>NW_027069523.1:949514-1018146 GCF_002906115.3 Quercus suber | reverse complement strand
AAGAAAAAAAAAAAAAAAAAAAAAAAAAAAAAAAAAAAAAAAAAAAAAAAAAAAAAAAAAAAAAACTAACTCTTGTATTGTTCAAATGGTAAGCAAGGAAATATATGAAGAATCAAATATTTGATTCTTCATATATTTCCGTTCAGCAAGAAATATTTGAAGAATCAAATATTTGATTCTTCATATATTTCCGTTAAGCATTAAAGGAAATATATATATTTATTATGCATATTGTATATTTATTTCATATTCTTCAAATATTTCATACTACTAAACTAACACCAAAATATATATATATATATATATATATTTATTATGCATATTGTATCACAATCACTCCAAATATTTAGTGGTTAGTGTGGTCTTAAAGTTTTTTATAATGTCTAAAGTTCAATCCCTCACCCACCCAACCCCAAAATTATTTTGTCATGAATTTTGGGCAATGAGTCAGGCTAACGGGTCGGGCTAATGGGTCGGCCCACCGGGCGCTCATGGGTAAAAAAACCAACTCATAGCCTGTTCTATTAAGCTATTGGGCTGGCCACGGGCTTCAATATTACCGGGCTGGGCTGCCCATTAGCCTGGTGGGCTAGCAGGCTATTAGGCCAGCCCATAGGTCATGAGCTATTTGATGACCCTTAGGTTATTGGCTCTCATTCATGCTGAAGGCTAAAGCACAGGTTTTTCACAAGGATGGTGACCTTTTGGCCAAGAAGTACACAACATGTGGTTTATAATATTTTGAAAAGTCAGATGTACGCAGATTCTAAATTTATATCTTTCAAATCATTTTAGTCTACTAATCAATCACACATCACTCTCCACACTACCATATAAAATAATAAGGGCTAGACTACGTGTGGGTTTGGATTGCAAGTTTTGTTGCGGCGCGTTTTGATCTTCACGTTTTCTCTTTTTTTTTTTTTTTTTTGGCAGGCATTTTTTACTTTGAGGGGACAAAATTCACTGTTCACACACTGTTCACGCAATATTTAATATTAAAAGTGGGTCCTACAACACTATTTACACATTTAAAAATTATTTTGCTACAGTGTTTTCAGCAACAATCAGTTTTCAGCAACTTTCAGCAACAATAAGTGCTATTCAAACGGACCCTACAGTCTCAGAATATGGAGAAATTTCAGCATATTTCGGAAACATGCATTCTCCCCCTTTCAAGGTGATGAACCCCGCTATAAGGTGAACCCCACTATGAGATAAAATACTATTTCTGTCATTTACATACTGCTGCATGGCTGGCATATGGCGAGGAAGATGATGATGCGTCATTGCTTGTGAGCCGCGAATATTCAGAACGAGACCGTACTAGTTTTGAATAATATTAATGTGGCTCCAAATAATATAAAGAAAAACTAAATAAATGTTCCAACAACTCGTAATTAGGTCTTAACGTCAATCAAGTCCAAGTCACTTGGACACTTCCTCAATTCCAAAAAATCCAACTTTTTCCTACACTCCGGAAAAGTGCAGATAACCTTCTCCACAATTATTAGAAACTATCAAACTTCTTTTTCTTTTTTCTAAAAAAAAACCATTATAATGCACCGCTAGTAGCTGCAGATTCACAAATTAACTTAAGAGTTGAGGTACTAACCCGTGCTTATTTTTTTCTTTAATTGGGGAAAAAAAAAGTTATGGGTAAAAATGAGGGGGAGGAGAATGGCTTTGATCCAGAAAATCACAACCAGGAGGAGGAGGAGAAGAAGAAGCATCTGAAAGAAGAAGAGTTGTCAGTGGAGAGGATATTTGAGAACCAAGAGGTGCCAACATGGAGAAAGCAGCTGACATTGAGAGCCTTCGTGGTGAGCTTTGTGTTGAGCATACTGTTCAGCTTCATAGTCATGAAATTCAATCTCACCACGGGTATTATACCTTCTCTCAATGTCTCTGCCGGTCTCATGGGCTACTTCTTCGTCAATACCTGGACTAAATTACTACAAAAGTCTGGCCTCCTGAGGCAGCCCTTTACGAGGCAAGAAAACACTGTTATCCAGACATGCGTTGTGGCTTCCTCTGGAATCTCCTTTAGTGGTACTCTCTCTCTCTCTCTCACAGATATTCTATTGGGTAAAACCGGGGTATACCGCTTTAGAAAAATTGGTTAATAATTTATTTTAAAAAAATTTTAATACCGCTTTTATTTTTTTCTATAAAAATATTTTTTAAATGAATTATTAACCTTTATTTTAACAACATCCAATAATATTTTCCAACCATAAAATACAAAAACCCGATGAGCTTAGACAATGTTCTAAGACCTCAAATTAGTTTTTGGAAAAATGAGCATAAACAATGTTGTATGCGGTTTGTGTACTTCGGGGATAAAATATGATATTTTTGAAGAGTAGGTAGTGCCTGACATAACCCGAAGCTTAGGCGTACTTTTTGTAGTTCACCCATATTCTTTTAATTTTCTTCGTTTAAAAGCAATTTCTTTTGTTTTAATATTGACAAAATTATTACTGTTCTAAAAATTACTTAAAAAATAACCAAATTTTTGGAATGATTTCTCAACGGAGCAATGTTATGTGTACTTACTTTGGTCCTTCGTCTTTTCCATCTTAAATCATACTTTCTTCCTTAAATAAATGGAAGGTTCCAAACATGCTTGAAGTGTTAAGGGTCAACCATTAATAAGAAGATAACATACATGTATTTTGTAATATGCAATCTGACTCATTTGATTTATTGGGTTAAGTAAAACATCTTCATTGCACGTAACAAGTACAAGTGTCATCTTCTTATTAGTAGTTAGAACTCAACGCTTCAAACATATTTGGAGCCAAACACTTTACTAGATAATGTCATTTTTTTGCAAAACTACTACATTAATATCCTTGAAATAAATTTATATATATATATATATATATATTAAAAAAAAAAAAACACTAAAAGACTTAAGGGCATATTTGGCTCGCATAATGTTAGATTCTTGTAATATTTAATTCATGTAATTACATTCTAGCTATATAATATAAGGTTATTGTGTTTAGTTCGTTAGTCACATTCCCATCATATTAAAAAATGTAACATTCTATACTTGGTTATAACATTATTAGCAATAATTAGTAATTTAAAAATAATGAATTAATTGAAAATAGTCCCAACACCTCAAAATAACAAAATTACCCCTACACCTCAAAAAATGTCAAAAATACTTCTAAAATGTCCAAAATGACCAAAATACACTCCAAAAACACCAAAATATATTTGAAACCACCAAAATGACCAAATATCCTTAGAATGTCCAAAATACTCTCAAAAGCAAAAGAAAAATAACCAAAATATCCTTGTATGACATACAAGCGGTAGTTTGATTAAGGTTTGGGTTAAAGCATTCACATCAACATGTGTAAAAAAAAAAAAACATGTCTACTTTAGCATAAGAACTTAATTTTTTTTTTTACACCAATTTTTCAAAATACCCACATCAGATTATCTATTTTACACTACATTTTATTAAAATATTATTTCTTTACCAATTTTTTATTATTCTCCTAAGTTCTCTCTCTCTCTCTCTCTCTCTCCCCCAAAAACCACCACCCCCAATCTATAGACACACTCTCAACCACAATTTCTAGCAAGTTTTGAAGCCAAACAAGTAGGAAAACCCAGTAAAGCAACACCAAAACAAAACATTATCATCCAAAGATTCCTATAAAAAATTTTAAAAATTTCTTAGAAAACAAACGTAAGTTAGAAATATCAAAGCAAAACTAAAACAAACCCTCAAACTTGACAAAATCAAATTATGATTCTACTGCTACTAGTAGCCAATTTTATCATTGATCCTCACCAAACCCACAAACTTCTCAAATGTCAAATACTCATACCCAAATCTAACTAAAAAAAAAAAAAAACCCAATCAAATCCACAAATCTCACCCAAATCACATTAATTTTCACTCAAAATTTTTGCATGGACATTTTCTTTCAAATCAACCTCTTCTATTCCAATGTCTCTATAAAATCCCTATCCAAATCAACCTTCCTCCACTCCAATCACTAAAAGACAAAAAAATCCCTCTCTTCCCTCACAACAACACCCCTACTTCTCCTTTACCCACAACAACAATTTGCACAATCACAAAAGTCTATCTCACTAGAACAACAACACCATGAAACACCAAATACCGTGGAGAAAATCAAAGAAGCCTCCTTTGTTCTTACAAATCTTGTCATTCTCAACCATCAAAAGAAACAGATCTAGGTACAAGGAGAGACAGAAATAGAGTGATTTTTGTTTAGACTAAGAGAGAGAGAGAGAGAGAGAGTAATGAGTGAGAGTTGAAATGGGAGAGCTGAGATGTAAGAGAACAAAGACGAGGGAGAAGAAGAGATATATTAGTTTGCTATTTGCACAGAGAAAGAGAAAGAGCGAGAGAATAAAGGTTGTGATAATAGTATATGTACGGCACGGTACTCCCAAACCCATTTGGTTCTTGGGCCTTAGAACTCCAACTTTACAGTACGGCCCATGGGCCCAACCCTCTTGTCCAAAACTGGGCTCTAAGCCTGCTGAGGCCATGGGCCCAGGCCTCATGACATTATGCCCGGCCCAAAACCCATTGAGCGAGCCATTATAATATACGTTCATCATAGTTCATAGCCTGGGAATTGCCCGGCAAAGTACACCTTAGACAGGAGCATGATTGCTCGGGAACTCTGTATCCCGGTTACCTGGTACTACCTTGGGAAGTATCGCTGCCGAACATCTCTTCCAAAGTGGGGAGCCAGTTCTAATGCCACTCTTACCACACCTTACTCCCAACTAAACATCCACTTAGCAATAATAACATTGGACCTCCTCTACCACAAACCACAAGAGTAATCATAACTCCCCACTAATTATTAGGCTATAAATATGAGAAGCTAAAGAGGGTAACAGGGTTGTTGAAAGGTTCACAAAGAAACTGAGGGTAGAAAGAGCAAGAGTATACCAGGCTAGCAGGGGGAGTAAGATAATTTAGAGGGGAAGGTAGTTCCATTGGATCTCTGTATAAGGAACTATCCAAAGTAGGAAATCCAAAACCCATATCACAAATAGATTGTGAGCCCAAGTAAGGGTCGGTCCATCAACCTCACTTTTGGGGTGCACAGTATAAAAATAGGATATTAATAAAATAATGGTTTAGTTTAGACAACTACAATAACACACTTTTAAAAGTGTGTATATTTACACACTTTTACGCTATTTGACATGGATTTATTTTAGATCAAGCTGTGTAAATTTTACGCTCTTTTCTATTATGCACCCACTAATGCGAGTGCTCTTATAAGGCATAATGGTAGTTATCTAGTTGGTTATCAAAAACTACCCATACATCACAATGGGTTGATGAAGCCTAAATGGTTGACTAGGAATGATTAATGGCGTGATGTGGAATAGTTATAGGACAAAAGGCGCAAGAAAAAAAGTTTACCCCACCCCCCACCCCCCCCTTTTTTTTTTTTTTTTTTGGGTTGAGAAAACGTTAACTCAACAGAAACCTTCTGTCATACAATACAAGAGGAGCAACATCGTTTGGGATGTCCTCTAACCAAAAAAGAGTAGCAAGAAGACGCCTTGCTTTTTTTGCTAACTTGTCAGCAACACTATTTCCTTTGCAACGGACATGGGAGAAAAAACAGGCTCTGAAATTTGAAACCGGGGATATTTGGGAAAACCTGAAAGGGGTGAAAAAATAAGATGGGGCAATATAGTGAAACTATAGAATACTCCAAGTCTCTATATTTCATAGAATAATGATACAAATTTTATAGACTTTCTTCTCGTGTTGTTTTGTCTTCATGGAGTCCAGCCCTTACAAGTGCTGGACTCTCATTCACTACAACTACATTATAAGGTTTGTTACAATGGTTTTGCGGTCTCATGCCACGCCATTCTTGCTGGTCAGCAGTACATGTACTGGTAGTGTGTTCTTGACACTTCAGTGGGTAACGGAGCTCCATGAATTGCCCAAATTTCCAAACTTCATTGTTTGCATTGTAATAGTTCTTCCAATGGGATTTTCCTGTAATGTTTAGGGAATGTTTCGGCTTGGTTGAATTTAGAAAATTAGTGGTTAAAGCCTTTAATCAAATCCCCACTTCCCCTGCAAGTTTCATTTGCATTGACTTAACGAAATTGAGCTCCTTTTTGGATACAAACCTGCACTAATTAGTAGTTTAGTAAACATCTCCTCTGCATAAATTTAATAAGCTCAGATTTTTTCCTGTGGCAACTGGTGATCCCTTTTTCTATCATTGCATCAGAGTGCTCAGTTTTTTTCCTTCTATTTTTCTTCTTGTTCAATGATATGTTTAAATTGTCCAAAAAATCATCTGGAAACTGGAGTGTTGGACCATGACTCCAAGTTTTGTTGATTAATGTCAAGTTTCTAAACATGTTCCATGATGAAAATATGACCCTATACATACGACGAGCAAAATTTATTATCAATACTATAGAAACAACAACGTTTCTCTCAAACTCCACTCTTACTAGTAGACTGAAAATTCCTTCTTTTGACTGATTTGTACTAACAGGAGGTTATGGAAATTACCTCTTTGCAATGAGTGAACGTATCGCCAAACAATCAACAGATACTCTTGATTTCAAAAAATTATCTTTGGGGTGGATGATCGGCTTTCTCTTTGCGGTCAGTTTTCTCGGACTATTCTCAGTGGTGCCTCTACGAAAGGTATACAGAATATTTGTGCATTTTCGGTAAATACATGTTGCATTGATGGAGAACAAAAGAAAAGAAAAGAATAACTTCAGAAATAAGTTCATCAAACACAAGAAAACTTTGTCATAGTTGTTATTTTTCTACAATGATTTGGTTTATGATTGTGTCAGATTATGATCATAGACTTCAAACTGACGTATCCAAGTGGTACTGCAACTGCTCATCTTATCAACAGCTTCCAGACTCCTCAAGGAGCCAAGCTAGCAAAGTAAGGCAGTGTGAAACTTAACGGCTTCAAGTGAAATGTGACCTCTGAAAATTTACAATCTGTCTTTGTTGATTCTACTTTTTCAGGAAACAAGTGAGAGAGTTGGGAAAATTTTTCACCATCAGCTTTTTATGGGGTTTCTTTCAATGGTTCTATACTGCTGGAGAAAATTGTGGATTTGCAAACTTTCCTTCATTAGGCCTCAAAGCATATGATTCTAAGTACAGCTATAGTTACCCTTCAATTTCCTCTTGATAAGAATTTCATTTTAGTTTTGCAAATAATGAATTGTATTAGTAAGTTTTCTGCTTCCACTAAGCCCTATTCTTTATGAATGTTTGGTCTAATTCTAAATCATGATTATCTGCAGATTTTACTTTGATTTCTCAACATCATATGTTGGAGTAGGAATGATTTGCCCCCATATTATAAATATATCACTTCTTGTTGGAGGGATTCTTTCTTGGGGTCTGATGTGGCCCCTCATAGAAGATAGAAAGGGAGACTGGTACCCTGCAGACCTCAGCTCAGACAGCTTCAGTGGTCTTCAAGGTTACAAGGTAAATTCCCACTCAGAGATAAATACACCCTTCATGGAGGCTTTTCGATTTATTGAAAACTTAATTTATACCCTTTATTCAGGTATTTATTGCCATAGCCTTGATCCTAGGAGATGGTCTGTATAATTTTCTCAAGGTTCTATGTCAAACCATCGTAGGCTTGTCTCATCAGCTCCGGTACAAAGACGCGAGCTCTGGTCTCCCTGTTGCAGACCATTCTTCTCTTGTAAGTTCTCAGTTCTCATATGATGACAAACGCCGAACCCAACTCTTTCTCAAAGATCAAATTCCAACATTGTTTGCCATCGGAGGCTATGTTGCTATTGCTGCAATCGCTATGGCCATTCTTCCACATATCTTTCACCAACTCAAATGGTATCACATATTGGTCATCTACATATTCGCACCCACATTGGCTTTCTGTAATGCGTATGGTTGTGGGCTCACTGATTGGTCTCTTGGATCCACATATGGAAAGCTTTCCATCTTTATCATTGGAGCATGGGCGGGTGCCTCACATGGTGGAGTTCTTGCAGGCCTAGCTGCATGTGGAGTAATGATGAACATTGTCTCAACAGCCTCCGACCTAATGCAGGATTTCAAGACTGGCTACTTGACCCTGGCTTCACCCCGTTCTATGTTTGTGAGCCAAATAATCGGCACAGCAATGGGCTGTGTGATTTCCCCTTGTGTGTTTTGGCTATTTTACAAGGCCTTTGATGACCTTGGGCAACCTGGAAGTCAATACCCTACTCCTTATGCTGTTGTGTACCGCAACATGGCTTTGTTGGGGGTAAAGGGCTTCTCAGGTCTGCCAAAGAACTGCCTTCTACTCTGTTATGTGTTCTTTGGTGGAGCCATTATGATCAATTTGACTAGAGATTTAGTGGGTAAGAAGTGGGCAAGGTTCATTCCAATTCCAATGGCAATGGCAATACCTTTCTATTTAGGATCATATTTTGCCATTGATATGTGTGTTGGAAGCTTAATCTTGTTTGTGTGGGGGAAAATAAACAAGGCCAAGGCAGACGCTCTAGGTCCTGCAGTAGCTTCTGGTCTAATATGTGGGGATGGGATATGGACTTTGCCTGCTTCTATTTTTGCTCTGGCTGGGGTTAAGCCACCAATTTGTATGAAGTTTCTGTCAAGAGGGAATAATGCTAAGGTTGACAAATTCTTAGGATCATAGGGCTTAGTTAGCATAGGAGAAATGGATGCGAAGTCTTAATAGGTTGGTGCATCGAATCCAAGGACTTGTAAAGTATCCCTTCTTCTTCGTCTTCTTCTTCTTATTATTATTATTATTATTTGCTTTGCTTGGTGTGGAGACAAGGTTAGAACTAGCAAAGTAGCCATAAATCTGACCATAAAATTATGTATGTTTGTAAAACATTAAAGTGCTTATTGGGTAAATCACATGTGTGTTTGTGCAAATACGCTTTCCTTTAATTTTACCAATCTTTTACTTGATAATGGCTAAATGACACTCCAAAGTCTTTACACTATATTTCCAATGGAGTCACCATCCTATTTGTTTAAATTAGGTTCGTATGGGCCAAGCATGAGGTGTTTTGGGTAGCTTGTGTAACCCGAACGTAAATTTGGGTCTGGGAGTATGCTAGCCAGATAAAACAAAATTTGAAGTCACCACATAGCTTTACAATCCAACAACCGACTTAAAAGTCATAATCAAGATTCATTAAATATTCTTAATCTAATGCATTCCATTATTAGTTCAAATTTCCGTACCTGAGTAACGTATCCTGCTCGCATGGCTAGATTGTTTAACAGTGGATCGGATCCTTATATCAATAGTTGAAGTTACTAGCCACATGTCTAATGCAATATCAATAATGTGCCTAAGGATTCTGCAAATCATTGAGCCACTCTGTCATGGCTGATATGATGCAAATGACTAAACGGGGTATCATACATCTCTCAAATCGTCTCCCCGAGGCAAGCATAATTCACTGAAGTAAAGGTGCAGTCCCAATACACAGGATGGTATTGAAACCGCTAAAAACTTGAACAAGCGCTCAGATAAAAAGGAAAAAAAAACCAAAAAAAATTAAAAATTAAAAATCTAAAATTGACTTTTAATGGTACAAATGTATATAAGCAAAACTTTAATGCATAGCTAATGACCCATATATCATGTGATTAATGTTAATCGAATATTGTCATCTAAAGCAACTAACTATGCCTAATTGCTGAAATAAAATTGTTGGCTAAAATGGCAATAAATAATTACATCTAGCAAGAAGCCAAGTACCTACTGGCTACTGCACAATTTGGAACCTCTTCCTTTAGAGAGGAGAAAAAGCCTCCTACAAGCCAAATCAGCCTGACATGGTTAACAAATTTCCTTTTTTTCATTTTATCCTTTAACTGATCACCAAAGCAATAAAATATTATTCAAACAAAAACCATCCATTTCTTTCCTTGGATAGTTTGACGTGCATATGGAAAGCAAAATATTAATCAACCATAGACAATTACCAATAATGAAAATTAGTATAGTAGAAGATCATGCAGACCGAGAACAGAGGACTCAATCTTCACTTAAAACATGGTACTAAATTCAAAAAGAATGTGTTGAAGCAACAAGCAAAAATTCAAAAGATAGGAATTCATGGAAGCATTCGAAATAGATAGGAACATAGTAAATTAAGCATTTGCCAATCTCCAGTCAAAGGATCCAAAAGGTGCTCCAAATAATAATATTGACATTGCTTTGACTTCCTTGTAGAGATGTAGTAATCCTTATGAGTGACAGTGAGGAAAAAAAATGAAATACAAAGTAACACTATTAAAACGTTAGTTAGTTGCGTTTGATTGGGAGATGAAGATGATTATTCGCGAGAAAAGTTGATGATTAAGATTTAAGGAGCTACGTGACATTGGGTTGGCACTTGACTTGGCAGAGTAGTAGTCTAGTCAAGGACAAGGAGATAGCTAGAGACCTTTAATCCAAGGCCATTAATTAGAAGTAATTACTGTGTTAAAATTGTTGAAATAACCATCTCTTCCCATCCTTGCAATCATCCTTTTTTTTTCCATACAAACCCATGGTATGCTTTCCTATGTCTCAAGGCCGATCTCACCAACTCTGTACAAATCTCGCTAGCTCGCTGCCTCTTTCTTCTTCAAACAGTATCTCTTTGTGTTTATCAAAATCTCAGTTTTGTCTTTGACTTGGGTCTCCGGCCCCTGCCTTCTTTTTCTCCTTAGTCCTATTTTGTTATCACACTTCGGGCTCAACAAAAAACAGAACTTGACTCCTTTTGGCTCAACGTAAACTCGAGTTCCACAAGGCATTTTTAATTCTAAATTGCAGGTCATCAGATGTCACCGTGGCACATTTTTTATGGAGCTTGATTTTTGTGAACTCAAGTTACATGTAGAACTCGAGTTTCTTAAACTCAAATTTTAAAAGAGTGGCATTCTCTTAAATATTTCACAAACAGTGATATATTCTACATATTTTGACAAATAATACTATTTGGCCATGGAATGGAATGGCATAAAGAAAGAAGAAATTATTGGAGATATACTATTAGTTATTGAATAGTTGTCCTAACTCATAAATGCTAAGAAAGCATACAAGCATTTATATTGTCACTTTGGTTTAGCT
Source organism: Quercus suber (assembly GCF_002906115.3). NCBI lineage: Eukaryota > Viridiplantae > Streptophyta > Magnoliopsida > Fagales > Fagaceae > Quercus > Quercus suber. The sequence continues at coordinate 1,006,993 of NW_027069523.1, read as the reverse complement.
ACACTGAATCAAAGAGGTTTTTCACAAGGATAACGACCTTTTGGTCTCTAGACAAATAGTACTATTTGGCCATGGAATGGAATGGCATAAAGAAAGAAGAGATTAGTGGGATTTATTATTAGCTGTTGAATAGCTGTCATAACTCATAAATGTTGAGAAAGCATAAAAGCATTTATGTTGTCTCTTTGGTTTAGCTATATTGAATCAAAGAGCTTTCCACAAGGATAACGACCTTTTCGGTCTCTAGACAAATAGTACTATTTGGCCATGGAATGGAATGGCATAAAGAAAGAAGAGATTACTGGAGATTTACTATTAGCTGTTGAATAGTTGTCAGAACTCATAAATGCTAAGAAAATAAATGCTAAGAAAGCATACAAGCATTTATGTTGTCACTTTGGTTTAGCTACACTGAATCAAAGAGGTTTTCCACAAGGATAATGACCTTTTGGTCTCTAGACAAATAGTACTATTTGGCCATGGAATGGAATGGCATAAAGAAAGAAGAGATTAGTGGGATTTATTATTAGCTGTTGAATAGTTGTCATAACTCATAAATGTTGAGAAAGCATACAAGAATTTATGTTGTCTCTTTGGTTTAGTTATATTGAATCAAAGAGGTTTTCCACAAGGATAACGACCTTTTCGGTCTCTAGACAAGTAGTACTATTTGGCCATGGAATAGAATGGCATAAAGAAAGAAGAGATTACTAGAGATTTACTATTAGCTGTTGAATAGTTGTCATAACTCATAAATGTTGAGAAAGCATACAAGCATTTATGTTGTCTCTTTGGTTTAACTACACTGAATCAAAGAGGCGTTCCACAAGGATAATGACCTTTTGATCTATAGACAAATAGTACTATTTGGCCATGGAATGGAATGGCATAAAGAAAGAAGAGATTATTGGAGATTTACTATTAGTTGTTGAATAATTTTCATAACTCATAAATGCTGAGAAAGCATACAAGCATTTATGTTGTCACTTTGGTTTAGCTACACTGAATCAAAGAGGCTTTCCACAAGGATAATGACCTTTCTGTCTCTAGACAAATAGTGCTATTTGGCCATGGAATGGAATGACATAAAGAAAGAAGAAATTATTGGAGATTTACTATTAGCTGTTGAATAGTTGTCATAACTCATAAATGCTAAGAAAATAAATGCTAAGAAAGCATACAAGCATTTATGTTGTCACTTTGGTTTAGCTACACTGAATCAAAGAGGTTTTCCACAAGGATAATGACCTTTTGGTCTCTAGACAAATAGTACTATTTGGCCATGGAATGGAATGGCATAAAGAAAGAAGAGATTAGTGGGATTTATTATTAGCTGTTGAATAGTTGTCATAACTCATAAATGTTGAGAAAGCATACAAGAATTTATGTTGTCTCTTTGGTTTAGCTATATTGAATCAAAGAGGTTTTCCACAAGGATAACGACCTTTTCGGTCTCTAGACAAGTAGTACTATTTGGCCATGGAATAGAATGGCATAAAGAAAGAAGAGATTACTAGAGATTTACTATTAGCTGTTGAATAGTTGTCATAACTCATAAATGTTGAGAAAGCATACAAGCATTTATGTTGTCTCTTTGGTTTAACTACACTGAATCAAAGAGGCGTTCCACAAGGATAATGACCTTTTGATCTATAGACAAATAGTACTATTTGTCTCAATTTCTATTTTCCTATTCTACTTATTAAAATAATATTTTTACACAATAAAATAATATATCCTAAAACCCAAATAAAAACAGAAACCCATTACCCAAATAACCTTTGCAACCACCTGCTGCTACCACTACCACAAAGAACATACCCAAAACTCATGGCCTTTGAAACCCTGAAACCCATAGATTAACAAAATTAAAATCCAAACGATTCACACACAATATTTCAAATAAAATTAAAACGCAGAAACGATTCACACACGATTCATAAACGATTCACAATATTTCCAATAAATGCATTCAACACCACAACCTTCACACACAAAAAATTCAAAACCAACAAAACACTCGCAGTCAAAAAACAGTCAACACCACCACCACCACTCTCCGCCATCAACACCAAAAAAAAAAAAAAAAAAAAAAGAGCAACCCACGGTCAAAAACCAGACCCACCACCGCCGAAGCTCGCNGTTGATGGGCGGAGAGGGTGGTGGTGGTGTTGACTGTTTTTTGACTGCGAGTGTTTCTGGGTTTTAATTTTATTGTGTGTGAATTGTGTGTGAATCATTTTATTGGAAATATTGTGAATCGTTTATGAATCGTGTGTGAATCGTTTCTGCGTTTTAATTTTATTGGAAATATTGTGTGTGAATCGTTTGGATTTTAATTTTGTTAATCTATGGGTTTCAGGGTTTCAAAGGCCATGAGTTTTGGGTATGTTCTTTGTGGTAGTGGTAGCAGCAGGTGGTTGCAAAGGTTATTTGGGTAATGGGTTTCTGTTTTTATTTGGGTTTTAGGATATATTATTTTATTGTGTAAAAATATTATTTTAATAAGTAGAATAGGAAAATAGAAATTGAGATGTTGGGTGTATTGAAAAATTGTATGGTATAAGTGATAAAGTAGCTTTTTGAGATTATAAATAGAATGAGATATAAGATCCGGATGCGGATGCTCTTGGTATTTTTGTGTTGTCACCGTTTCAGACTTTCTTTTTTCGCCTTCTTCAAGTTTGCCTCTAAAATGCACTGCTTCTAACTTTTGAACTTCTTTCGCATTTAAGAGAGTTGGATTCTATAAATTCATGTAGAAGGAAGCTGTTTATTTAAGAATGCTTGCTTTATCCATGTAAAACAATCAGACATGACAAATTTTTTTTTTTTTAATGGTTAAAAGACATGACAATTCAATAATATGGAATAGATGTATGTTACTGTAGAAGGTTGGTAACTTTCAACCTTTTTATGCTCTTTGATTTTGTCATTTGTTTTCATTTATTTTATGAAATAGGTCTGTTTCTCTATGTTTATATTTCATATAATTTTATTAATAAGAATATTAAATAAATAATTTTTTTAATATTTAAATATAAAAGGCCCACCAATTTGATTTCTCCAAAAAATATAGGGCCCCTGCATTCTTGTCCCTTGACTTGTGGAACACCTGTGCTTCCTCCAATCACGCATAAAATCCCTATTTTATCCATACCTACGCACACCACAACATTCCAATCTTTTAGGGTAGGAAGTAGGAAGTGACTTTTACATTATCTTCAATTTGATCGTTATTTTGGTAAAAATTAGAATATTAACTTATTTTACTATTTAGTTTATTTTTGTTATTATTTATACACTTTATTATATTTTCTAATAATTTTTATGGGTCCTAGTTGTACTATTTCAGCTAACTTTTACTTTTATCTACAATACTTTAAGTAAAAAAATTTCAATTTCAGCAAAATAAACGGATCCCAAACAGATGCTCAAAAACAATATTTAGTTTAAGTTTTTCAAGAGATTATTTTAAATTTTTTACTAAATTTAAATATATTAAATTTAATTATTATTAAAAATGATAAATTATTTGTATTGTATATATAGTTATGTGTTTGAATTAACCAAAATTCTTAAAGTATACCATTGCATTTAAATAATTGTACCCAAATCCAAAAAAAATAGTTTCTGCTTTTATATCAAGAAAACAATTCAATCGTATCAAAAAAAAAAAAAAAAACAATTCAATGGCATTAAATGGCTGTATGATGGCTATATGCCAAAGTCTACTCCGTTGATTGAAGTTTGATCATTACTACAATGACTTTTGCACACATTATCTTCTGCAATTTTCAATTTAGCATGAAATGGAGAAGCTAATATCTAAAGAGCGTTCTATTATATATATTTCTATTTAATGGGTTTTCTAGCGGTTTAAGCCATAAACTTTAAAAACATTCACATTGTAAAAATTATTATTTATTTTAGCATAAAAAATTACTTTTTTTCTTTTTTACACTAAAATTTTTTCAAAACTCCAACATTAGATTATATATTCTACACTACATTTTATTAAAATATTATATTTTAATTTGTCTTTTTTTTTTCTTTATCCCATATTCTCTCTTCCCCTCCACCAAACAACGTCAGTCATCACCAGGGACGAACTCAGGATTTTAGGCTAGCAAGGGCCGGAATATAAAGAAAAAAAATTACAAATAAGCATCCATATAGTATTAAAAAATTATAAATACTCAAATTCGTTGTTTTTAAATGCATTAAGATGCAATCATTTACAAACAAAGACAAAAACAAAAACAAAATAATGTTTTTTTTTTTTAATCCTAGACTGGCTAGAATTTTTTTTAATAAAAAAATTAGAGCACTCACAATAGTAGTGCTAAAAATTTTAGCTTTTATCACATCACTTTACAATACACCTAATATCAAATGTTTTATTTTTTTTATTACTTCATTTAAAATAATATAAACAACTCATGAAAATGATAAAGAAAGTAAGAGAGTTTGAGTTTTTTAATTGAAGGAAGAGATATAATCTTAATAAAATATTTTATTTTATTTTTAACAACTTGCTACAGTCAACTGGTATTTATACTAGTTTACTTTAGTTGCAAAAAATTTAGCTTTAGATTCTCTAATAACATATTAATTTTTGGTTCTTTGGTAGTAAAATAGTTTTTTTTTTTTCTAAAATACAATCAATATTGTAAATATTTTTGTTTTTGTTAAGTTTTTTAGTTGAATATTTGCTAGTTGGGTGAGGCTATTTAGGCTTATTGAGGAGAAAGAACGCCTAAGGTTTTGGAAGGGGGCCCAATTACATAAATGAAATATATTATAACTATATATATATATATAATTATTAAAAAAAAATGGACCCAGTGGGGCCCAGTAGGGGGCCCAATTACATAAATGAAATATATTATAACTATATATATATATATAATTATTAAAAAAAAATGGACCCAGTGGGGCCCAGGCCCCCACCTAGTCCGTCCTTGGTCATCACCAAATAACATCAACTAATGAATCCAACCAAAACAACCCAATCAATGATGCCCAATTGATAATCACAATATCAAACCCCATTTGTTTAGCTAACAAAACAAAAAATTCACAACAAAAAATCAAGCAAAAGTTAGGCTACTGAAATTGAAAATTAGACTTAGACTTATACAAATCTATCTTACTTTAGATGCAAAAAATTTAGCTTTAGATTCTCTAATAACATGTAATTTTTGATTCTTTGGTAGTAAAATAGTTTTTTTTTTTTTTGCTAAAATACAATTGTAGGGACTGTTTTTGTAGCCCAAGCCCAAAGGATGTGGGTTCCCAAGCCCAACGAATCCAGAACAATGAATTTGTAGAAAGTGGATCGAAGGTTTAGGCGCTCGCCGGCGTGCATGAAGCATGAACTACTTTTCTTTTATTGAAAGATGTTAAGAACAATTTACAACTGGGGGATGCTCCTCGGCCCATGGCCGAGGAGGTTTTTCCTTCCCCTTTCTTTTTCCTTTTTTTCTCCCCCTTTTACATTTTGCTCCTATTTCTTATATATCCCTCTCTTCCTTCTCCTGTTGATCATCTATTGGCCTCCCTTCTGACCGTCTGTCCCATCAGAGGTCATATCCGTGCTCAAGTGGTTCACCCTAATCGATGTTGCTCTGTCAAGGGGTTACATCCCCATTAATGCGGCCAGGAGGGTTAGGTGAGCATATTCAATGCCGAGGCGACAATTCGCCCAGGGCTTACCCCTTCTCCGTACTTCTGTTGCCAACGCGTGGCACTGGGCCCTCTCCTCCTCGGATGTTCCAGGAGTCCTTTGGTAGGGTGGTTCTCGTGCTTTTCCGAGGTCTCGGACGCCCGAGGACAGGGTCATCCTCAGACCCATCATGCACCCTCGGTGTGGGCCATTTGGGCCTGGCTTGGAGTAGGCCAAGACTACCCGATTTTCTGGCCCCACAACAATCAATATTGTGAATATTTTTGTTTTTGTTAAGTTTTTTAGTTGAATATTGGCTAGTTGGGTGAGGCTATTTAGGCTTATTGAGGAGAAAGAACGCTTAAGGTTTTGGAAGGGGGCCCAATTACATAAATGAAATATATTATAACCATATATATATATATATATAATTATAAAAAAACCCAGGAGGGGCCCGGGCCCCCACCTAGGTCCATCCCTGGTCATCACCAAACAACATCAACTAATGAATCCAACCAAAACAACCCAATCAATGATGCCCAATTGATAATCACACTATCAAACCCCATTTGTTTAGCTAACAAAACAAAAATTTCACAACAAAAAATCAAGCAAAAGTAAGGCTACTGAAATTGAAAATTAGACTTAGACTTATACAAATCTATCAACACTGCCCAGTAGAGACACAAAGTCAAGGAGCACAACACCTTGAGGAGCATATCAGCGCTGCCCTAGTAGATACACAAACCCAAAAGCAAAAATCAAACCGCTCATCAAAGATTTAGTCTAGTTGGCGTTGCTAAGAAAAAATCAAACTGAGTTCCTAATTGAAGAAAGGCTGTGAAGGAGAAGATCTATTGGTTTTACTGCAATAGATAAAACCAAAGTCAATGTGATTCTAAAACGGCGTCTATCAATTTAATTGTTTGTTTGTGCATTGTGCAAGTGTATGTTGCGTCCCACATTGGATATTTATTAAATAGATCTTGAGTTTATAGATAACTAGTCGATAACCCGCATGATGCACGAGATAGTTAAATAAAAATTAAAAGTATTTATTTTGCTTAATGGTCTATGACTTGACTTATAAAAAATGTATAACTTGAAAATGAATGAAAATAAGTAATTTTTTATTCAATATAATGGTTTAGGAAAATTCTTTTTCTTTCATATCATTGGTTCTACATAATACATTCAGATATTAATAATAAATTAATATTATGTTTTTTATTGTTAGATTGGAGGAATATAATAATAATAATAATAATAATAATAATAATGATAATCAAGTTTGTGAAAGTCATTAATAAGTTGTATATAGAATATTGAAACAAAACCTACAGATAACAATGATAATAAGAATCCTACATTGATAATAGTTTTTAAGTTATTTGTAGTGACTTTTGAACATTTACTTTTATATTTTACGGTTGTTTTATTATATATATATATAAGAGAGAGGCTTAACAGGGGTCTCTCTCTTTTTCTTAATCCTTTTTTTNTGAATTAAATCAAATTAAAAAAATATTGATAAAAATATTAATATAAAAATTGTGAAGAGATCAACCAAAAATCAAAGCTCATGTATATAATATATATATATATATAAAATGCTTTTTTTTTTTTTTTTTTGCAATGATAAAATGCTTGCTAAATAAAAGGGGGCATCCCTTTTACACAAACAATCAGACATGACAATAATATAAAATAGATGTATGTCAGAAGGATATTAACTTTCAACCTTTTTATGCTCTTTGATTTTGTTATTAGTTTTATTTATTTTATGAAATAGGCCTGTTGTTCTAAGTTTGCCTATCGCTTTCAAATCAAAGTCATCCCACGTGATTATGGAGAATAGGTGTACAAAATATATATATACATTTAATTGTACATTTTTTTTATAATTTAATTGTACATTTAAGTACAATGGAATGTAGACAATAGTTGATTATGTAGTGAGTGGATAACAATGTTTATGTTTAAGTTCAAACTCTTTTGTTGGTTTTCATAGAAACTGTCGGCCACGATGCATGCACGGCCTTTCGTCTTACAGCTCCTAGGCAAAGTTTCTTTGTATACTGTTTCTCTTTCTTTATTAATATATTTCTATAATTGATGTCTAAAAAAAAAAAAAAAAAGTTCAAACTGTTCCCTTCCAAAAAAAAAAAAACAGTTCAAACTCTAAATTTGTATTTCATATAATTTTATTTATAAGAATATTAAATAAATATTTTTTTTAATATAGAGCCGGCCCTGCATTCTTGTCACTTGAATTGTGGAACACCTGTGCTTCCTTCGACCACGCAAAAAATCCCTATTTTATCCATACGCACGCACAGCACGGCACAGTACAGCATTACATTCCAATCTTTTAGGGTAGGGAGTGACTTTTACTTTTTCTTTAATTTCATTGTATGTTTGACAAAAATTAAAAAATTAACTTATTTTATTATTTAGTTTTTATTTATTTATAAGTTTTACAGTATTTTTTAGTATTATTTATAGATCCTATTATACTATTTCAGCTAATTTTTACCTTTATTTGCAGTTCTTTCAGTAAAAAGTTTTCAGTTTTAGCAAAATAAGCAGATCCCAAACAGATGCTCAAAAATAATATTTAGTTTAATTTTTTCAAGTGACTATTTTAATTTTTTAACTAAATTTAAATATATTGAATTTAATTATTATTATTATGTGTTTGAATTCAACCAAAATTCCTAAAGTATACCATTGCATTTAAATAATTGTACCTAAATCCAAAAAAATTATTTTGCTTTTATATCAATAAAACAATACAATGGCTGTATGATGGCTAGATGCCAAAGTCTACTCCGTTGATTAAAGTTTGATCATTACTACAATGACTTTTGCGCACATTATATTCTGCAATTTTCAATTTAGCATGTAACGGAGAAGCTAATATCATTAGAGTGCAGGAAACGCTGGAGCCACCAGAGCTGGACAGGTGGGCAATCACGTCGTGGAGTATTTGGAATGCACGAAATTGCTATTATTTCAAGCACGTTCAGTCACAGCCACGGTGGATTATGGAGAGTGCAGTAGGACTGTTGAATGAATACCAAAACCTCGTAGCAGCACAGCAAACATGAGTTAGCTTTAGACGGTCTTTGTCTTTCAGTCCGTCAGGGGTCTGACTAAGATGTAGTTGCACCCCCTTAATGCCATTCCTTTTGGTTGGCCATACTTGTAAACATTAGTGTTTATTTAATAAAATTCTAACCTTTTGCTCAAAAAAATATATATCATTAGAGTGTTCTATTATCTATACTAGAGTGTAACTCTGTGCATATGCACAACTACATTTAAAATCAATCACAATTATTTATATATATATATATATGATTTGGAATCTAATTATATCTAGACTCTTCAATTTTTGCACCCAATAATTCATTTCCCATAAAAATTAAAAAATTAGATGGAGCACATACCACAAAATTGAACTTCAATTAAAATTCAATTTAAAATCTAATTGAATTCTAAATTGAATTTAGACTCTTTGATTTTTGCGACTTATAATTCACTTGACACAAAAATTAAAAAATTAGATGAAACATATGCCGCAAAATTAAACATGATTTAGAATCTAATTGGATCTAGACTCTTCGGTTGTTGTACCCAATAATTCACTTGCCACAAAAATTAAAAAATTAGATGGGCACATGGCACAAAATTGAACTTCAATTAAAATTCAATTAATAATCTAATTGAATTTAGACTCTTTGATTTTTGAACCTAATAATTCACTTGACACATAAATTTAAAATTAGATAAGATAAGTGGCACAAAATTAGACTTCAATTTAAAATTTAACTGTATTTCTCTCTCTCTCTCTCTCTCTCTCTCTCTCTCTCTCTCTCTCTCTCTCTCTCTCTCTCTCTCTCTCTCTCTCTAAGCCCATCTCCCTACCCATAACCCATCTCAATACCCATTTCTGAATCAGCTCTACCTCTCGGTCCATACCGCTCCGCAGCTTCGATCCACAGCTCCCACGAGCTCCGATCCACAGCTCCGCACCACCACTCCGCTCCGCAGCTCCGATCCAAGCTCCCACAAGCTCCGATCCACAGCTCTGCACCACCACTCCGCTCCGCAGCTCCGATCCAAGCTCCCACGAGCTCCGATCCAAAGCTCCGCTCCGCAGCTCCGATCCAAGCTCCCACGAGCGCCGATCCAAGCACGCCGATCCGCCACAAGCGCCGATTCACTCTCTCTGTCTCCATTGGTGTGTCCGTGTGTGGATGTGTTTGGTTTTGTGGTGTCTGTGGGTTATTTTGTTGTTGATTTTGTGGTGGTTGATTTTTGATTTTGTCTGTGGGAGTGTGTATCGGAGGAAGAAGATGATGAGGGGTTGGTTGTGCAGATAGAGAAGAGAGAGAAAAAAAGGAGCGAAATTAGAAATATTAAAATAATCTATACATGAGCTACAGTAACCGTGTATATATACACGGTTACTGTAGCTCATGGAAATTTTTAGAAGAATTTACACAATTTTATACAATCTGATGTGGGAGGATTTTTGGCCAAAATGTGTAAAATAAGGAAATTTTTGTATTATACATGATTATCCATATGCTGATGCGAATGCTCTCACAGAGAAGCTAATATCATTAGAGTGCAGGAAACGCTGGAGCCACCAGAGCTGGACAGGTGGGCAATCACGTCGTGGAGTATTTGGAATGCACGAAATTGCTATTATTTCAAGCACATTCAGTCACAGCCACGGTGGATTATGGAGAGTGCAGTAGGACTGCTGAATGAATACCAAAACCTCGTAGCAGCACAGCAGACATAAGTTAGCTTTAGACAGTCTTTGTCTTTCAGTCCCTCAGGGGTCTGACTAAGATGTTGTTGCACCCCCTTAATGCCATTCCTTTTGGTTGGCCATACTTGTAAACATTAGTGTTTATTTAATAAAATTCTAATCTTCTGCTCAAAAAATATATATATCATTAGAGTGTTCTATTATCTATACTAGCGTGTAACTCTATGCATATGCACAACTACATTTAAAATCAATCACAATTATATATATATATATATATATATATGATTTGGAATCTAATTATATCTAGACTCTTCAATTTTTGCACTCAATAATTCATTTCCCATAAAAATTAAAAAATTAGATGGAGCACACCACAAAATTGAACTTCAATTAAAATTCAATTTAGAATCTAATTGAATTCTAAATTGAATTTAGACTCTTTGATTTTTGCGCCTTATAATTCACTTGACACAAAAATTAAAAAATTAGATGAAACATATGCCGCAAAATTAAACATGATTTAGAATCTAATTGGATCTAGACTCTTCGGTTGTTGTACCCAATAATTCACTTGCCACAAAAATTAAAAAATTAGATGGGCACATGGCACAAAATTGAACTTCAATTAAAATTCAATTAATAATCTAATTGAATTTAGACTCTTTGATTTTTGAACCTAATAATTCACTTGACACATAAATTTAAAATTAGATAAGACAAGTGGCACAAAATTAGACTTCAATTTAGAATTTAACTGTATTTTCTCTCATATTCACCTATTATTATTATTATATAGATATAAATTTCTATTTAAGGGGATTTCAAGTTGTTAAGTCGTAAACTTCAAAATTTTTATAGCCGTAAACTTTAAAAACATTCACATCAGTTTGCATGAAAATTATTGTCTATTTTAGCATAAACTTCTTTTTTTTTCTATTTTACACAGTAACTTTTCCAAAACTCCAACATCAGATTATGTATTCTACGCTATATTTTATTAAAATATTATATTTTAATTTATCTTTTTTTTTTCTTTATCCCATATTCTCCATTCCCCTCTGCCAAACAATGCCAATCATCACCAAACAACATCAGCTAATGAATCCAACCTAAACAACCAAATCAATGATGCCCATTTGATAGTCACAATAACAAACCCCATTTGTTTAGCTAACAAAACAAAAATTTCACAACAATAAATCAATCAAAAGTAACGCTTTTGAAATTGAAAATTAGACTTATACAAATTTATCAACACTACCCAGTATAGACATAAAGTCGAGGAGCACAACACCTTGCAGAGAAGATCGGCGCCACCTAGTAGATACACAAACCCAAGAGCGAAAATCAAACCACTCATCAAAGATCTAGCCTAGTTGGCGCTAGCAAGAAAAAATTAAATTGAGTTCCTAATCGAAGAAAGGCTACGAAGGAGATAATTGATTGGGAGGGAAGCTCTGGAGAGAGAGAGAGATAGGATGAGTACTAAGTGTGCGTTTGGATAGGGTGGCAAGTCACGGCACGTTTCAGCACTTGCGTTTTCTCCTTTTTTTTTTTTTTTTTTTTTTTTTCCTGCCGCAGTTGTTGACTTCGGGGGACAAAAGTTACTGTGCGTGTACTGTGCACGCACTGTTCATGTACTGTTCACGCAATATTTAATATTAAAAGTGGGTCCCACAACATTATTTACACATTTAAAAATTATTTTGCTACAGTGTTTTCAGCAACAATCAGTTTTTATCAACTTTCAGCAACAATAAGTGCTATCCAAACGGACCCTAAGTAGTGAGAGATGAGAGATGACTGGGGAAAGAGAGTAGCAATGTGGGAGAGAATGAAATAATATAAAAAACGTGAAAAATAATAAAATAATAGGATACAAAGTTACAGTAATAGTGTACATTTACATAATTATTGTAGCTCATTTGTATTTTTACAAATTTTTACACTATCTGATGTGGGTTTATTTTACTAGTTAAAATTGTGTAAATTTTACATCTTTTTTCTATTATGCATCCACCAATGTGAGTGCTCTAAGTCTTAAATATCCCAAAATATCCATTTCCTAGCTCCCTACTCACTTACAAGTTTGGACAAAGATTGGCTACAAAATTAATTGTAACCTTAAGTTTACAACCTTACTTAAGATCCTTTTATTGGAGATGAATTTTGACAAATCCCATTGGATTACATTTTCTTCTTATATCCTCCATGCTTGCAAAATTTCTAAAAAATTAAAGATGAATAGCTATGCCATCAATGAATTGTTTAAATTGCAAATTTTTATAGTTTAAAATTATGCATAAAATATAATCTTATATATCATATAATAAATAATATTTGATTTGCATAAAATTTGTGATGTGTATTAAAAGCGTAAAAAACATGAAATCCAATTGTTAGATTTTCGAAATATGTGGTAATATCAATGATATTGAGTCTAGGTAATATCAATGGAAATAGAAAATATCAAAAAATAACTCATCTCTCTCAAATTTAAAAAATATCATTTTTTAGGAAATATAATTGTATAAGTGAGATATTTCTTAAAATATATTTTAAGTTTTATTATAATATTACAACTCACAACCAAATTAATAAATATGTTTAGTTATTCTATTACAACACATTTTATTCCTAGTAATAAAAATTATTATTCATGTTGCAATTCACATTTAGTATACCAAACGTGCCCTAACACACTTAAAACTTACATGACTTACCTCATTATCCCTTAGAAGTTATCATGACTTTTAAGTAGAGTTATGGTGTCTATTTGTGTTAAAACGTCTTTCCATCTCCCTTGTGTGTGTGTGTTTGTTTCTCCTAAAAAAAAAGGCTTACAAGACTTGTAAAATAATATATATAAAAAATTATTTGACACTTAAAAAAGTCATATCAACAATTAAAAATAAATAATCTTATAATTCACTTGACACAAAAATTAAAAAATTAGATGAAACATATGCCGCAAAATTAAACATGATTTAGAATCTAATTGGATCTAGACTCTTCGGTTGTTGTACCCAATAATTCACTTGCCACAAAAATTAAAAAATTAGATGGGCACATGGCACAAAATTGAACTTCAATTAAAATTCAATTAATAATCTAATTGAATTTAGACTCTTTGATTTTTGAACCTAATAATTCACTTGACACATAAATTTAAAATTAGATAAGACAAGTGGCACAAAATTAGACTTCAATTTAGAATTTAACTGTATTTTCTCTCATATTCACCTATTATTATTATTATATAGATATAAATTTCTATTTAAGGGGATTTCAAGTTGTTAAGTCGTAAACTTCAAAATTTTTATAGCCGTAAACTTTAAAAACATTCACATCAGTTTGCATGAAAATTATTGTCTATTTTAGCATAAACTTCTTTTTTTTTCTATTTTACACAGTAACTTTTCCAAAACTCCAACATCAGATTATGTATTCTATGCTATATTTTATTAAAATATTATATTTTAATTTATCTTTTTTTTTTCTTTATCCCATATTCTCCATTCCCCTCTGCCAAACAATGTCAATCATCACCAAACAACATCAGCTAATGAATCCAACCTAAACAACCAAATCAATGATGCCCATTTGATAGTCACAATAACAAACCCCATTTGTTTAGCTAACAAAACAAAAATTTCACAACAATAAATCAATCAAAAGTAACGCTTTTGAAATTGAAAATTAGACTTGTACAAATTTATCAACACTACCCAGAATAGACATAAAGTCAAGGAGCACAACACCTTGCAGAGAAGATCGGCGCCACCTAGTAGATACACAAACCCAAAAGCGAAAATCAAACCACTCATCAAAGATCTAGTCTAGTTGGCGCTAGCAAGAAAAAATGAAATTGAGTTCCTAATCGAAGAAAGGCTATGAAGGAGATAATTGATTGGGAGGGAAGCTCTGGAAAGAGAGAGAGAGATAGGATGAGTACTAAGTAGTGAGAGATGAGAGATGACTGGGGAAAGAGAGTAGCATGTGGGAGAGAATGAAATAATATAAAAAACGTTAAAACTAATAAAATAATAGGATACAAAGTTACAGTAATAGTGTATATTTACATAATTATTGTAGCTCATTTGTATTTTTACAAACTTTTACACTATCTGATGTGGGTTTATTTTACTAGTTAAAATTGTGTAAATTTTACATCTTTTTTCTATTATGCATCCACCAATGTGAGTGCTCTAAGTCTTGAATATCCCAAAATATCCATTTCCTAGCTCCCTACTCACTTACAAGTTTGGACAAAGATTGGCTACAAAATTAATTGTAACCTTAAGTTTACAACCTTACTTAAGATCTTTTTATTGGAGATGAATTTTGACAAATCCCATTGGATTACATTTTCTTCTTATATCCTCCATGCTTGCAAAATTCCTAAAAAAATTAAAGATGAATAGCTATGCCATCAATGAATTGTTTAAATTGCAAATTTTTATAGTTTAAAATTATGCATAAAGTATAATCTTATATATCATATAATAAATAATATTTGATTTGCATAAAATTTGTGATGTGTATTAAAAGCATAAAAAACATGAAATCCAATGGTTAGATTTTCGAAATATATGGTAATATCAATGATATTAAGTCTAGGTAATATCAATGGAAATAGAAAATATCAAAAAATAACTCATCTCTCTCAAATTTAAAAAATATCATTTTTTAGGAAATATAATTGTATAAGTGAGATATTTCTTAAAATATATTTTAAGTTTTATTATAATATTACAACTCACAACCAAACTAATAAATATGTTTAGTTATTCTATTACAACACATTTTATTCTTAATAATAAAAATTATTATTCATGTTGCAATTCACATTTAGTATACCAAGCGTGCCCTAACACACTTAAAACTTACATGACTTACCTCATTATCCCTTAGAAGTTATCATGACTTTTAAGTAGAGTTGTGGTGTCTATTTGTGTTAAAACGTCTTTCCATCTCCCTTGTGTGTGTGTGTGTGTTTGTTTCTCCTAAAAAAAAAAGGCTTACAAGACTTGTAAAATAATATATATAAAAAATTATTTGACACTTAAAAAAGTCGTATCAACAATTAAAAATAAATAAAAACAAATTTTTTTTAATCAATTTTAAAGAAATCTAAGACATACTTTGATTTCTCAATTTTGAACTTTCAATTTCTCCATCAAGTTTAGCCCTTCACTCCCAACGTCTACAGTTTATCACTCACTTTCTCTTCTACCATCACTGGTCTCTAAAACCAAGACCAAAACCCGTACTCAATCCTCAAAGAGGACCCTCAAAAAAAAAAAAAAAAAAAACCCTATGTGGCACACCAATCTGCAGCCAACACACGTCTTACATCTCTTTGGACGACCCATGGACAAGGGGGCAACTGATGATGTTATAAAATGTGACCTCCAAACTCGTCCATATGGTTCGTCCGTGGAAAAAGAATGGAGGAAGGGCGCAACCAAAAAAGCCATCCATCCCCATCAAGCCTCGTCTATCATAAATTAAGGACGGATGAGGCCTCGTCTGTCCTTAATTAAGGACGAATGAGGCAAACATTTTGAGCTGAGCCAAGTCTCGTCCATCCTTAATTAAGGACGGACGAGGCAAACATTTTGAATTTGCAAATTTAGTTCTTATCCATGAACCAAGGCCTCCATTATTCGTGATGAAGCACCGGTCCAGATAAAGTAACTTCCATGGAAGTTATGGAAGTTACCTCTGACTTTGATAAATTCCTCGACAATAGGAACGGTTATCAAAGCAAGTAACCGTTCCATGTGCACTATATAAAGGTTTCTCTACGAACAGGTAAGGGATTCGGGTTTTTTTTTTTTTTTTTTTTTACAGAACAAAAGAAAGTCTTAGAAATATCTTTCTCTCTATTCTAGCCCACTGACTTTACCATTGGAGGACCCTAGACCGGCCTCCATCGGTCTTTCTCTGATTGAATTTAGTTTTTCAGGACTTAACCTTCAAGATCATCGAAACCCGAAGATTTTCAACCCACTAATTTTCCAGGATTATCAGAATCTAATTCAGATTCCTGTCCATGCATGAAATAAAGTTATGGAAGAAAAAAATTATTAATGTGCACACCGTAAACAACAACAACAAAAAAAAAATAAAAAATAAAAATAAAAAAAACTGAGATTTTTGTAGAGATTCTTTGCAGTGAATATATATTTATAGGTAAGTAATTTGTTTGTATCAGAGTCTCCCACCTTGTTGTGTGGCAATTGATTTGTGGCAATGGCATTGTCGAAATAGAAGGAAAAAAAAATTGTTGTAATTGATTTGTTGAAAATTGGAGGAGAGAGAGAGAGAGAGAGAGAGAGAGAGTTGTCTAAATAAAAAAGAATATTTTGAATTCTTATTCTAAAATGTACACATATTCTTATTCTTTAGTAGTTTTTTTTTTTTTACTAAAACAGTTTGGTTTGTGTGTATGTCATTTTCTTTCATTTCGTATTGTAAAAGTACCCTATGAAACAAATAATGATAGATTCAAGTACATTGAGTACATTGATTCTTATTCTTAAAAAAAAAAAAAAAAAAGTACATAAATTCTTATTCAAATTCATGTCCACGTAGGAAAGAAAGTTATGGAGGAAAAAAAAAAAATGATTGATGCACAAACAAAAAAGAAAACAAAGAAACTGTTATTTTTGCTGAGATTCTTTGCAGTGAATATATGTTTATAGTTAAGTAATTTGTCTATATCAGAGTGTCCCATCTTGGTTTGTGTTGTGTTGTATTTGGTTAATTGGCATATCTAGTTATACAATTTAAATCTAAGAATTTAACTTATATGAAACTTGCATCCTATTTAAACAGCATTAATGTTATTGAAGTTTCCACGGTTCTTATTTTCTACTCTTTTTCCTCTAGAAATTTCATCAACCTTCTACTCCACTCTTATTCCACTCAGAATTCTATCAACCATTTTCAATTTATGCGTGTCATACGTTCTACAAAAAACTGTAAGGAACAACACTTGCAAATATCTATCCATTCTTTATTTCTTACAAAGTGAGTTACATCTCTTAAGTAGTTAATTTTTTTTTTTTTTTATAATATTCATGTTGATATGTTTTAGGGGCGTAGCTAAGCATGAAAATCTTGTTTTTGTTAAATTATTTGTTCATGCAAATCTTGTTTTTGTATTATGCATTTTGCAACATGAACTGATTTGTATGATATGTTTTAAATTATTTGTCCATGAATTCTTGCCTAAAATTTCATATAGCAAAAATATATTTCAAAATTGACATATATTTCCTTAAAGAAATTAGTTTGTCAGCCTATAATATACACGTATGCTATAAGAAAACAAGAAAAAAAAGTTATTATATATATGCTCATAAACATTATATAATCTAAGTTTTAGGTATAATAATAATAAAGAAAATTGTACGATATTAGAAATATTTATCTATTATCGTATGGATGCATGAGAACATTATATAATCTGTCTTGTTTTAGAAGAAGCAAAATAAAGAGCTACAAATCCTTCTAAATGTTAATGTTATGTTAAGTTACTTAAGAAAAGGGAAGCAAAAAATAATGTTAACTACTATGATGGACAGTAATAAATTATCATTGAACCAATCATCTTTAATAGAATTCTCTCAGCTCTAGCTTATTATACTTTGAATATTTTTAATGGATTACCTTCTTGTATTGCATTTTAATGGTTATGTAGTGTTAATATATTAATACTATTGTTCATTTTTCTCATCCATTCTGGTGGAATAATTAAACATGGCAAAAATGGGAATTATTACAAAGGGCCACCTCCTTCTATGCTTCCATTAAGCCAGGGTGTTACATTTGAAGATCTATGTGACAGAGTAGCATCCACGCTTCATATAAACAAAGAAGATTCAAAACTTACTATTTGGTATAAATTTCTTTTTCAATGTCATCCACATCTTGTGATTTACTAGCAAGTTTTGGTAGAAGATGATAATTGTGTCAATGCAATATTCGATATGTTAGGCTGCTAATATGGTTAACTATAATATAACCATATATAATATTTACAATATATTAGCATATAATATTTATAAAGTATATAATTAATTTTCATTTCCCAACCTATAACCACCCTAAAAAGTAAAGATTCAAGAAACTTAATAAATTTTTATACCAACTAAAATTTAAAGAAAAAGAAACAAAAATGTACGATTTATTGTACTAAATAATAATAATAATAATACACATACATATCTTTATTATAAACTAACAAACATATTATGCAATATATTTTTTCCAAGTAATAGATGCAATAATTGATAATAACAAAGTAAAGTTGATTATAAAAAGATCACAACAATACAATTTATTACAATTTTTGTGGCCATATACTAATAATAACAATAAATAATATTAAACAATTTCAAAATTAACAAAACACATACAGAAATTTAATTAGAGAGTCGAGATGCTTACCACAATTGTGATATCAATTGAAAGTGTGAGAATTATAGAGTGAAACTTGAAAAAAAAAAAAAAACAATCAGATAATAATAAATAAACACAAAATAACAACAATACTGAAAAGTTTATGTAAATCAGTTTGACCCTTAAAGTTCAAGATATTATATTTATAATGATATCAACAAGATACTTGAGATTTGATATGCTATGCAATATTCTGCAATGAGTGAAAATAAAGTAGTATTCCTAGCATTAAAGCATAATCTTTTTTTTTTTTTTTTTTTTTTTGAGAAGCACCTAAGTTGTCTAATTATATGTTATCAGCTACAAAAATAATCAAATTCATATATGGTGACTATTACAATTTATTATGGTAAATTTCAAATATAACTAAAAATGCTTGTAGTCCTAACCATAAAAAATTCAATAATCTAAAATTTGAATAACAACAACAACAACAACAACAATAATCATAATCACAGGCATACAAACAATATTAACTACAATTGTACATAATATTTTACAATGTATTAGCTTCTAATATTTACAAATCATATATTTATACAATAATAATAAATTTGTTAATTTCTAGAGCTGTAAGTTAATAAGCAAAGCAAAAAAATTCACATTAACCCAAAATTTACAATCCTTATGCAAAGCAGAAGAGTAACTGAACAATCGGAGGTAAGTGAAGCAATAGGAAAAATGAAATTTTGTGAGAAGATGCAGTGCTTTAGTGATGGTGCTTGTCTTTTATAACAAAGAGAGGAAATGAAAAGACAAAAAGGAATCCATGATGAAGACAAAAAAATGTAACTTTGTGAGGTGATGCAATGCTTCAATAGATTAAGTTTTATTGGGAATGATCAATGAATCTAAGTATGGAGAATAAGAATCAGAGGAAGAAAAAATTGTAACTTCGTGAGGTGATGCACTGTTTCAGTAGATTAGGTTCTATTGGGAATGATCAAAGAATATATTTCAAGTATGGAGAATAAGAATCAGAGGAAAAGGGCAATGCCATTGCCACAATTTTTTTCCCCTTCCTATTTCGGCAATGCCATTGCCACAAATCAACAAATATTTTTTTTGGTTTACAGTGTGTACATCAATCATTTTTTTCTTCCATAATTTTCTTTCATGCATGGACAGGAATCTAAATAAGAATCTATGTACTTTATTTGTAAAATAAGAATCAATGTACTTGAATCTATCATTATTTGTTTCATAGGATACTTTTACAAAACAAAAGGAAAGAATATGACATACACACAAACCAAGTAAAAAAAAAAACTAAAGAAGATGTACTTTTTAAAATAAGAATTCAAACTTTTTTTTTAAATTCAAATTCTCTTTCTCTCTCCTCCCATTTTCGGCAAATCAATTGCAACAATTTTTTCCCCCTTCTATTTCGGCAATGCCATTGCCACAAATCCATTGCCACCTTTTTTTTTTTTTTTTTTTTTTTAATTCCTCCCCTAAAATTTAGGCAGATTTATTAAAACCTCATCCTATTTGAAGTTAATCCATACATCATGCCCTGCGTGAAATAATATTAAAAGGCATCCTAATCCTTCTTTTTTAGAGATTGAACATTGAAAAGCCGCATCATTATCATTTTGGGAATTGCAAGTTGCAACTAATCAGCATCATTATCATTTTGGGAATTGCAAGTTGCAGCTAATCAGCTAACTCTGTAATTTATGTCTCACGTCATCTCAAATTGAATAATCACTAGTGGCCGTACCTCTGTAATCTTTTTTTTTTTTTTTTTTCCCCCTCAATCTTAAATCTTAATTCAGTCATTCTTGAAATTGAGTGAAAACTAAAAACTTTAACTTTTATAAGAACTAAACTAACTAAATCTAGGGCCTTATTTTAAAAGGGTCATACTTACGGGTATTTTTAAGGTAATGGTTAACAATTTATTTTAAAAAAGATTTAACACTACTTTTATAGGAAATTAAAAAAGCTGTCAAAACATTAATTGTTTTTTTTTCCCTTATAAAATCTTTTTTTAAATGAATTATTAACCATTGCTCTTAGAGCATTAGCATTAGAAAATGCTAATGCTACTCTATTTTACCATTCCAAAACCTCACTTTATCATTATACCATCCAATTTTACAATACCTCCTACATCCCAAAACTCTATTTTTATTAAAATATTATTTTTTAATCTTTCTTTACTATTTCTTTATAACTATTTTTTTTTTCAAACTCACGTTTCCTGCCATTTCCAACAGTTTTTTTTTCCTCTCCTTCTCCCTCAACCTCTAGCAACACCTTAACCCATCAACAACCACCGGAGCCAACCCATCAACAACAATCGCCGATTTGAAACCCACCGGAGCAAACCCATTCAAAAATAATAATCACCGGAGCCACCGCTACCACGACCCGATCCTCTTCCATGACCCGATCATCGACCCAGACCCACACCACCACCACGATCTCCGATCTCCGCCAATCCACGCCGATCCCAAACCCAAAATCAACACAGCTCCGTCACGCCGATCATCGACCCAGACCCACACCGCCACCACGATCTTCGATCTCCGCCAATCCACGCCGATCCAAACCCAAAATCAACACAGCTCCATCACGCCGATCATCGACCCAGACCCACACTGCCACCACGACCCGATCCTCTTCCATGACCCAGCTCTGTCACGTCCAGATCAACCCACGCCAATCCACGCCCAGATCAACTCAAATCCAAAACCCATAACCCATAACCCACAGCCCACCGGCGCCGATTTGAACCACAACCACAACCCACAACCACCACAGTGACCCACGCTGTCACCCACGCCAAAAAAAAAAAAAAAAAAAAAAAAAAGGCAACCACAGAACCATAAGGAAGAGAGAGAGAAATTTCGGTCTGAAGAGAGGAGAGAGCAAATGAGAAACAGAGAAGGAAGAGAGAGAAGAGAACTGAAATAATGAGAGAGAGGAGAGAGAAATTTCGGTCTTAAAAGTGAATAAAAAATTATTATTTTTTTAAAATACTTGCTACAGTACAATTCTAACTTTAGAATTGTACTGTAGCACTATTGCAAAAATTTTTGCAATAGTTGGGTTTAGCATTGTCTGATGCAATGGATTTTAAGGCATAAAATGCCAAATTGACCTTAGATATGGCATTAGCATTCTCCAATGCTAATGCTCTTAGGTGCACTTGACTTTTAGACACATACTACTTTATGTTTTTTTTGCCACATAACCATTATGCAAAATTGCCCCGTATAAGTACGCACCAAACCTTTCACTCCTTTATTTATTTATTTAGGGAGGGAGTATTATTTAATTATATATAATAGTTTATATAACAACAGGCAATTCAAACACCGTCTACTAGTTCCAAGTTTTTTTATCCCACCCAAAAGGTACATATATCAAACCTTTCACATTTGTTTATGCTTTTCTGCATCACCGAATTCAAATCAAATCGGCTTTGATCGATGATGTTTTTTCAACCGCTCCATGTTCCACATGTCATCTTGTCGCCTTTCATGACGCAACGACACTTTAATCAAATGACATCATTAACGCAACATCATCATCATCATCATCATACCATCGAACTCTCTTGACAAAAATGCGTATATTAGAACCAGACTTTTAATACCAATAGACCCTCAAAGGCTCAAGATACCAGTTACGTATAGAAGTAAGAGCAGACCAAAATCAATTAATATATTTTTACTACTGCTTGCCCAAAAGGGAGTTTAGTCTTCAATATATGGAAGCGGAGAAGAGGAAACGAGAAGATAACGGCGAGTTGGAGGGGAAGAGAGTGAAGAAGAAGGCGGAGTGTAAAATAACAAGAACAGAGGAAGAGAGAGAGAGAAAACTCCAATTCTTATAAACCAGTGATTGATACAAAATGAATTAAGTGAGTATATAATCAATCATTAACCTATTTATATACAACTCTAAAACAGAGCATTACACAAAGCTCTGTAACAAACTAATAGCTCTGTAACAAACTAATAACCGTTTTATAACTAATCCAACCAATCACAATTTAACAGCTGTCCTTCCTTTCAACTAAGTTCTGGGTTCTCCACACGTGCTGGCTGTGTGGCTTCATTAATCAGAACGCCCCGTTTCAGCTCTTCCTTTGTCGTTTCACACTTCAGCCTTCCTTCTTCTCTGTCGTTTTACTGCTGCCGTTTAAGACTTCAATTCTTTTGTCTTCAACACTCCCCCTCAAGTCCAGAGTTTTAGGCTCTGTGACTTGAACTGATGAAGCTACCTGCAATTGCTCAAATTTCTCCTTTGTCAATTTAGGCTGAAAAATATCTTTCAGTCCTAGCTTCTCTGATAATCTCGCAAAAGATGAAACACCCAAGGCTTTAGTGAAGATGTCTGCAATCTGTGAGTTTGTATTAACATGGAAGGTTTTAATCATTCCCTCCAAAATTTTGTCTCTCACCAAGTGACAATCAACTTCTATGTGTTTGGTTCTTTCATGGAAGACCGGATTTGCTGCTATGTATAGTGCAGCTTGATTATCACAAAACATCATAGCTGGTCTGGAATGTTCAATCTTTAAGTCTTTCAACAGTTGTAAAATCCAAGTAATTTCACAGGCTACATTCGCCATAGCCCTGTATTCTGCTTCAGCCGATGACCTGGACACAACTCCTTGTTTCTTTGACCTCCAAGAAATTAAGGAGTCTCCCAAAAACACTGCATAACCAGTGAGGGACCTTCTTGTATCTGGGCATCCAGCCCAATCCGCATCACAGAAAGCCTTGATGTGTAATACTGTATTGCTTGGGAAGAATATACCCTTTCCTGGTGAACCTTTAATAAACTGAAGTACTCTGTGCACTGCCTTCAAGTGTGGTTCCCTTGGCTGAGATACAAACTGACTCAGCCTATGCACTGCATAAGTCAAGTCAGGCCTTGTCAAGGTAAGGTACAAAAGTCTTCCAATCAATCTTCTATACTGTCCTGGTTCCTCCAATAACTTGCCTTCATACTTTGATAATTTGAGATTTTGTTCCATGGGAAACTTGACAGGTTTACTACCAATGAAACCAGTGTCTTTAAGAATTTCTAAAGCATATTTTCTTTGATTGAGACTAATTCCTTCATCAGTCCTAGCCACTTCTAAGCCCAGAAAATACCTCAATGAGCCTAAGTCCTTCAAACCAAACTTAGCATCAAGAACTTTCTTCAAATTGTTGACACAATCAATGTTGTTTCCTGTCAGAAGTATATCATCAACATATACCAATAAGGCTGTGAATGAAGCTCCTTGTGTGTGAATGAACAAAGAGTAGTCAGACTTGGATTGAACAAAACCCATTTGTAGAATAGTTGAAGAGAATTTCTCAAACCATTGTCTGGATGCTTGCTTGAGACCATAGAGACTCTTGTTCAGTTTACAAACCAAATTAGGCTCCCCCTTGCTGTGAAATCCAGGTGGTAAGCACATGTAAACATCCTCAAGTAACTCCCCATGAAGAAAGGCATTATTAACATCCAATTGATGAAGAGACCACCCTTTCACAGCAGCCAATGACAAAACAATCCTAACTGAAACTGACTTGACAACTGGAGAGAAAGTTTCTGAATAGTCCAGCCCAAGTTTTTGAGTGAAGCCCTTGGCAACAAGCCTGGCTTTATACCTCTCAATGGTGCCATCAGGGAGGTATTTAACTTTGTAGACCCATTTGCAACCAATGGCTGACTTACCAGGAGGCAAAGAGGTTAATGTCCAAGTATCATTCACTTCTAAGGCCTCAATTTCCTTGTCCATGGCAGCCCTCCACTCAGGAAAGTGCACTGCTTGCTGAAATGAGGCAGGCTCTGATGGAGGGGAAGAGGCAGCCATGACAAAAGAATGAAAAGTAGGTCCAAGATGTGAGTAACTCACATGATCCGAAAGGTCATAGGGCAGACCAGAACTGGGTTTGGTACTGACAGAATTGCAAGAGTAATCAGATAGGTATGAAGGAGGTTTGTGGGACCTAGTGGACCTTCTAATAGGAACAATGGAACCACAAGGCTGAGGAAGTGTAGGAATAGTAGGAATGGCAGATTCTGCAGAAACAAGGTCTGCAGAATTGGGTTCAGTGGAAACAGGATTAGGACTAGAAGTGGCATTAGAGTTAGGGATAGGTGGAGGAAGATGAGGAAGGGAGGAAGAGCAAGGAACAAAACCTGAATCAGCAGGATCTAAAGTGGAATGAGGGAAAACAAAATCATCCAAATAAGAAGCAGAAAGCTGAGAACAGTCAGCATAGGGAAAAATGTTTTCATAGAAGATGATGTCTCTTGAAATGTAAACAGAATTGGAATGAATGTCAAGGACTTTGTAACCTTTAATGCCATGGGGATAACCAAGAAACACACATTTTCTGGCCCTAGGTGCAAACTTGTGCCTATTATGAGATAAGGTGGAAATGAAACATAAGCAGCCAAAACTTCTCAAATTGTGATAAGATGGAGGAGAATTGAATAGCATTTCATAAGGGCTCTTATTACCTAAAGTTTTTGAAGGAATTCTGTTGATAAGATGAACTGCAGTTAGGATGCAGTCACCCCAAAAACATAAAGGAATGTGAGACTGAAATTTTAAGGCTCTTGCAACATTGAGGATGTGTTGATGCTTCCTTTCAGCAATACCATTTTGCTGAGGAGTATGAACACAGGAAAGTTGATGCAAAATTCCATTGGAATGAAAAAAATCTTTCAAGAAGAACTCAGTTCCATTATCAGTTCTAATAGTTTTAATCTTGCTATCAAATTGAGTGGAAACCATTGATGCAAATTTAGGAAACAAAAATTGAGTTTCAGATTTCTGTTTAAGTAAGTAAACCCATGTGCACCTAGTAAAATCATCCACAATAGTCAAAAAATATTTGTAACCATCAATTGTATTGACAGAGAAAGGACCCCATAGGTCACAATGGATCAATTCAAAAGGCTTAGTGGTTACATGAGAACTAGAAGGGAAAGTAAGCTTCTTTTGTTTTGAAAAATGACAAACATCACAGCAAGCTGTCTTATTTTGAACATCAATATCTACAAAATGCTTCAACAATTGAAGTTTTGACAAAGAAATGTGTCCTAATCTAGAATGCCACAAGTCTGAAGAAGAAATGTGACTGACATTACTGGCAAGAGCTGCTGATCTTGATGATGGAGCAGAAGCTTGAAGTAGGTATAAACCAGTGCTTTGCTTACCCAGACCAATCATGCTCCATTGAGCAAGGTCCTGGATGAAACACCAATCACCAAAGAATATGAGGCAGCAAAATTTATGCTTAGTAAGTTTACTAATTGAAATGAGGTTGAAATGAAAAGATGGAACACACAATACATCTGTGAGTGTGAGATTAGGTGAAATTTGCACTGTGCCAATGTGTGTAACTAGAACCTTTTCCCCATTTGGCAAATAGACACAGGAATGAACAGCAGAAGTAATTGTGGTTAATTGTGACACTGAGTGTACCATGTGATCAGTAGCACCAGTGTCAAGAATCCAAGAATTAGACTTAAAACAATGTCTATCAACAACATGGGCTGAAAAAATAGAATGAGACATATTGGGAGCAATCCAAAAGGGATTACCTGAGAAGTTAGAAGAAGATGATGAAGCAGAAGCAGCAAAGGGAGATGAAGTGGTTGTAGGAAGAGCAGGTGCCATCACTGAAGCAACCTGTGAAGCAATCTGAGTGCCAATGCCATTTGGAGCACCAAAACCAGAACTGGATGCATTATGAACCTTTAGAAAGTTGAGTAATTGGTCACATTGAACCTGAGATATTGGACATTGAGGCTGAGTGGTCTGTTGGCAATTCTGAAGACCAAAGTTACCAGGAAAAACTCCAAAATTCTGTTGTGGAATACCAAAAGAAGTCTTGTTCAAAGCTGGTTGTTGAAGACCAAAATTGAACTGATTGGTATCACAGGACTGATTGGAAAAGCTATCAAACCCAAAATTCCCTGTGACTTGATTAGCCATAGCCTTATTTCCACCTTTTGGCTTATATCCAGGAGGATATCCGTGAAGTTTGTAACATTTGTCAGCTATGTGACCAGTGAAGCCACAGTAGGTGCAAACTGGTCTTTCCTTCTTGAAATTACCTCCTTTTCCTCCATTGTTTCGAGCATTACCTTGAAATTGCTTACCACCATTTACATACATGGCAATAGGATCCAATTGCTGAACCACATTAACAATGTTTCCTAAATTTCTCCTTTTCTCTTCTTGTAAAACCAACGAGCATACCTTGCTGAGAGGAGGGAAAGGCTCAATAAGCAAGATTTGCCCAATTAGGGTTCCATAACAGTCATTCAAGCCCATCAGAAAACGGAAGACATGCTCTTTATGCTGTGCACCCAGCTGTGATGACCTAGAACCACAGAGACAAGCACAATTGCACACTGTGAAGGGTTGATTATTCACCAACTCATCCCATAGAGTCTTGAATTTGGTGAAGTAAGCGCTCACTGACAACGATCCTTGAACTAAATGTGCTATTTCCTTTTGAAGCTCAAATAGCCTTGGAGTGTTGTCCTGAGAGAACCGATTCTTGAGATCAATCCACAAATCCCTTGCTGAATTGATGTACATTACACTAGCCTTAAGATCAGGACTGAGTGAATTGGTCAGCCATGATAAGATTGTAGTGTTGCACCTATTCCAGGAATTGAATAATGACGAGGTTGGATCTGGTTCTGAAATTGAACCATTGACAAAACCAAACTTATTTCTGGAGCTTAGAGCCAGAAACACAGATCTCGCCCATGTCATATAGTTCTCAAGACCATTGAGAGGCTGAGAAGTAAGAACTAAACCAGGATTTTCATTCGTTGGTAAGAAAAAAGGGTTATTGGCATACTCATCTGCCATAGCTGCACTTCCAGTGGGTGTAGTAGAAGAAGCAGGTGCACTTGATGAATTTGAAGCCATGAAAGAACAAGAAAATAACGAAAATCAAGAGTAAATTTCTGTTTGGCAAGAAAGAAAATGGAGGAAAATACGCTCTGATACCATGTAAAATAACAAGAACAGAGGAAGAGAGAGAGAAAGCTCCAATTCTTATGAACCCGTGATTGATACAAATGAATTAAGTGAGTATATAATCAACCATTAACCTATTTATATACAACTCTAAAACAGAGCATTACACAAAGCTCTGTAACCAACTAATAGCTCTGTAACAAACTAATAACCGTTTTATAACTAATCCAACCAATCACAATTTAACAGCTGGCCTTCCTTTCAACTAAGTTCTGGGCTCTCCACACGTGCTGGCTGTGTGGCTTCATTAATCAGAACGCCCCGTTTCAGCTCTTCCTTTGTCGTTTCACACTTCAGCCTTCCTTCTTCTCTGTCGTTTTACTGCTGCCGTTTAAGACTTCAATTCTTTTGTCTTCAACAGTTCCTAGTGAAATAATTCCATTATAAAGCACCACCACCACCTCCAGCTTTATTTTAGATTCATTCACATACTTGAGAGTTGAGATTCCAACCCATAAAAAGGAAAGGAAGTTATGGGTAAAAATGAGGGGGAGGAGAATGGTTTTGATCCAGAAAATCACAACCAGGAGGAGGGGGAGAAGAAAAAGCAGCTGAAAGAAGAAGAGTTGTCGGTGGAGAGGGTATTTGAGAACCAAGAAGTTCCATCATGGAGAAAGCAGCTGACAGTGAGAGCCTTTGTGGTGAGCTTTGTGTTGAGCATACTGTTCAGCATCATAGTCATGAAACTCAATCTCACCACGGGTATTATACCTTCTCTCAATGTCTCTGCTGGACTCTTGGGCTTCTTCTTCGTCAAGACTTGGACCAAGTTACTTCACAAGTCTGGCCTTCTGAGACAGCCCTTTTCAAGGCAAGAAAACACTGTTATCCAGACCTGTGTTGTTGCCTCCTCCGGAATCGCCTATAGTGGTTTGCTTTCTTTTCTTTTACCCTTCACAACTACTCTACTTTCTTGTTTTGATATTATTTCTGAAATAAATTAAATGGATTATTTAGAAGTCAGGTTTTTGTGTGATGGCAATGCATCATTTTCCACTAAAACTGACACTTAACTGGTTTCAGTCTTTAAAAAAGAAAAAATATAGAGTAGGGTAGGAATTTTAATTTGTTCATTGAATAATACGAGTTAAATTGATTTTAAGTAACAAGGGTTTTGAGAATATGTGTGGGCAAAACCATTGAATTAACAAATTTATTGCACACTTGATCTATGGCTAAAATCCTTGAATCAGATTATATTCTTCTTCTTCCCCATTTATTTTTATTTTTTCCTTTTTAATTAAGACATATCTATATTCTAAGCATAAATCTGGCTTTTACTTTGTTAGTCATAGTGACTGCCAATTGCCAAAGAGTCAATCTTGTCATCTAAATTCCTAGCAAGTGTTTGAAAATTGTCAACATAGATTGAAAATACTATTATCTTCCTTTTTATAAGTCAACGATTTTTTGCCTGTCACTTTTAGGCAGACTCTATCAGGGTTATCAGTATCAGGAATCGCTGGACGGCATTAGAGCGAGAAATTATTGGTTCCTCCGGGAGGACCACTGATGTGGTCCTCCCTGCTCCTGCCAGCCAATAATAAAATGCCACGTGGCCACTTTTTCTGATTCAGCTCCACATCATACCTTACCCATTTCCTTTTAACTCTTGTTAACAAAACCAAACCAAGGATAAAACTAAAACAAACTCAACTGCCCTTACCCATTTCGTTCACCCAAAATCAAAATTTCTATCAAACACATTTGCCTCTTCCTTTCTCTCTCCCTCTAGCTCTATTTCCCCGATATCTCTCTAGGCCATTTTAGTCCACATCTTGGTTCCCACTGACCATGATCTTGTATTTGTGGTTTGAGAGACAGGCAGAAGTTATTTGCTACTCTCTTTTTTTTTTTGGGTAAAATAACTGAATTGTATTAGAAAACAAAATAAAGTAATACAGGCGTGAGCCCGGGAGAGGTTCACGACAAAGCCAGCAAAAGAGTTTGTCGCTGCCCACTTACACAAGGCGTGAGCCGATACATCCCTGGGGACCCAAACAAAAATACAAGATTCAAAAGAATGTGAGAGATTGATTATATCCTAAATTACACCTTGCACTTTCCAGTTGGAGTGTGTACCTCCTAAAATAAAAAAGACAATAAAATTTTTTGAATCACCCTCAAAAATTACTCTGGGGAATTACAAACATATTGCTCTTTTATAGTTGAAGAGCTGTGTAAGAAACACATACCACTCTTTCATGACAAGTAGTTCATTCTAATACACTTTTTTCCCCATTTGCATTTTACATTTCCACATTAAGATGTGCTTTTTTTTTTTTTTAGTCTTAACATGTAAAATATATCCTGCGCTAATCAAAATTATTTTTATAATATACAAAGAGCTGAATTTTTAACTTCAGTGAAAGTGAGGGTGTAAATGAGGCTAGTTAAATATATCATTGGGATGTTTCAGCTTGGTTGAATACTTGAATTTTAAAAATAGTGGTTTACACCTTTAATCAAATCCCCACTTGCCCTTGCAAGTCTCATTTGAACAGGCTTGACAAAATTGAGCTTTTTTTTGGTATCTCGCAGACCTGCATTATTTAGTAGTTTAGTACACATCTCAGCATAAATTTAATAAAGCCTAAGCTTAGTTGTTTTTCCGTGGCAACTGGTGCCCCTTTTTCTATCATTGCATTAGAGTTCTCTGATCTTTTAAGTCCATAATCAACATAGGTACTCCAATTTTTAAAGTCCTAATACTTTCAACTTGGGTACCGGCCGTTTATCCAAAAATAAATGTTGTGTCAATAACCTACGTAATATATGGTGATTCCTTAAATATATATGAGATTTAATTTTTCCTTCTATTTTTTTCTTGTACAAAGATATGTTTAACTTGTCCAAATATCATCTGGAAAGTGGAATGTTGCACCAAAACTCAAAGTTTTGTTGTGTCAAGTTTCTAAACATGTTTCATGATGAAAATATGACCCAATCTATACGACAAACAAAATCTTTTTTGTATAATTTAGAATCAATAACATTTTTCTCGAACTTGACTCTTACTAGTAGACTGAAAATTCTATCTTTTAATTGATATGTACTGACAGGAGGTTTTGGAAGCTACCTCTTTGCAATGACTGAACGTATAGCCAAACAATCAACAGATACACTTGATGTCAAAAAACTATCTTTGGGATGGATCATCGGCTTTCTCTTTATAGTTAGCTTTCTTGGACTCTTCTCGGTGGTGCCGCTTCGAAAGGTAAGCAGAATATTTGTGCATGTTCAGTGAATATACACTTTTCATTGATGGGGAAGAAAGAAAAGAACAGAAAAACAACTTTGGAAATAAGTTCATTGAACACAAGTAAACTTTGTCATAGTGCTTATTTTTCTCCAATGATGTGGATTACGGTTGGTGTCAGATTATGATAATAGACTTCAAACTGACGTATCCAAGTGGTACTGCAACTGCTCATCTTATCAACAGCTTCCACACACCTCAAGGAGCCAAGCTAGCAAAGTAAGGCAGTGTGGCACTTAATGGCTTCTAGTTAAATGCTAAATGAAAATTTACAATATCTTTCTTCGGTGATTCTACTTTTCCAGGAAACAAGTGAGAGAGTTGGGCAAATTTTTCACCTTCAGCTTTTTATGGGGTTTCTTTCAATGGTTCTATACTGCAGGAGATAATTGTGGGTTTGCAAGTTTTCCTTCATTGGGGCTTAAAGCATTTGATAACAAGTAAATCAGTAGCTACCCTCCACTTTCCTTTTAATAAAAAGTTCATTTTACTTTATGCAAAGAATAATTGCATTAGTAGGCTTTTTGCTTCAACTAAGCCTCTTTATGAATGTTTTGGCTAATACTAATTTGTGATTATCTGCAGATTTTTTTTTGATTTCTCAGCAACATATGTTGGTGTAGGAATGATTTGCCCCTATATTGTAAATATATCAGTTCTGCTTGGAGGGATTATTTCTTGGGGTCTAATGTGGCCCCTCATAGAAGATAGAAAAGGTGACTGGTATAGTGCAGACCTCGGCTCAGGCAGCTTCAGTGGTATTCAAGGTTACAGGGTAAATTCCCACTCAAAGAGACAATTTCATGAAGGCTTTTTTATTTATTGAAAAAAGTTAATTTATTATAGCTTTATACAGGTATTTATCGCCATAGCCATGATCCTGGGAGATGGTCTATATAACTTCATCAAGGTTCTAAGTCGAACCCTCTTAGGTTTGTTTCATCAGCTCCGGTACAAAGATGTGAGCTCTGAACTCCCTGTTGCGGACCATTCTTCTGATGTGAGCTCTCAGTCTCAGCTCTCATTTGATGACAAGCGACGGACCCAACTCTTTCTCAAAGATCAAATTCCAATAATGTTTGCCGTTGGAGGCTATGTTGCTATTGCTGCAATCTCTATGGCCACTCTTCCACATATCTTTCACCAACTCAAATGGTATTACATATTGGTCATCTATATATTCGCACCCGCATTGGCTTTCTGTAATGCATATGGTTGTGGGCTCACTGATTGGTCCCTTGCATCCACATACGGAAAGCTTGCCATCTTTACCATTGGAGCATGGGCGGGTGCCGCACATGGTGGAGTTCTTGCAGGCCTAGCAGCTTGTGGAGTAATGATGAACATTGTCTCGACAGCCTCTGACTTAATGCAGGATTTCAAGACTGGCTACTTGACACTGGCTTCACCGCGTTCTATGTTTGTGAGCCAAATAATCGGCACAGCAATGGGCTGTGTGATTTCCCCTTGTGTGTTTTGGCTATTTTACAAGGCCTTTGATGACCTTGGGCAACCTGAGAGTCAATACCCTGCTCCTTATGCTGTTGTGTACCGCAACATGGTTTTGTTGGGGGTAAAGGGCTTCTCAAGTCTGCCAAAGAATTGCCTTATACTCTGTTATGTGTTCTTTGGTGCAGCCATTCTGATCAATTTGATTAAAGATTTGGTGGGTAAAAAGTGGGGACGGTTCATTCCACTTCCAATGGCAATGGCAATACCTTTCTATATAGGATCATATTTTGCCATTGATATGTGTGTTGGAAGCTTAATATTGTTTGTGTGGGAAAAAATAAACAAGGCCAAGGCAGATGCTTTAGCACCTGCGGTAGCCTCTGGTTTGATATGTGGGGACGGGATATGGACTTTGCCTGCTTCTATCCTTGCTCTGGCTGGGGTTAAACCACCAATTTGTATGAAGTTTCTGTCAAGAGGGAATAATGCTAAGGTTGACAAATTCTTAGGATCATAGGGCTAAGTTTAGTATACAAGAAATGAATGTGAAGTCAACCTGGTGCATCCAAGCACTTGTAAAATTACACTGAATTTTTTTTGCTTTAATTTCTGGTGTGGAGACAAGAATAGGTATAGCAAAGCAGCCATAATTGTGATCATAAGATTATGTATGTTTTTACCAGACTTCACTACCAGGAAGGTAAATTTTTACTTCATCTCTTTTTCTCTCTCCCCCTTGTGGGCAGATGTGAATATTTTTTCCATGCTACTTACATGTGCGTTTGAATACTACTTATTTTGCTGAAAACTGAAAACAATAAAAAATTACTGTTCATGATTAAAGTACTGTTCAGATGCTGATTGCACTGTTCATGAACGCAATAAGCGCTTGTTTAAAAAAATAAAACAGGCTTAAAACGCAAAACGTAACAAATGTGGACGCAAAACAAACGGACCCACATCTCCCTGTTTTCCCACCACGTCTCCTTAGGTGGCTTTGGCTTAAAGAGAAAATTCGTAAACACCAATGTTATGGCTGGTACAGATTATGTTAGTGTAACTGAGAATTGATATTTTGTGAAACTTCGTGGGATGCAGTTGCATCATCTCTCAAGGCAAAGAAGAGAATTGCTTGAAGAATTTGACAGTATAAGAATTAGTTGAAGAATTTGACGGCTTGAAAATATAAATTGAGTAAAATATTGTTACGGGTGACATGAAATTGCTTGGGATAAGTTAAAGATGGCAGCAACAACCTTAACTAATTAGAAGTCTTCTTAGATTTGGATGAGTATTAGTTGTTAGTTTTGAATAATATTACTCTGTTAGTTTTGTTATAAAGCCTACGTTTGATAATAGCAATCTAATGAATATTAAGCAAAAAAATATTAGCAGTAATGGTAAGTTCGCAAGATGAGTAATTTGCGTATGTGTTTATTTATAAAATCGTAATATTTAAATTCCAACTTTAAAAGGAGGTATTCTCTCACTTGCGTAATACTCCAAAAGAACTAGATTAATATAACAATTGGGACTCCTTGTATCACTTATTGAGATTAATTGTCATCTTGTCAACATCAACTTGCAAACATTATTAGATTACCAAGTCACATCCCGAGGATGTTCTTATTTCCAGATTCAAGTTGGTCTTTCATTCTCCACCTTGAATTTCGAGGGAAGTCGTTAGTGTATAAGCCCAACAAATTTTAAGCCCATTATACTGTTGTCTTATTACTTGTATACCTATACAAAAAAGGAAGACACAAACACAGTTTTACACAGATAATTTATATATTATTAAAAGCTGAAGCGCAGCTTTTAATGTTGCTACTTTCACATTGCGCCACATCAGCTGCCACGTCATTTTTTTTTTTTTTTTTTTCGTGGGATGCAGTTGCATCATCTCTCAAGGCAAAGAAGAGAATTGCTTGAAGAATTTGACAGTATAAGAATTAGTTGAAGAATTTGACGGCTTGAAAATATAAATTGAGTAAAATATTGTTACGGGTGACATGAAATTGCTTGGGATAAGTTAAAGATGGCAGCAACAACCTTAACTAATTAGAAGTCTTCTTAGATTTGGATGAGTATTAGTTGTTAGTTTTGAATAATATTACTCTGTTAGTTTTGTTATAAAGCCTACGTTTGATAATAGCAATCTAATGAATATTAAGCAGAAAAATATTAGCAGTAATGCTAAGTTCGCAAGATGAGTAATTTGTGTATGTGTTTATTTATAAAATCGTAATATTTAAATTCCAACTTTAAAAGGAGATATTCTTTCACTTGCGTAATACTCCAAAAGAACTAAATTAATATAACAATTGGGACTCCTTGTATCACTTATTGAGATTAATTGTCATCTTGTCAACATCAACTTGCAAACATTATTAGATTACCAAGTCACATCCCGAGGATGTTCTTATTTCCAGATTCAAGTTGGTCTTTCATTCTCCACCTTGAATTTCGAGGGAAGTCGTTAGTGTATAAGCCCAACAAATTTTAAGCCCATTATACTGTTGTCTTATTACTTGTATACCTATACAAAAAAGGAAGACACAAACACAGTTTTACACAGATAATTTATATATTATTAAAAGCTGAAGCGCAGCTTTTAATGTTGCTACTTTCACATTGCGCCACATCAGCTGCCACGTCATTTTTTTTTTTTTTTTTGTAATATAATTTTTCCTACAATATATATTACTAAAAGCTGAAGCGTAGTTTTTAATATTGTTACTCTCACATTGCGCTACATCGGCTGCCATGTCATTTTTTTTTAATATAATTTTTCCTACAATTTTAAAAAGGTTTTTACAATTTTCAACCCTATAAATCCCAGCCCTATAAATGCAGCCCACTACTTATTTATTTACTTCCACTATCACCCTATTATAAATCCAATCCACTACTTATTTATTTACTTCTACCACATCATTATCCTATTTCTTTCCAATTTTTCTCTAATTTTTTTAACATTTACTTTTTTTTTTTATAAATATTTTCACTTACTCCAACCTTTCTCCCTCCCTTACCTTTTCATCTCTCTCTTACCTTTTCATCTCCCCACTACCATCTACTTTAATATCACTTTTCATCTTTCCTTTCATCTTCTCTTATTTTGTCTCTTCTTATTTACACCATTTCACTATAAATTTGTCAATCTCTTCCATTCTCTGCATAAATTTTTCTCATAAAAAAAGGTTATTTCTCTCTCTCTCTCTCTCTCTCTCTCTCTCTCTCTCTCTCTTTGTGTGTGTGTGTGTATGTTGATTTTTTTATTTTACTTGCATCTCTACTTTAGGTTTATAATTCTTAACTAATTTTCATAACTTTTTGGAATCAACGTTTGGTCTGTATGATGTCATTGATAAATCTTTGTTGTAGAAAGGATATGATGGTGAAATACTTCAGTTCCCTAGGATTTCTTGTAGCTGTGTTCAGCCTTGTACCTATAGAAGGCCAATGTAGTTGTGTTTAGAGAGATGACCTCGCCGTTAAAGAAGATTTTAAGGTATTAATGCAACCTAAATTTGCCGTAGCTATCATTGAAGAGGTTGTAATTGTTATGGTTCATAGCAACTGACGATGCTTGAAGTGTGCATGAAATTAAAGGCTATAGGGGAGAGATGGCCTCACTATTAAAGATTATTTTAAGTTACTAATGCAACCTGAAATTGCCTCTGCTATCATTGAAGAAGACCTAATTATTACGGTTCATACCAACTGACCATGAATCATGTATATATCATGTATATGTTGTAAATGAAATACTAATATCACGCATATACTCTTGCAATTCTGCACAATTAATCTCTTTGTTTATGTGTTTCAGTGTTTTTTGAATATAAAGGATGTCAACAATATTGATCTTATGAGAAAAGTTACATAAAATATTGAGATTTTTTTTTTTATATTACAATCTACTAAAAATGCTTTTCAAATATTTAAAACCTTTCTATTTTTTATATTACTGACGTGTTTAACAAAAAAATATAAATAGATTATTGACTTTATACATTCATCTTTGGTGGTTTAACATTATATATAATTTTACCTTTACATATTTGTCTACTTTAATTTAGATGTTTATAACTAAATAATATTATCAATGAAGAATAAAAAAAACCAAAAATAATGTCTATACATATCTATACTATATATAATAATGGAGTTTTGTAATAAATTTTATAAAGTTCTTTATGCACTACATCTTTAGCATCTTTTATTTATTTATTTATTTATTTGCAACTTACTTTGTTCAACTTTTCATCTTCTTCAATTATTGTCTTTTTAGTTCAATATTTCATCCCCTCCAATAATTTTATTTTTTAAAATTTTCATTTGATTTTCTTTAGATTTTAAAAAAATTTCCATTATATCTTCCTAAATTCAATAGTTTCACTTCATCCAACCTTTCATCTACTTCCACCCTTTCTCTTCCATCTTAATTTTCATATAAATTTCTTCTTAATTACTTCATTTACATCTCTCTCTCCTATTTTTTCCAAGTTATCCATGACAAAAAGGTCAATACTCTCTCTCTTTCTCCAATTTTGTTTCTCTTTTGGTTGATTTTTTTTTTTATTGTTTCAACCACTTTTTTTTCTACTAATTGTTCTTTCTGTTATTGCTGTATTATTCTTATTATTTATTTATTTCCATCTCATTACTAGAAAAAAAAAATGTAATTCAATTTTGGGATTTCGTGATGAATGAGTTTGAGTTTTCATGGTCTCAAAACTATTCAAATATGTTTTTTTCTTTTTCAAAATTGATTTGAATTGAGCATTTGATCATGTTTGTATGTTTGTTATAAATTGCTTTATGGTTGCCCTTCTCTAGATTGCAGGAATGTTACTTTCAATATGTTTGCCATAATGTTTTTCTGTCTGATAATTAACTTCAATGTGATATTTTCCGTTTTGGTATTTATTTTATAGTAAGTGTGTTATTCATTTTTATCAAAGATAAATCGTTATTGTTCTCCTTTTCCTATCGTTTTATATGTTGACCTAAATTTCATTTTTATCTTTGCTTTGTTTGTCAATTTCTTGACAGATATCAACTGTAGGGTCAGTTTTCTTGTAGCCTAAGCCCAAAAGAGATTGGTTATAGGCCCAACGAACCCAGAACAATAAATTTGTAGAGAGTGGGTTGAAGGTTTAGGCGCTGACCGGCGTCTTAGAAGCATGAACATCCTTTCCCTTTATTGAAGAAACACTTGGAACAATTTACAACTAGGGGATACTCTTCGGCCCATGGCCGAGGAGGCTTTTTTCCTCCT
Organism: Quercus suber; assembly: GCF_002906115.3. Taxonomy (NCBI): domain Eukaryota; kingdom Viridiplantae; phylum Streptophyta; class Magnoliopsida; order Fagales; family Fagaceae; genus Quercus; species Quercus suber. The sequence goes on along the minus strand of NW_027069523.1, from coordinate 969,041 downwards.
TTCACCCCCCCTATTACATTTTGCTTGTCTCTCTTATATATTACTCTCTTTCTCTTTCTGTTGATCATTCATTGGCCTCTCCTCTGGCCGCCTGTCCCATCAGAGGTCGTATCCGTACTCAAGTGGTTCACCCTGATCAATGTAGCCCTGCCCGGGGGTTGCATCCCCATTAATGTGGCCAGAAGGGTTAGGTAAACGAATTAAGTGCTGAGGTGACAACTGGCTCTGGGTCTGTCCCCCCTCCCTTGTAGTTATCCTTAGTATGCCGAGGACGAGGGGATCCTCGACGCGGAGCCAAAGAAGGGTTTGCTCCCCAAATTGGCCTTGGGTAGTCATCCCTCCTCGGACTGGGCCATTTGGGCCTGGCTTGGAGTGGGCCGTGGCTGTACGATTTTCTGGCCCCACAATAGCCCCTCAAAATCTTGCTGCAAGCATCCTTGGGCGGGGAGGAGGATTTTGACATCCTCGGCCTCATCCCCTCCCCACCCCTCGTTAGCGCTGGGGCCCATTCACCTGCCAAGGGCACGTCGCTAACGCTTCAGAGCACGTAACGTGTCCATCATTAAATCCATGCGGCTCTGTGCTCCCCACGTCCAAGGAGGAGTTATCCATCCAACGGTGGAGATTCGTCTGTCATTCATGAGCGGGAAAACCCGCATGGCTCCTCGATTTAGGGTATAAATACCTGTACGAACCGCTTCTTCCTGTTCCTCATTTGTAATCGAGGATATTCATGCGCCTTTCCCGAGTTCAGACACCCCCTTACTAGCACCTCCAGCACAAAAGCCTGTCCGATGAGCCCTTTCTCTTTCCTGTAAGTCGCTCTCTCTTTGGCCCCTCTTTCTCGTTACCCTTTTTTCTGCTTCGCCTGTTCTTTCTTAGTTCTTTTAGGTGTCTACTGGGATGGGTAGGTTTAAGAAATACGTTGATACTGAGGAGGCGATGGAGAAATTCATCACCGACTATAAAATTCCCGGCAATGTGAATCTGAGACATTGTGAGGATGGGGAGTGGCGCATATACAGGCAGGAGGGCGAGGTGGTAATTCCCGTAGTCGCCTTCCTTGAAGGGGGGATGACGATCCCCATGGGGCCGGTGATGAGGGATTACCTCATGCACTTTCGGTTGGCCCCCACCCAGTGTAGGATAAATGTCTTTAGGATTCTGGGCTGTGTGGACGCCCTGAACGAGAAGATGGGGCTGAGGTTGACCCACCATGACGTGAACTGGTGTTACAATCTTCAGCTTCTTAAGGGCCATTCGTATTACCTGAAAACGAGGGACGACAGGGTGCGGCTCATTCAGTGCCTCCCCGAGTCCAGCAAGGGGTTCTATGAGGATTTCCTCATTGTGTCGGGAGAGTGGCATGATGGCCTTCACTGCCCAACAACAGAGGGCACACCAGGTGGGGCAGTGGGAGACAGATAGGTTTTCAAGCTCTCGTCTCTTTTCTTCACCCCCCTTTCTTTTTTACTAACGTCCTGGTACTTTCTGTTTGCAGACCCGCACGCCTTCTAGCGTCACTTCCATCTGATCAACCGGGATACTTGCAAAAGGTGTTGAGGGCGCCAGTGTACGTAAACGAGGACGACAACCAGGTTAGGGCCGCCTACATAATTTTGGGTTATACACCTACCCAGAAATCGTTCCCGGTTCCGAAGCACGTCATCCTCGCCAACGATCCTCGGCTCCAGAGGATTACAGTGACCGAGGACGGATTTTCGTTTCCCGAGGGGCCCTCCGACCAGGAAATTGTCACATTAGCCATCCCCTCCTCTTCCCAACTGTTTGCCGAGGCTGCCGAGGGAGCTCCAGAAGGGGAAGGGGACGCGTTTGAAGTTTTCGCTCATCTTGATCAGTCCGAGGATCCTCACGGGGACTTAGGTGATCCCAATTTGAGCGAAGCAGACCTCCTTGTTTCAGAAACCCCTCCTCGGCCGTCAATGGGTTACAAGAGGAAACCCACCACCAAGTTGTTGGACCTGCTTGAAAGCCAGCCGGGGGAGTCCCAACAGAAAACTCCTACTCCTCCTTTGAAGGCTAAGTCGACTTCCGCTCGGCAGAAGCTTCCTCCTTCTCCTTCTCAGACGCGCTCGCCCTCTGGGTCCGTGCCTGCTGGTCCTAAGAAGAAGAAGGATAAGGGCAAAAGGATCGTGGGGGATAGGACGGTGTCCTCACAGGAAGAGGACACTGCTCTGCGGCTATCTAAGCAGCTTAAGATAGGCGGAAGGAGTTCGGATAGGCAGGTTGCCAACACCACCTCGTCTGGGGCTGACGCCTAGCTCCTAGCCCCGATGCTCTGCGGGGAGCCATTGAGGGATAACGCCTCTCTTAGAGATTTCAACGAAGGCGAGGGTACGCGCGTGGCACACGCATTGGAGAGGAGCCTGCTGCTCCCAGCGGACATGGCTGAGCTTGACTCATTGACGAGCGAGCAGGTCTTCCTCAGCCTTAAGCGATATGTGGGGATGGTAAGGGCTATAACCTCAATTCTTTTCCCACTCTTTTCCTCTTATGAGGCTCATCGCACATTGGTCATTTTGACAGGCCGTCCAAGCTATCTTTGCGTTGGAGGGGGTGACAAACGACCATAAGGAGGTCCTTAAAAAGGAGCGCGACTGGCGATACCAGGCCACCAATACTCTGAAAAATTCCGAAGCTGACCTCGTCAAGGCTTGACAGGCTCTGAAGGAGGTGACCAGTGAGCGGGATAATACGCTGTCTAGTCTTAAGGGCGCCCAGACCCAGGCCACGGAGCAGACGGGGCGCCTACGTGAGGCGGAGGAGCAACTGCGGATCGCAAGGGATCTGATTACTGACCTGCGGGCTGACGTGGCTAAGGCTGAGGGGAATCAAAGGGCAGCGGAGTGGGCCAGGGACCAGGCCCTGCGAGCCAAGGACGAGGCTGATCATGGCAAGGAGATGGCCGAGCGTGCCAAGGAGGAGGCCGAAGCCGCAGCCTACGCTGATGGGGTGGCTGCAGTAGAGGCCGACTACAAGGCTCAAGTCCCGGGAGTGTGTAGGCGATATTGTTTCCAGGTCTGGGCTGAGGCCTTCAAACAAGCTGGGGTGGAGGCTGCGTCCGATCTGTGGAAGGCGGAGAACGTGTATTATCCCCCCGCTATCCGTGAGGCCGCCCTTGAGGACCCTGAGGTTGGGGAGATTACTGAAGAAGTGCGAGCAGCCGAACTGGGGGAGCATTCGAGTGAGGAGATGCCCCCAGAGATAGTGGAGATCCCTTCCGATGATCCAGCCCCCACCATTGAGGAAACAGCTGCTCTTGCCGTACCCCCGCAGACTATCCCCTCAGGCCAGGGCTCGGAGGGTTCAGGGGCTGCCTCTGTCTAGCCGGAGCAAGAGGAGTAGGCTCCTCGGCGTCTCGGCTCGTCCTGCTTTCACGTTGTCATTTTATTATGTTATACTTCTCTTCTATGTACTGTGGCTCTTGCCATGCAATTTTTACGAACTCATCGTTGTAATGCAAATTTGATTTCCCTTCATTTGAGTTGTTTATTTGTGTACGCCCTGCCTGCTTTTCCTTTCTTCCCTAGATCTGTATGACTTTAGCTTGAATTGCATGTCGGTCAATTGCGCCAGTAACGATGATAAGGAGAGAGAACGTGTGCATGGGCAGCTCTCTCGCGTCTCAAGGGCCCTATGGGGCTTGGCCCTCTCCTAACTTGGGATGTTTTGCAGTTGGCCTCCCTGTAGGCCTGAGTCCGAGGGCTACGCGACGCCTCTGTTCTGTTCGGCGCAATGGTCTGATTGAGCGGTTAGTTTTCCCAGAGGCCTGAATCCGAGGACCATGCAGGGCCTTGGTTCTGTCTAACGCTTTCATGTCTCTGTAAGTATCTAGTTTCCCCATAGGTTTGAGTCCGAGGACCATGCAATACCTTGGTTCTGTCTAGTACCCAGGTATAGAGGAGCGAGTAGTTTTCCCACAGGCTTGAGTCCGAGGACCATGCAGTGCCTTGGTTCTGTCTAACGCTTTCATTTCTCTGTAAGTATCTAGTTTCCCTACAAGTTTGAGTCCGAGGACCATGCAATACCTTGGTTCTGTCTAGTACCCAGGTATAGAGGAGCGAGTAGTTTCCCCATAGGCCTGAGTCCGAGGACCATGCAGTGCCTTGGTTCTGTCTAACGCTGGTTCTGTCTAGTACCCAGGTATAGAGGAGCGAGTAGTTTCCCCATAGGCCTGAGTCCGAGGACCATGCAGTGCCTTGGTTCTGTCTAACGCTTTCATTTTTCTGTAAGTATCTAGTTTCCTCATAGGTTTGAGTCTGAAGACCATGCAATACCTTGGTTCTGTCTAGTACCCAGGTATAGAGGAGCGAGTAGTTTTCCCACAGGCCTGAGTCCGAGGACCATGCAGTGCCTTGGTTCTGTCTAACGCTTTCATTTCTCTGTAAGTATTAAGTTTCTCTATAGGTTTGAGTCCAAAGACCATGCAATACCTTGGTTCTGTCTAGTACTCAGGTATAGAGGAGCGAGTAGTTTTCCCACAGGCCTAAGTCCGAGGACCATGTAGTGCCTTGGTTCTGTCTAACGCTTTCATTTCTCTGTAAGTATCCAGTTTCCCCATAGGTTTAAGTCCGAGGACCATGCAATACCTTGGTTCTGTCTAGTACCCAGGTATAGAGGAGCGAGTAGTTTTTCCCACAGGCCTGAGTCCGAGGACCATGTAGTGCCTTAGTTCTGTCTAACGCTTTCATTTTTCTGTAAGTATCTAATTTCCCCATAGGTTTGAGTCCGAAGACCATGCAATACCTTGGTTCTGTCTAATACCTAGGTATAGAGGAGCGAGAAGTTTTTCCACAGGCCTGAGTCCGAGGACCATGCAGTGCCTTGGTTCTGTCTAACGCTTTCGTTTCTCTGTAAGTATCTAGTTTCCCCATAGGTTTGAGTCCGAGGACCATGCAATACCTTGGTTCTGTCTAGTACTCAGGTATAGAGGAGCGAGTAGTTTTCCCACAGGCCTGAGTCTGAGGACCATGCAGTGCCTTGGTTCTGTCTAACGCTTTCATTTCTCTGTAAGTATCTGGTTTCCCCATAGGTTTGAGTCCGAAGACCATGCAATACCTTGGTTCTGTCTAGTACCCAAGTATAGAGGAGCGAGTAGTTTTCCCACAGGCCTGAGTCCGAGGACCATATAGTGCCTTGGTTCTGTCTAACGCTTTCATTTCTCTGTAAGTATCTGGTTTCCCCATAGGTTTGAGTCCGAAGACCATGCAATACCTTGGTTCTGTCTAGTACCCAGGCATAGAGGAGCGAGTAGTTTCCCCATAGGCCTGAGTCCGAGGACCATGCAGTGCCTTGGTTCTATCTAACGCTTTCATTTTTCTGTAAGCAGGGGTTTGTCTTCGGATTGCTCTACTGGAGATGACTCTTCCTTGAGTCGAATTTTGATCTTACACATGGCGTTGATCTCGCCTCCAGCTCGAGCCCTCATTTCCTCACTTACAAAGCGTCCCTTGGCCGTTCGTGTTCCGCGCTTAACGTTTCGGTACGCGAGACGCACCCTCATTAATGTCCTCGTGAATTAACACGAATCCAACGGTCTACGGCCCCCTTGGAATTTGGTGGCCTCATAACTAGCACTGTTGACAACTTTCTCTTCGAATTCTGCGTGAATTAATTCTCACCAACATTTATCCCCTATATAAGACTTTTCGGGGGGAAGGTTTCTTCACACACCATGAACCTCCCAACACAAACAAAAAGAACACACCTCTTCAGCTCCCCCAGCCCCTTTAATAACCTCGCTGGAATTGTGACTGGAGTCAGTAGATATGGGGCAGCTTTGGGCGGGTTTGAGGACATCCGTGCCAAGAGCCATTGTGGTCGCAGCCCCCACTGGGCTTCCGGTGCGGCAGAGTTTAGGCGTAACCCCGATGGTGCCATGCATGGTGGCTCGGCGGGATGTCGTTAGAGTACCTAATGTCTCTCCTCGGAGCGCCCCCCCGACGGAGGAGATGTGTGAATTCACGTCATGGCCGGTGCCCGAGTGTTGCCGTCTCCAACGGCCAACACTCGTGAGGGCTGGAGAGAATAAAGGGAACATCATGAGGGAGGGTGTCCCAGTGCGCCTGCATCTGCTCCTCACTTTGTTCAAGCTCTGCCGCTCCTAGAAAGGAGTTGTTGGTGGCCTTGAAACAAGCTGGCCCTCCCCCTTCCCTGCTTTTAATGTCAAGTTCTCCCATTCTCTTGATGCTAATAAAAGCACGGGTTGACACTTCCCTCTAGCTAGTTTTAGGGCGGGTCTACCTGGGCCTCTGATTGTAGGACTAGCTGGTAGGAATAGTTGTGAAGCACGCCTGCCTGAGCCTCTGATTGTAATCTGTAACTTTTCTTTTTTATGAAATAATATCGAGCTCTTTTTCTTTGCTGTTGAATCATCTGTCTCAATTTTTTTTTTTTTTTGATCACCATCAATCTTTCATAGAATGATTATTTTGAACCGTCGCCTGTTGTGCCGGCAGGCGCACTAATCCTCCCCACAAACGGCGCCAATTGTAGGGTCAGTTTTCTTGTAGCCTAAGCCCAAAAGAGATTGGTTATAGGCCCAACGAACCCAGAACAATAAATTTGTAGAGAGTGGGTTGAAGGTTTAGGCGCTGACCGGCGTCATAAAAGCATGAACATCCTTTCCCTTTATTGAAGAAACACTTGGAACAATTTACAACTAGGGGATACTCTTCGGCCCATGGCCGAGGAGGCTTTTTTCCTCCTTTCACCCCCCCTATTACATTTTGCTTGTCTCTCTTATATATTACTCTCTTCCTCTTTCTGTTGATCATTCATTGGCCTCTCCTCTGGCCGCCTGTCCCATCAGAGGTCGTATCCGTGCTCAAGTGGTTCACCCTGATCGATGTAGCCCTGCCCGGGGGTTGCATCCCCATTAATGCGGCCAGAAGGGTTAGGTGAACGTATTAAGTGCTGAGATGACAACTGGCTCTAGGTCTGTTCGCCCTCCCCTATAGTTATCCTTAGTATGCCGAGGACGAGGGGATCCTCGACGCGAAGCCAAAGAAGGGTTTGCTCCCCAAATTGGCCTTGGGTAGTCATCCCTCCTCGGACTGGGCCATTTGGGCTTGGCTTGGAGTGGGCCGTGGCTGTACGATTTCCTGGCCCCACATCAACAATTAAGCCTTGCAATCACTGGAAGCTTTTTATTCTATTGAACTTCATATCAATCAATTGGTAATTATTTTTTTTCTTAGAACCTTTTGAAGGAAAGGGGAATAAATTTGTTGTTTTTCTTAGGTGGTGTTTGATAATTTGCTTTTTATGGTTCAACACACATTAGCTATATAAGATTTCTCTTTCCTTATATTAATAATTTGTTGTTTATTATTTAATTGGACTGTTTGGTGTCCCAGAAGTTGTGGGCCAATGGAAGAGAAAACAAAGTACAGTTTGAAGCTTAAATTTTTTTTTGTTGTACAGAACTTGGGGTGTAACAATTTAAATCTTTTTAACTTAACTTTTTTAAATGAAACTCTAATTCTTCAAAGCACACCAGTTTAAGTAGATTGTTGTGTTGTGGTTGGAATTTTTGTGTTTTGAACCTTAGTTGGCCTATTTGGTTGATGAACAACTTTGGGATTGTTCAGATTTTGAGAAATTGTTTGGGATTTTAGGAGTGAGGAAATTCAAAAAACTGAATTCTTTTAAAATTCCATTAGTATCTAGCTTTAAGCTAATTGTTATGCGAATGGAGAAACTAATTGGTTTTTAATTCTTGAATATCTATCTATAATATTGTGTACATGAACAACAGTTGGGTTTTTAGTTTTAGATTTTGGATTATGCTACTTTCTTTCAACTACTTGATTTTCTTTTTGGAATTGTCTCCTATTGAAGGTCTAGAATATTGTGTACATGAGTTTTAGACAAAACCTAACAATACTCCTATACTTAAGTTTTAAATTTCATATTTTTCTATTTCTTTCCTTATTAACATAATATGATATAGCTGATGTGATGCAATGAAGGTAGGAGCAACTGCTATTTTTGGTGCATAGCAGCTGATACATTATGATAATTTCCCATAGCCATTTAAACTTCATGACTTGGAATGCTAATAGCCATCTTCTCTGAGGCAAAAACAATTGGTCGAGTTCAATAAGTTTGCCACTAACTTTGACCACAACATCATGATAATATAAGTGACTCACACACTTACAATTCGTATATGCACTATCTTGATTCTTTGTGGAAATTCAAAACATTGATAAAATAAATGAAATGGCAAGTGCGTGATCTGTATATAGACACGTTGATGAATGTGTGTAGTGGACATGAATAGAATCGATGGCATGTGTTTGACAATTTGGTCTTTGATAGAAATTAGTATAAGTGAGGGTCTATTAAATTTTTACCTCTTTATCTCCCCACTATTCTCTACTTGATTGTATTTATCTTCTCACTACTCTCTACTTTAAAGTCATACTTCCTTCATCATTTTCTCTGTATTATATTTTGACTCTTCTTCTCCCCATTTTATTTTGTATAAATTTGATATCATTTCTTCCATTCAATCCATATTTTCCCCACACAAAAAATTGTAAATACTCTCTCTCTCCCTCTCTTGTGGATTTTTGCTCTTTCTTATAATTCTGATTAAGGTTGATGGTTTTTTATATTTAAATATGTGTTTTGGTTTTTTATTTTTTATTTTTTTTATTTTTTATTTATTTCCCATTACAAAGTCTTCTCTCTCCCTTTTAAAGCTTTGGTTGAATTTTGATTTGGGTTAATACTTAGTTTTTTAGAAATAGGATTTTGAGTTTATGTCAAAACACATTCTACATGGCTATGAATTTGAATATACTTACCAATTTTGAGTAATAAATTATATAAAGTATGTCTTTTATTCCTTTTGTTTCATTTTAATTTTTGTTAAGATAACATTGTAATTTTGTGATGAATTTTTATTATTATGATAATCTCATTATTCCTTAAGAGATGAGAAATTTGAATAATAAATTTGAAACTTATAAAGTTTAGTTGTATATCAAATATAACACACTACAACAGAAGTTATAAAAATATAGTTCATCTTAAAAAGATATTAGTCAAACATACAAAATATAATAGTATGATATATTTGTACTTTGTAGCTATAAAAAGATGAAAAATACTTGTAAAATTTTTTTAAAAAATAATATTTGAAATAATTGTTAATTTTTATATATTACACCCCATTACAAAATATTTATATATTCCCACGTATCGCGTAGGTCTGCGGCTAGTTTGTTATAAATTCTAACAAAATTCAATCCAATCCAAAATGCCAACAGAGTTGTTGCCTTGTCGACATTCTCAGTTGGCATTGGAGATTACGTATAATTGACGAAGTGGATAAAGAGTTGGAGGTGAGTTAATATGAAGCGTGTCTGTGAAGGGGTGGAGACATTGTGGTGGTAGTCACAGTGTTGCAGAGGTGGAGCCGTAAAGGTTGGAGGTTGGAAGTTGGTCCGGTGAAATTTTGGTAACACAATAAATGCTAATGTCAACACTGCGCATGCAAGCATTTATGGCTACAATTATCAAATATTTGATGGATTGCAATCAATAGAAAATACTGCATTCCTTTGAATACATCATCTCAGCCATCATGAAAAAAATTTAGGTAATTGCAATTTGCAAAACATAGTGAAATAGTACTCTTTCTTTTCACATTTATGGTTAACCTTACCGTACACGAGAGTATCTAAAAATTACTTGTCATTAAAGTCCTACTACTTGCTTCAATTATTCTCTCCCTATGACATACAGTATACTATATATATACTTCGTAGCTAAAGGTTGCATAGGAATCAACTTATTGGGTGAGTTAATTGAATATTCATTCTTCTGCAGTTCATGACATTCATGTACAAATTGGAACCAATTCTTTTATGGGCTTTATTTTATTTTATTTTTTTAATTAATGAATAAAGAAAATAAGTGCATAGGACTTACAAGAAGATTAGTACGATCAATTACTTATCTTATTGATCGGTTTAACTATGAATTGGAGCTTAGATTGATCGGTCCATATTAAAAATAAGTGCATAGGGCGGTTCATTCCACTTCCAATGGCAATGGCAATGCCTTTCTATATAGGATAATATTTTGCCATTGATATGTGTCTTGGAAGCTTAATATTGTTCGTGTGGGAAAAAATAAACTAGGCCAAGGCAGATGCTCTAGCTCCTGCGGTAGCTTCTGGTTTAATATGTGGGGATGGGATATGGACTTTGCCTGCTTCTATTTTCGCTCTGGCTGGGGTTAAGCCACCAATTTGTATGAAGTTTCTGTCAAGAGGGAATAATCTCAATATTAAAGTTATTCTTGCTTCGAACAGAGGGACTGTCATGGAACTTGGAATCACCCCAATTGTCACTTCTGGACTCGTCATGCAACTCCTTGCTGGCTCCAAGATCACTGAAGTCGACAATAATGTGCGTGAGGATCGCGCACTCTTGTAAGAAAAGTTTCTTTCTTTCTTTCTTTCTTTTTTTGGTTTGTTGTTTTTGCTGCTTAATTATGATCATGACCATGACTTTCCCTCCAGGAATGGTGCTCAGAAGTTACTTGGCATACTGATTGCTGTGGGTGAGGCTGTTGCCTATGTTCTCTCCGGCAGGTATGGTAGTGTTGGCCAACTTGGAGTTGGAAATGCCATTCTAATTATCATTCATGTCTGACTTTGCTGGTATCATTGTCATATGTTTAGATGAACTTCTTCAGAAAGGATACGGTCGGTCTAGGCTCTGGAATTTCACTTTTCATAGCAACCAATATCTGGTGACTATTCATTCTGCTCCCCTTTTATATAAAATTAATGTATTTTCTGATGATTTTGAAGAAGAAGAAGTATATATTTTTGCAGTGAAAATATTAGCTGGAAAGCATTTAGTCCCACCACTATTAACAGTGGACGAGGAGCTGAATTTGAGGGTGCTGCTATTGCCATATTCCATCTCCTGATAACTCGAACCGACAAGGTTCGGGCTCTCCGGGAGGCTTTTTATCGCCAGAATCTTCCAAATGTCACAAACCTGCTTGCTACGGTCTTGGTCTTCCTAATTGTAATCTATTTCCAAGGTTTCCGTGTGGTTTTGCCTGTGAGGTCAAAGAATGCACGTGGTCAGCAGGGTTCATATCCAATCAAGCTCTTCTATACCTCCAACATGCCCATTATTCTACATTCTGCACTTGTATCCAATTTTGAAAGGGATATATACTCTCATATGTACGAGATGGTATAACATGAGATAGGTAGGACCTTCTAAACTTCGTGGGATGCAGTTGCATCATCTCTCAAGGCAAAGAAGAGAATTGCTTGAAGAATTTGACAGTATAAGAATTAGTTGAAGAATTTGACGGCTTGAAAATATAAATTGAGTAAAATATTGTTACGGGTGACATGAAATTGCTTGGGATAAGTTAAAGATGGCAGCAACAACCTTAACTAATTAGAAGTCTTCTTAGATTTGGATGAGTATTAGTTGTTAGTTTTGAATAATATTACTCTGTTAGTTTTGTTATAAAGCCTACGTTTGATAATAGCAATCTAATGAATATTAAGCAAAAAAATATTAGCAGTAATGGTAAGTTCGCAAGATGAGTAATTTGCGTATGTGTTTATTTATAAAATCGTAATATTTAAATTCCAACTTTAAAAGGAGGTATTCTCTCACTTGCGTAATACTCCAAAAGAACTAGATTAATATAACAATTGGGACTCCTTGTATCACTTATTGAGATTAATTGTCATCTTGTCAACATCAACTTGCAAACATTATTAGATTACCAAGTCACATCCCGAGGATGTTCTTATTTCCAAATTCAAGTTGGTCTTTCATTCTCCACCTTGAATTTCGCGGGGAGTCGTTAGTGTATAAGCCCAACAAATTTTAAGCCCATTATACTGTTGTCTTGTTACTTGTATACCTATACAAAAAAGGAAGACACAAACACAGTTTTACACAGATAATTTGTTATAAATTCTAACAAAATTCAATCCAATCCAAAATGCCAACAGAGTTGTTGCCTTGTTGACATTCTCAGTTGGCATTGGAGATTACGTATAATTGATGAAGTGGATAAAGAGTTGGAGGTGAGTTAATATGAAGCGTGTCTGTGAAGGGGTGGAGACATTGTGGTGGTAGTCACAGTGTTGCAGAGGTGGAGCCGTAGAGGTTGGAGGTTGGAAGTTGGTCCGGTGAAATTTTGGTAACACAATAAATGCTAATGTCAACACTGCGCATGCAAGCATTTATGGCTACAATTATCAAATATTTGATGGATTACAATCAACAGAAAATACTGCATTCCTTTGAATACATCATCTAAGCCATCATGAAAAAAATTTAGGTAATTGCAATCCGCAAAACATAGTGAAATAGTACTCTTTCTTCTCACATTTATAGTTAACCTTACCGTACACGAAAGTACCTAAAAATTACTTGTCATTTAAGTCCTACTACTTGCTTCAATTATTCTCTCCCTATGACATACAGTATACTATATATATACTTCGTAGCTAAAGGTTGCATAGGAATCAACTTATTGGGTGAGTTAATTGAATATTCATTCTTCTGCAGTTCATGACATTCATGTACAAATTGGAACCAATTCTTTTATGGGCTTTATTTTATTTTTTTTTAATTAATGAATAAAGAAAATAAGTGCATAGGACTTACAAGAAGATTAGTACGATCAATTACTTATCTTATTGATCGGTTTAACTATGAATTGGAGCTTAGATTGATCGGTCCATATTAAAAATAAGTGCATAGGACGGTTCATTCCACTTCCAATGGCAATGGCAATGCCTTTCTATATAGGATAATATTTTGCCATTGATATGTGTCTTGGAAGCTTAATATTGTTCGTGTGGGAAAAAATAAACTAGGCCAAGGCAGATGCTCTAGCTCCTGCCGTAGCTTCTGGTTTAATATGTGGGGATGGGATATGGACTTTGCCTGCTTCTATTTTCGCTCTGGCTGGGGTTAAGCCTCCAATTTGTATGAAGTTTCTGTCAAGAGGGAATAATCTCAATATTAAAGTTATTCTTGCTTCGAACAGAGGGACTGTCATGGAACTTGGAATCACCCCAATTGTCACTTCTGGACTCGTCATGCAACTCCTTGCTGGCTCCAAGATCACTGAAGTCGACAATAATGTGCGTGAGGATCGCGCACTCTTGTAAGAAAAGTTTCTTTCTTTCTTTCTTTTTTGGTTTGTTGTTTTTGCTGCTTAATTATGATCATGATCATGACTTTCCCTCCAGGAATGGTGCTCAGAAGTTACTTGGCATACTGATTGCTGTGGGTGAGGCTGTTGCCTATGTTCTCTCCGGCATGTATGGTAGGGTTAGCCAACTTGGAGTTGGAAATGCCATTCTAATTGTCATTCAGCTCTGCTTTGCTGGTATCATTGTCATATGTTTAGATGAACTTCTTCAGAAAGGATATGGTCCGTCTAGGCTCTGGAATTTCACTTTTCATAGCAACCAATATCTGGTGACTATTCATTCTGCTCTCCTCTTATATAAAATTAATGTATTTTCTGATGATTTTGAAGAAGAAGAAGTATATATTTTTGCAGTGAAAATATTATCTGGAAAGCATTTAGTCCCACCACTATTAACAGTGGACGAGGAGCTGAATTTGAGGGTGCTGCTATTGCCATATTCCATCTCCTGATAACTCGAACCGACAAGGTTCGGGCTCTCCGGGAGGCTTTTTATCGCCAGAATCTTCCAAATGTCACAAACCTGCTTGCTACGGTCTTGGTCTAATCTATTTCCAAGGTTTCCGTGTGGTTTTGCCTGTGAGGTCAAAGAATGCACGTGGTCAGCAGGGTTCATATCCAATCAAGCTCTTCTATACCTCCAACATGCCCATTATTCTACATTCTGCACTTGTATCCAATTTTGAAAGGGATATATACTCTCATATGTACGAGATGGTATAACATGAGATAGGTAGGACCTTCAAGAATTGGGAGAAGCCTGGGAACTTTGTTGGATTCGGATTTAGATTTAGGCTTAGATTTTCTGTTTTCAATAGCCCGGTCCCACATATTGTGTTTTGACTCTAAAATGGATCTCTTTGGCATCAAATTGAGCAATTTAGATCTTTATTGAAATTCCTTTTTTAGAGTATCAGCATAATGGATCTCCAAGCATATCCAATTGTTCTCTCTCCTTTCCTTTGCAAAATCACCAATGTATCAGCATAATGGAAATTTCCCTTTGAGATGCCAATTTTTCCTTTCATTTCTTTCATTTTTACGATATTCTTCAACTATTCCATGTCAATATTAATGGTTTGTGACTAATATATTTTTGGTGGGTTGGTTAGGATTTGGTTTGCCTGTGACAAGAAAGGGTGTTTTTCATTTATAAATCTCTACAAATCAAGTTCTAAAACGTTACGATATAAAATCCAAACACCCTAAACTTTAAGGGATAAGATTCAAATTCTGAAATTTCAAAGTGTAAAATCCAATCACCCCCAAACTTTAGGGCTCTAATTTGCAATTTACCCTTTTTATTTTGTAATTGTGTTTTATCCCTTCAATTTGTTTACATCTTACATTTTTAAGATAACCAAATGTAACTATGTAAAAAAGGAAAAAGAGGAAAATTGATGTATTTATTTATTCATTGTAAACATCATGGGCAATGGGTTGAATTGTAATGAATAGATATATATTATTTCTAATTAATAAACATCATGGATTGTGGTACTTCTTTTCTTCTTTTCTTTATGTTGATGTCTATAATTTCTCAAACATTGTAAATTTATTTGTCTCCATCCCCTTCTTACACTATATAACAAAGCATACCCAATTTTGGAATTGAAAATATGACTAGAGATTATGGTTTAGTTTAAATTCAGTTTTACTAGCAAATTTCGTTTATTACTTTTGACTATAATAGCTAAATATAATAGTATTAATGAACCCAATGAGTTAATGATAATTTTCTCATAAAATTTTTGAAAATGTACCGCGCATCAGACGGGATATCAGCTAATTTTCTAAATCAAAGAGGTTTTCCACAAGGATAATGACCTTTCAGTCTCTAGACTCTAGAGTCTAGAACTATACAACATGTGGTTTTTAATATTTTGAAAACTAAAGTCTATGTGATTCTAAAACGACGTCTACCAAATTAGTTTACTGGAAATTTCTACAATCTATGAAGTGACAATGTAATAGCTCAAATTGTGCTAATTTGAGTCGATTGAATTGTTTAAATGTGCATTGTGCATGTGTGTGTTGTGTCCCACATTGGATATTTATTAAATGGATATTGAGTTTATAAATAATCACATAGAACCCCAATTACATGTTAATTAATTTATTAAATGTATCTTGAGTTTATAAATAATCACGTAAAACTAATTTCCCCTAGCTTAAGCATTCCTACAAATACAATATTTAAATAAAATAATAATATTAAAAATTAAAAACTAGATGTGGTATACTTCTAGAGGCTAAAAGGTGATTATCATTCTTGTCACTTGACTTGTGGAACACCTGTGCTTCCTTCAATCAAGTAATAACAGAAATGAAAAAAAAAAAAAAAAAAAAATTTAATTCAATCCCAATTTTATTCATAAGCACACACAGCATTACATTCCAATCTTTTAGGCAGGAAGTGACTTTTATCTTATCTTCAATTTCATCATATGTATACACTCAAAAACAATATTTAGTTTAAGATTTCAAGTGATTATTTTAATTTTTTTTACTAAATTTAATTACATTGAATTTAATTATTATTAAAAATGACAATATTATTTGTATTGTATATACTATATAAAGTTATGTGTTTGAAATTAACCAAAATTCCTAAAGTATACCATTACATTTAAATAATTGTACCTAAATCCCAAAAAAAAAAAAAGTTTTTGCTTTAATATCAATAAAACAATTCAATGGTTATCAAAAAAAATAAAATAAAACAATTCAATGGCATTAAATGGCTGTAGGATGGCTAGATGCCAAAGTCTACTCCATTGATTAAAGTTTGATCATTACTACAATGACTTTTGCACACATTATTTTCAGCAATTTTCAATTTAGCATGAAATGGAGAATCTAATATCATTAGGGTGTTCTATTATCTATATTTTTATTTGGGGTTTTCAAGCTATTTAAGCCATAAATTTTAAAAATATTCACAGTCGGTAAAATTTAAAAACATTTACATTGGTTTGTGTAAAAATTATTGTCTATTTTAGCATAAAAACTTACTTTTTCTATTTGCACAACAACTTTTTCAAAGCTCCAATATCAGATTATGAATTTTACGCTACATTTTATTAAAATATTATATATTAATTTTTCTCTATTTTTTTTTCTTTGTCCCATATTCTCCCTTCCCCTCCGCTAAACAATGTCAATCATCATCAAACAATGTCAGTCAGTCATCACCAAACTTTAGGGGATAAAATTTAAATTCTGAAATTTCAAAGTGTAAAATTCAATCACTCCCAAACTTTAGGGCTCTAATTTGCAATTTACCCTTTTTTATTTTGTAATTGTGTTTTATCCCTTCAATTTGTTTACATCTTACATTTTTAAGATAACCAAATGTAACTATGTAAAAAAGGAAAAAGAGGAAAATTGATGTATTTATTTATTCATTGTCAACATCATGGGAAATGGGTTGAATTGTAATGAATAGATATATATTATTTCTAATTAATAAGCATCATGGATGGTGGTACTTCTTTTCTTCTTTTCTTTTATGTTGATGTCTATAATTTCTCAAACATTGTAAATTTATTTGTCTCCATCCCCTTCTTACACTATATAACAAAGCATACCCAATTTTGGAATTGAAAATATGACTAGAGACTATGGTTTAGTTTAAATTCAGTTTTACTAGCAAATTTCGTTTATTACTTTTGACTATAGTAGCTAAAATATAATAGTATTAATGAACCCAATGAGTTAACGATAATTTTCTTATAAATTTTTTGAAAATGTACTGCACATCAAGCGGGATATTAGCTAATTTTCTAAATCAACGAGGTTTTCCACAAGGATAACGACATTTCGGTCTCTAGACTTTGGAGTTTAGAACTATACAACATGTCGTTTTTAATATTTTGAAAATCAAAATCAATGTGATTCTAAAACGACGTCTACCGATTTAGTTGTTTAAATGTGCATTGTGTAAGTGTGTGTTGTGTCCCACATTAGATATTTATTAGATGGATCTTGAGTTTATAAATAATCACATAGAACCCCAATTATATATATATATATTTAATTTTCTAAATAAATGGATCTTGAGTTTATAGCTCTCCCCTAAATGCAAGTGATGCAATTGCCTAAAAGCCCCAAATTTTGACTAATAGGTTTTTTTTTTTTTTTTTTTTTTTCTATATAAAGATCCAACTAAAAAATAAAAATGCTAAAGTTATTATATAATTTTAGAACAAAGCTTTTACAATTGATATAGCAATGAATGTAATTAGTAAACTTCAACATCCTAATAAATAAATGTTTAAAATACTTTTTTTTTTATATAATCGCCTAACTATTTCTCAATGAATAGGAGTTCCATAATTCATAACCTCTCAGTCATAGCGCCTATAAAAAACAAAAATAACTCTCACGGCTGAAAAATATCTCTTTCTCTTTTTTATCAACAACCAAAGAAAAAAAAAATCGAAGGCAAAACAAATCAATCTCAAACCTTAGTATTTTTGTGTAGTCTTTTTTTTTCGCTTTCTTCAAGTTTGCCTCTAAAATGCTTTGCTTCTAACTTTTGAAGTCTTCTTTCGCATTTAAGAGAGTTGGATTCTATAAATTCATGTAGAAGGAAGCTGTTTGTTTAAGAATGTTTGCTTTATCCATGTAAAACAATCAGACATGACAATTCAATAATATGGAATAGATGTATGTTGCTGTAGAAGGATAGTACCCACTACCTTTCAACCTTTTTATGCTCTTTGATTTTGTCATTTGTTTTTATTTATTTAATGATTTAGGTCTGTTTCTCTATGTTTATATTTCATATAATTTTCTCATCAAAAAAAAATATTTCATATAATTTTATTTCTAAGAATATTAAATAAATAATTTTTTTAATATTTAAATATAAAAGGCCCACCAATTTTGATTTCTCCAAAAAGTATAGAGCCGGCCCTGCATTCTTGTCACTTGACTGGTGGAACACCTGTGCTTCCTTCAATCACGTAAAAAAAAAAGAAAAAGAAACTCTAAGTCAAATGGAAGGAAACTCTATCCAAAACAAAAATATAGCAATATTAGCATATGCATTACGCTCTCTGCTGCACTCACCAACGCATCTTGTCGTGGCCGGCGAAAATACCTATTTTATCCATAAGCGCAGACAGCATGACATTCCAATCTTTTAGCTAGGAAGTGACTTTTGCCTTTTCTTCAATTTCATCATATGTATACACTCAAAAACAATACTTAGTTTAAGTTTTTCAAGTGATTATTTTAACTTTTTTTTTACTAAATTTAAATATATTAAATTTAATTATTATTAAAAATGATAAATAATTTGTATTGTATATATAGTTATGTGTTTGAATTTAACCAAAATTCTTGAAGTATACCATTGCATTTAAATAATTGTACCTAAATCCAAAAAAAAAAAATTCTTGCTTTTATATCAATAAAACAATTCAATGGCATTAAATGGCTGTATGGTCGCTAGATGCCAAAGTCTACTCCGTTGATTAAAGTTTGATCATTACTACAATGACTTTTGCACACATTATCTTCTGCAATTTTCAATTTAGCATGAAATGGAGAAGCTAATATCATTAGAGTGTTCTATTATATATATTTCTATTTAATGGGTTTTCAAGTTATTTAAGCCGTAAACTTTAAAAATATTCACATCAATATGTGTAAAAATTATTGTCTATTTTAACATAAGAACTTATTTTTTCTATTTTATACCGAAACTTTTTCAAAGCTCCAACATTAAATTATGTATTCTATACTACATTTTATTAAAATATTATATTTTAATTTGTCTTTTTTTTCCCCCATACTCTCTCTTACCCTCCAAACAACGTCAGTCATCACCAAACAACATCAGCTAATGAATCCAACCAGAACAACCAAATCAATGATGCCCAATTGATAATCACAATATCAAACCCCATTTGTTTAGCTAACAAAACAAAAATTTCACAACAATAAATCAATCAAAAGTAAGGGTACTGAAATTGAAAATTAGACTTAGACTTATACAAATCTATCAACACACAAAGTCAAGGAGCACAACACCTTGAGGAGCAGATCAACGCCGCCCTAGTAGATACACAAACCCAAAAGCGAAAATCAAACCACTCGTCAAAGATCTAGTCTAGTTGGGGCTGCCAAGAAAAAATCAAACTTAGTTCCTAATTGAAGAAAGGCTGTGAAGGAGAAGATCAATTGAAAAAAAGAGTCACATAAAAAACTTTAGTATTAAAAAGAGAGAGAGACTCTTGTTGAAATCCAATAGTGGTGCTAAATAGCTAT
>NW_027069523.1:900081-949011 GCF_002906115.3 Quercus suber | reverse complement strand
CCACCACCACAACAGAAAAAAAAAAAAAAAAAAAAACCCACAGCACCACAAAACACGGCACAACCACTGCCAACACAACACCACAAAACAAACCCACTCTACCATCAGCCACACCCGCAACCACCACCACCACCACCAGTCCACAGCAGGAAAAAAAAAAAAAAAAACTCACAACACCACAAAATAAACCCACTCTACCATCAGCCACAACCAACGCACACCAGAGCACAACCTCGACCCAGCCGTGGAGTGGAGGTGAGGGAAGCCACTTCGATCCATGAGGCCGGAGGCGATCGGCGGCGTGGGTTTGAGGCGATCGGCGTTGGGCAGGCACTTGGGTCGGCGGTGAGTGGAGGAAGGTTGAAATGGGGAAGGAGGAGGAAGAAAAAATAAATAAAATATTCTAATCCTAGTATGAACACAAAATAAAATAACATTTTTTTTTTTAGATGTGAGCTACAGTGCACATCTATTTTTAGATGTGCACTATAGCGGAGAAGCAAAAAATTTTGCTTATAGCTCCACTGCTATGAGCTTCTTTTGTGTGCAGTGGTGCTAAAAAATAGCAATATAGCTATTTAGCACCACTATTGTGGATGTTCTAACAAGAGTCTCTCTCTCTTTTTTAATACTAAAGTTTTTTTTATGTGACTCTTTTTTTTTTTTTTGAATTAAGTCAAATTAAAAAATATAGATAAAAAATATTGATGTGGAAAATTGTGAAGAGATCAACCAAAAACCAAGACTTCAGATATATATATATATATATATATATAAGGACAAAGTTTAGCTACAAAATCAATTGTAGCCTTAGGCTACAAACTCACTCAATAAAATAAATATTACTACATATTTTGAAAATCTAACCGTTGAATTATATATTCTTTACGTTCTTAATGCACATGTCAATTTTTGTGTCAATTAGATATCATTTATTATATAATCTATAATCTTATATTTTATGCATAATTTTAAATTATAAAAACTTGCAATTTAAAAATTTATTGATAACATAGTTATTGATCTTTATTTTTCTTAAAATTTTGCAAACATAGAGTATATAAGAAGAAGATGCGATCCAATGATGGATTTGTCAAAATTCACCTCCAATAAAAAGATATTGAATGAGTTTGTAGCTTAAGGTTACAACCAATTTTATAACTAAACTTTGTCCTATGTATAATTGTACATTTAAGTACAACGGAATGTTGACAATAGTTGATTATGTAGTGAATAGTTAACTATGTTTATGTTTCAAAGTTAAAAATCTAAATTTATATTTCATATAATTTTATTTATAAGAATATTAAATAAATAATTTTTTTTTAATATAGAGCCAGCCCTGCATTCTTGTCACTTGACTTGGGGAAATCCCTATTTTATCCATACGCACACACAGCACAGCATTACATTCCAATCTTTTAGGGTAGGAACTAGGAAGTGACTTTTACCTTATCTTGAATTTCATCATTCGTTTGACAAAAATTTAAAAACAGCTTATTTTACTATTTAATTTATTTTTTTTATTATTTATGGGCCTTGCTGCAATTTGTAGTACTATTCATAAATCCTATTGTACTATTTCAACTAACTTTTACTTTATTTTACGGTACTTTCAACAAAAAGTTTTCAGTTTCAACAAAATAAGGGAATCCTAAACAGATGCTTAAAATGTTAGGGTCTATTATAACACAGATTATTGTACTACACTCGTATACAATAAAAATGTAGCCCTTAAGGATTCCTCTGTGTACAAGGACGGAACTAGAATCAAAATTTAGGGGGGGCCAAAACCTCAATAAAAAAAATTCTTTAAAATACAAATTAGTATATATTTAATGTTAAGAAAATATCAACAAAAAAAAAAGAAGAAACAAAATAACCGTTTATTAATACATTTTAAATTAATAATTTAAAAATAGAATTCAACATTCTCTTAAATAACAAAAATCATCTATACTTGATTTTGTACTAAACTTTGCAACAATCTCCCTTCCAATCCTAATTTCTTTTGATTAATGATACATGAATTTATAAAATTTATATAATAAAATTTGTAATACTAATGACTGTATACTACACATTAGCACCAATTTATTAACACAACTATTCAATTCTATCATTTCCACATAAAATTAAACTAATTTACTAATAAACAACCAACTAGTAAGTAGTAAGTTAAATTTAAAAAAAAAAAAATATTTTAAGTTGAAAATTAATAGCCAAACACACCTGCCATCCCACCCCACACATTGATTAATGGTCACCCACGCACCCCACTCTCACTCACTACAAATCAAGGAAGTCAATACCGTACTGGAGGCTGTATCGGTTTGGTCAGCGATACGATATATTTCGGATACCGGTCAATACCGGTGTACCGTTTCGGATTTACCACTATTTTTTAATATTTTATATAATATACAAAGTTATATTTCTAATAACTCAATATATCACATTTGCAATTTTTTATATATTTTTTTATGGAGTTATTAACTTTTACCACAATTCCTTATATGATAAGTTGTGAAAGGTGAAAAAAATTGTGAGTACATGTGGGTTTACATTTTTATCACTTATAACTCTTCACATTATAAATTATGACAAAAATTATTTAAAATATTGTAATATTAGCATTGTTTAAAATATAAATTTGTTGCAATACCGTGGCAATATAGCAATACATATACATTATGTCACATCATTTGGGTTCAAAGGCCAAAGCTGAAAGTAGTGATGGAGAGAGCTTTCACGTTGGAGCTCATCTTTTATTGAAAAATTAAATGCTTTCAATATTTTCAATGCTTGGCAGCTGGTGTCAGTGTCCTGCAGTCACATGGAGAGCTTAGGAAATTTCAAAAACAAATACAAAACAAAGAAAGGGAGAGTGAGATGAAGCAGGGGTGGCGCCGTGAAGCAACTGCTTCTTCTTCTTCTTCTTCTTCTTCTTTCTTTTTTTTCTTCTTCTTCTTTATCAGGTCTGTCCGTCTCTCTTTTTTTTTTTTTTTTGCTAAACCTTGTTTTCTTCTTCTTCTTCTTTGTCAGATTTGTCCGTCTCCCTCTCTTTTTTTTTTTTTTTGCTGAACCTTTTTTTCTTCTTCTCTGTTGGTCTGTCCGTCTCCTCTCTCTTTTGTTTTTGCTTAACTTTGTAATGTATGTGGTGTGGTTTCTCACTCTCCCTTTCTTTGTTTTGTATTTGTTTTTGAAATTTCCTAAGCTCTCCATGTGACTGCAGGACACTNCAAACCAAAGGTTTATGGGTTACCAATGCATAGAAGGGAATCAACTATAGAAAAATTTCTTCTCAAAAAAAAGAAAAAACTATACAAAAATCTTGTTAGTTAGAAATTATACGTTGAACATCTTATAAAATATCAAAATTTCAAAAAAAAATCATATATTTAGGATATCATAATTGATGAAGCATAAAATAAAAGAAAATGTTATGTTCACAACATTTTTACAATAACTTCACAACAAATCCTAAGTCGCAAATTGCTACTAACTGTTATGGTAAACAAAAATAATAATTTAAGTTGTTGATTTAAATTATAACTAATAATAATTTACTAAATATGATATGTTGAAAAAATGTTGTGAAAATGTTTTAGCCGTAGAACTTCTCTAATAAAACACAATTAGTGAGATAGAAGATTTGTGTTCACCTATAAACTATCCAAGTGTACTCTAGTTTTCCTAATCCAAATAAAAAAAAAATTCTGTTTTAATCATAGTTGTAGGGGTGTTAGGTCCAGCAATATATATCCATGTGTGTATTGGGCTGGAGGCCCAATCTAAGAATGTGAAGTAGTCCGAGGAGATGTGCGCATTATCTGGGGAGTCCATATTAGAAGTAAAGAGGTTAGTTTTGATTATAAGAATCCTTGAGGGTGGTCCAAGGATGAATGCCTCCTCAGCTGAGCAAAGCCAAGGTCCAAAAGGATGGTCTACCATCCAGAGCAATGTCCCAGGAAATTCTATTGATACGGATAAATATCACAAAAACGTTGGAGAGAGGGAAGTCCTAAAATATCTAAAAAGAAAGTTGCCACCACTGCATTGAATGCTTTGTAGCTAAGTCTCTAGCCGCATTAATGACGAAGTGATACCTGGACAGTAGTTTTCAACCTTACAGCTATTATCTAAAGATTTCAAGAAAGTGCTGATGGGACAAGTATTAAGGCTAGCAATCTAGATCTACACGTGGAAGGTAGAAATGAAAAATGGAAGAGAGTATAAAATAGAGGAAGGCCCCTGAGGAAAAAGGATCGAAAAAGTTAAGAAAGAAACATTGTAGCAATTAGAACTGTATTTGTAACCAACTTCAAGTAATATATACAGGAGTTGATTTCCTTGGATTGTGCCGATGACGATTTCTTTAGATAAATCTAGTCTACTTTTATTTTATTGTCATCAAGACCCATTATAATTACTACCTAACTCATTATAATTAGTTTTTCAACCCACTCTCTACAAATTCATTATATTGGGCTCTTTGGGCCTAAGTTCATCCATCCTTTGGGCTTGGGAACCAAATTGTATCCTTACAATAGTTATTACTGGATTGTTAAAAAAAAATTAGACCAAAATATCATTTTGGTCCCTATATTTTGATGTCACATTTAATTTTGTCCCAACATTTTGATAGCAATTAATTTAATCTATATTATTTTCAATTTGCAATCAATTTGAACTTTACCATTATTCATTAATGAAAAATGCCTACGTGGGTAAACAATTTGCATAGCTAATATACTTGAAACTTATGCGTCTGCTAAAATAATAATTAACAAATTATTTTACATTTAAAAAATGTCATGTTAGTGTCTAAATAAAGAAAATATTTCTTGTTAAATATATTATTATTAACGACAATGTACTATACCATATTGTATATGCTAGAGTAGATGCGGAAGGAGAAGCATAGAATAAGAACACTGAGAACACGAGAGTTACATGGTTCAGTCTTGTCAGCCTACATCCACGGACAGATATGGAACTAGTAAGGGCCTGAGAGGGCCATTCCCCCCCCCCCAAATGAAAAAAAAAAATAGTAATAGTATACACATTTAATGAATAGTTTAACAATTGAGCTCAAAATAATTATTTTTAGCCCCCTCCTCCCAATAAGTTACAAATTGGCCCATGAAAATGATAAAACCCAACTGGCAAACAACTATACTACAACATCTATGTTACTGTGTTGGCTGTTTCTTACTCTTTCTTCTTAGATTCAAGCTATTTTTTTATGAGTGTTAAGATTGACTATTTGAATTTTTGTGAAAAAGATATGACTATTTTTGCTGAAAAGAAAAAAAAATGCGCAAAGAAAGAAAGAAGAAAGACAGATGAACACAAATTACAAACCAAGTTAATGTATTTGTAGCAAGGTGGTCAATTCCGTACCGTACCGGCCGGTACAACCGGTATATACCGGACCGGTCAGTGCACCGGTACAGATAACCCCTCTTATCGTAAAAAATCCGGCCGTACCAGGAAAAAAAGTTTTATTTACAAACTTCACCTCCACAAAAAACATAGATTCATTTCAAATTTTCTTTCTTTCTAATTGAAAAAGATATATATAAGAGGATTCCCCTCTTTTAATTGGACTTTTATGTGGTTTAAAAATACACTCATTAATGAAGGGCAACTTCTTTTAAAAATAAAGTCATAAATGTCAAATAACAAATTTCATTTTAAATTCAAAAAGATGAATAATAAAATTTAGGATTTTTTTTCCCTTCACTTTCATCTTCTCTTAAAAATTTAGGATTTTTTATTCAACTTTCATTCAAATAAAAGTAAAACACCCCCAATTTAAAAAATAAAAAACTAAGAGAACTCATAAAATTTAGCATTCTTTTCCCCACACGTTTATATTATTTGTAAAGTTTATCATTTTTATTTGTTTGAAAAATAAAATATATATTTTCAAATTATAATAGATGCAAATTATTAATTTTTACCCAAAAAAATAGAAGAGATTCTGAACCCACATGCTTAGAGACTATATATATAAAACCGAAACTTTTGACTTTTTGTTAACCTCTCTAGAGCTTGCCACATGACTTTTATAAATTTTTTAGTCTGATCTTCTTCTCCTATAATTTCTAACTTGATAAAAATTTTAATTTGATTACAATCCAAATTTTACTACAATTTATTTGTTTATATTCTATCAATTTCTTTTTCTTTTTCTTTGGATAAATAATAAAACAAAAGCAAGCACTGCCCATCATTATGGTGTTTTTTTATTTATTTAAAATATGCATCCTAGTTGGTTGATACCTATACAACAACTACGGGAAACTATTCAAATTCTAGTACAATTTATTTGTTTATATCCTATCAAATTATTATTATTTTTGGATAAATAATAACACAAAATCAACAACCTCCCACCATTATGATCTTTTTTATTTATTTAAAATATGCATCCTACTAGGTTGATACATATACAATACTTATTGAAAACTATTTTAAATTATAAAATAATTTTTCTATTAATTTTTAATTAATAATTTTTTCATGAGGACTCTATTTATTTATTTAAATATATGTGATTTTAAATTTAATTATTCCGTACATCCAACGAGATAGCGACTATATGCCAAAAATGTGATATACAAATTCAATAAAAATGGGACAATATCTGTATTGGTTTTATAGACAAGTGTTCAAGTCAATCCTGTCCCAACACGCAACTTGCATTAGTCGACGGCCGTCAGTCTCACTTGGCCACTACCTCGTGTTCGGACTCCCAAAAAGTCTAGTGCAACGACTTTTCCTTCATAACTAGACCATTCCTTATTCCCAGGAGGATTATGCTAGTATCACGGGAAGAGTACCATTTGTATAGTAATATACCCGCAGTGAATAGTAAAAAAATAATTTTATATGAATTTATCATTATATTTTTACGACTCTCAACTCGTAATATGGGTGAGCAGTGGCACAAAATATGTCATTTTACGTGGCAGTAGCATAGCTCGTCCCCATAAATGCTAACTTTTCCTTCACGCACGCTCGTGGTCTTGATAAGAACAGCAGCCTCGATTGTCGGTCTCTAAGTTCATAGTGAAATAATAATTCCATTATAAAGCACCACTCCACCACCGGCTTTATTTTAGATTCATTCACATACTTGAGAGTTGAGATTCCAACCCATAAAAAGGAAAAGAAGTTATGGGTAAAAATGAGAGGGAGGAGAATGGTTTTGATCCAGAAAATCACAACCAGGAGGAAGGGGAGAAGAAGAAGCATCTGAAAGAAGAAGAGCTGTCAGTGGAGAGGGTATTTGAGAACCAAGAGGTGCCATCATGGAGAGAGCAGCTGACAGTGAGAGCCTTTGTGGTGAGCTTTGCGTTGAGCATACTGTTCAGCATCATAGTCATGAAACTCAATCTCACCATAGGTATTATACCTTCTCTCAATGTCTCTGCTGGACTCTTGGGCTTCTTCTTCGTCAAGACTTGGACCAAGTTACTTCACAAGTCTGGCCTTTTGAGACAGCCCTTTACAAGGCAAGAAAACACTGTTATCCAGACCTGTGTTGTTGCCTCCTCCGGAATCGCCTTTAGCGGTATGCTTTCTTTTCTTTTACCCTTCACAACTACTCTACTTTCTTGTTTTGATATTATTTCTGAAATAAATTAATTGGATTATTTAGAAGTCGGGTTTTTGTGTGATGGCAATATCTCTTCCACTAAAACCGACACTTTACTGGTTTTAGTCGAAAATCAATCATTAAGAAAGAAAAAATATAGAGTAGGGTAGGAATTTTAATTTGTTCATTGAATAATACGAGTTAAATGGATTTTAAGTAACGAAGGGTTTTGAGAATATGTGTGGGCAAAACCATTGAATTAACAAATTTATTGCAAACTTATCAGTATCAGGAATCACTGGACGGCATTAGAGACTCACACGTCACTGATTTTTGGACATATTTTGATTTTATATAATTAAGGAGTCAAAAAAATTGGCTGCTACTTTTTTAAAAAAAATTGATGAGTCCAAGGAAAAACAAACGCATATCATCAAACCTTTCCTTTTCCACTCCTAGAAGAGAATATTTTAGTGGGTCTAATTAGTTTAATCGATGAAGTCTCTAATCATATGGCAAACCTCATAGTTTTAAATCTTATTATCTCTTATAAAAAATAAAGTCCATCCTAGCCAAAATATCTCTATTAGTTTTGATGAAGGGGAAAAAAAGTTCCACCCATCATAGTAATAAATATTGAAGTGTGCCAATGTGTTTCTATTAGTTTTGTTAAAAGGAAAGCAACTGCAAGTTTTATCTTATGTAATGTGCTACCCATATAGTATAGTATTATATAGAAAAAGTGGAATGAAAGTCCTTTTTTTTAAGCTCCATAATTATCCGGTTTTATCTTGTCTCTTTTCATAGGATGATGCATGTGGACAGTGAAATGGCACATGCTTCCATAATCTTACCTCCAAATCATGCACAAAAAACTTAATTGTTTTGTAACTTCGAAGAAAGATTCCAGTTCCCCCATATACAAACAAATAAATAAAATAAGAAGAGCATATGGAAAAACTATGATAAAATGAGGGAAGAAAAAAATTTAAGTGGGAAAAAGCATGTAATCTTCCTTTACACATATTCTTAAAAGGTTCATTGTTATCCATAGGCCATTTTAGTCCTCATCTTGGTTCCCACTGACCATGATCTTGTATTTGTGGTTTGAGAGACAGGCAGAAGTTATTTGCTACTCTCTTTTTTTTTTTTTTTTGGGTAAAATAACCGAATTGTATTAGAAAACAAAACGAAGTAATACAGTGGGGAATCCATACGCAAAGCTTTCCAAAATCTGGCAGCCCGAGAGGTGTTCACGACAAAGCCAGCAAAAGAGATTTTCACTGCCCACTTACACAAGGCCTGAGCCAATACATCCCTGAGGACCCAAACAAAAATACAACTCAAAAGAATGTTAGAGATTGATTATATCCTAAATTAGGCCTTGCACTTTCCAGTTGGAGTGTGTACCTCCTAAAATAAAAAAGACAATAAATTATTTTGAATCACCCTCAAAAATTACTCTGGGGAAGTACAAACATACTGCTCTTTTATAGTTGAAGAGCTTTGTAAGTAACACCTATCACTCTTTCATGACAAGTAGTTCATTCTAATACACTTTTTTTCCCCTTTTGCATTTTTCATTTCCACATTAAGATGTGTTTTTTTTTTGGTCGTAACATATAAAATATATCCTGCGCTAATCAAAATTATTTTTATAATATACAAAGAGCTGAAATTTTTAACTTCAGTGAAAGTGTGGGTGTAAATGAGGCTAGTTAAATATATCATTGGGATGTTTCAGCTTGGTTGAATTTTAAAAATAGTGGTTACCTTTAATCAAATCCCCACTTGCCCTTGCAAGTTTCATTTGAATAGACTTGACAAAATTGAGCTTTGTTTTTTTGTATCTGGCAGACCTGCATTATTTAGTAGCTTAGTACACATCTCAGCATAAATTTAATAAAGCCTAAGCTCAGTTGTTTTTCTGTGGCAACTGGTGGCCCCTTTTTCTATCATTGCATTAGAGTTCTCTGATCTTGTAAGTCCATAATCAACATAGGTACTTCAATTTTTTAAGCCCTAATACTTTCAACTTGGATACTGTTTATCCAAAAATAAAAGTTGTGTCAATAACCTATGTAATATATGGTGACTCCTTAAATATATATGAGATTTAATTTTTCCTTCTACCTTTTTTCTTGTACAAAGATATGTTTAACTTGTCTATATATCATCTGGAAAGTGGAGTGTTGCACCAAAACTCCAAGTTTTGTTGTGTGAAGTTTCTAAACATGTTTCATGATGAAAATATGACCCAATCTATACGACGAAAAAAAATTATTTTTATAATTTAGAATCAATAACATTTTTCTCGAACTTGACTGTTACTGGTAGACTGAAAATTCTATCTTTTAATTGATATGTACTGACAGGAGGTTTTGGAAGCTACCTCTTTGCAATGAGTGAACGAATAGCCAAACAATCAACAGATACCCTTGATTTCAAAAAACTATCTTTGGGATGGATCATTGGCTTTCTCTTTATAGCCAGCTTTCTTGGACTCTTCTCGGTGGTGCCTCTTCGAAAGGTAAGCAGAATACTTGTGCATGTTCAGTGAATATAAACCACTTTTCATTGACGGGGAAAAAAGAAAAGAAAAGAAAAACAACTTTGGAAATAAGTTCATTGAACACAAGTAAACTTTGTCATAGTGCTTATTTTTCTTCAATGATGTGGATTACTGTTGGTGTCAGATTATGATAATAGACTTCAGACTGACGTATCCAAGTGGTACTGCAACTGCTCATCTTATCAACAGCTTCCACACACCTCAAGGAGCCAAGCTGGCAAAGTAAGGCAGTGTGGCACTTAATGGCTTCTAGTTAAATGCGAAATGAAAATTTACAATATCTTTCTTCGATGATTCTACTTTTCCAGGAAACAAGTGAGAGAGTTGGGCAAATTTTTCACCTTCAGCTTTTTATGGGGTTTCTTTCAATGGTTCTATACTGCAGGAGATAATTGTGGGTTTGCAAGTTTTCCTTCATTAGGGCTTAAAGCATTTGATAACAAGTAAATCAATAGCTACCCCCCACTTTCCTTTTAATAAAAAGTTCGTTTTACTTTATGCAAAGAATAAATTGCATTAGTAGGCTTTTTGCTTCAACTAAGCCTCTTTATGAATGTTTTGGCTAATACTAATTTGTGATTATCTGCAGATTTTTTTTTGATTTCTCAGCAACATATGTTGGTGTAGGAATGATTTGCCCCTATATTGTAAATATATCAGTTCTGCTTGGAGGGATTATTTCTTGGGGTCTGATGTGGCCCCTCATAGAAGATAGAAAAGGTGACTGGTATAGTGCAGACCTCGGCTCAGGCAGCTTCAGTGGTATTCAAGGTTACAGGGTAAATTCCCACTCAAAGAGACAATTTCATGAAGGCTTTTTTATTTATTGAAAAAAATTAATTTTTTATAGCTTTATACAGGTATTTATCGCCATAGCCATGATCCTGGGAGATGGTCTATATAACTTCATCAAGGTTC
This sequence comes from Quercus suber, assembly GCF_002906115.3. Classification (NCBI taxonomy): domain Eukaryota; kingdom Viridiplantae; phylum Streptophyta; class Magnoliopsida; order Fagales; family Fagaceae; genus Quercus; species Quercus suber. The sequence continues at coordinate 937,912 of NW_027069523.1, read as the reverse complement.
TAAGTCGAACCCTCTTAGGTTTGTTTCATCAGCTCCGGTACAAAGATGTGAGCTCTGAACTCCCTGTTGCGGACCATTCTTCTGATGTGAGCTCTCAGTCTCAGCTCTCATTTGACGACAAGCGACGGACCCAACTCTTTCTCAAAGATCAAATTCCAATAATGTTTGCCGTTGGAGGCTATGTTGCTATTGCTGCAATCTCTATGGCCACTCTTCCACATATCTTTCACCAACTCAAATGGTATTACATATTGGTCATCTATATATTCGCACCCGCATTGGCTTTCTGTAATGCATATGGTTGTGGGCTCACTGATTGGTCCCTTGCATCCACATACGGAAAGCTTGCCATCTTTACTATTGGAGCATGGGCGGGTGCCGCACATGGTGGAGTTCTTGCAGGCCTAGCAGCTTGTGGAGTAATGATGAACATTGTCTCGACAGCCTCTGACTTAATGCAGGATTTCAAGACTGGCTACCTGACACTGGCTTCACCCCGCTCTATGTTTGTGAGCCAAATAATCGGCACAGCAATGGGCTGTGTGATTTCCCCTTGTGTGTTTTGGCTATTTTACAAGGCCTTTGATGACCTTGGGCAACCTGGAAGTCAATACCCTGCTCCTAATGCTGTTGTGTTCCGCAACATGGTTTTGTTGGGGGTAAAGGGCTTCTCAAGTCTGCCAAAAAATTGCCTTCTACTCTGTTATCTGTTCTTTGGTGCAGCCATTGTGATCAATTTGATTAAAGATTTGGCGGGTAAAAAGTGGGGACGGTTCATTCCACTTCCAATGGCAATGGCAATACCTTTCTATATAGGATCATATTTTGCCATTGATATGTGTCTTGGAAGCTTAATATTGTTTGTGTGGGAAAAAATAAACAAGGCCAAGGCAGATGCTTTAGGACCTGCGGTAGCCTCTGGTCTGATATGTGGGGACGGGATATGGACTTTGCCTGCTTCTATCCTTGCTCTGGCTGGGGTTAAGCCACCAATTTGTATGAAGTTTCTGTCAAGAGGGAATAATGCTAAGGTTGACAAATTCTTAGGATCATAGGGCTAAGTTTAGTATACAAGAAATGAATGTGAAGTCAACCTGGTGCATCCAAGCACTTGTAAAATAACACTGAATTCTTTTTAGCTTTAATTTCTTGTGTGGGGACAAGAATAGGTATAGCAAAGCAGCCATAAATGTGATCATAAGATTATGCATGTTTTTACCAGACTTTATTACCAGGAAGGTAAATTTTTACTTCATCTCTTTTTCTCTCTCTCCCTTGTGGGCAGACGTGAATATTTTTTCTGAAATATTGGATAACTTCTTTTCTTTGCTGCTTACATATCCCTGTTTTTCCACCACGTCTCCCTAGGTGGCTTTGACTTACAGAGAAAAATTTTAAACGCTAATGTTATGGCTGGTACAGATTATGCTGTTAGTGTAACTGAGAATTGATATTTTGTGAAACTTCGTGGGGATACATTTGCATCATCTGTCTAGGCAAAGATGAGAATTGCTTGAAGAATTTGACAGTGTAAGAATTAGTTGAAGAATTTGACGGCTTGAAAATATAAATTGAGTAAAATATTGTTACGGATGACATGAAATTGCTTGGGATAAGTTGAAGATGGCAGCAACAACCTTAACTAATTAGAAGTCTTATTAGATTTGGATGAGTATTAGTTGTTGGTTTTGAATAATATTACTGTGTTAGTTTTATTATAAAGCCTACGTTTGATAATAGCAATCTAATGAATATTCAGCAGAAAATTGTTAGCAGTAATGCTAAGTTCGCAAGATGAGTAATTTGAGTATGCGTTTATTTATAAATCATAATATTTAAATTCTAATTTTAAAAGGATATATGAAAAGCGTTAGTCACACTTGTATTATACTCTAAAAGAACTAGATTAGTATAACAATTGGGACTCCTTGTATCACTTATGAACCGATCAAATCTACACAATTAAGGTATGAAATTCACAAACGGCTCATTGGGATTAATTGTCATCTTGTTAACATCAACTTGCAAACATTATTACCAAGTCACATCCCTGAGGATGTTCTTATTTCCAAATTCAAGTTGGCCTTTCATCCTCCATCTTGAATTTTGAGGGGAGTCGTTAGTGTATAAGCCCAACAAATTTTAAGCCCATTATACTGTTATCTTGTTACTTGTATACCTAAAAGAAAAAAAAGTCACATACACAGTTTTACACAGATAATTTGTCATAAATTCTAACAAAATTCAATCCAATCCAATCCAAAATGCCAACAGAGTTGTTGCCTTGTTGACATTCTCAGTTGGCATTGGAGATTGAGTGTAAATTGAGGAAGTGGATAAAGAGTTGGAGGTGAGATAACATGAAGCGTGTCTTGTGAAGGGGAGGAGACATTGTGGTGGTAGTCACAGTGTTGCGTAGGCGGAGCCGTGTAGGTTGGAGGTTGGAGGTTGGTCCGGTGAAATTTTGGTAACACAATAAATGCTAATGTCGACACTGCACATACAAGCATTTATGGCCACAATTATCAAATATTTGATCATTTGATGGATTGCAATCAATAGAAAATAAATACTGCAATACTTTATATCATCTGAGCCATCATAAAAAACTTTCAGGTACTCGCAAAGTATAGTAAAATAATAATCTTTCTTCTCACATTTATGATTAACTTCACCGTTCTCCAAAATGACCTAAAAATTACTTATCATTTAAGTCCTACCGCTTACTCCAATTATTCTCTCCCTATGATATACAGTATACTGTATATAAATACTTCGTAGCTAAAGGTTGCATAGGAATCAACTAATTGGATGAGTTAATTGAATCTTCATTCTTCTGCAGTTCATGACATTCATGTACAAATTGGAACCAATTCTTTTATGGGTTTTATTTTATTTTATTTTGTTTTTTTTAATTAATGAATAAAGAAAATAAGTGCATGGGACTTACAAGAAGATTAGTACGATCAATTACTTATATTATTAACTATGAATTGGAGCTTAGATTGATCTGGTCCATATTAAAAATCGGGAGAATAAAAAATGGTCAAAAAGGTTCAGTTAAAACTAGTCAAATTGGAAATTCTCAGCTTTGACGAGCTTGATCTGTTTTGATTCCTTCTGTAATTATTAAGGATTTTTTACTTAAAAATATAAGTAAAGTCATTTGTTAAATCCTCTGTCTCACACATTCATCTTCGAAATTCTAGATTATGAATGATTCCTACTATATCATTCTCTTTTATTTCTTTAAAGTTTGACTTGCAATGACATCTAGATGGATCTATGATTTGTTTTATTTATTTATTTATTTATTTAGTTCTTAATTGAAGGCATACATTAAAATTTATTTAGATCTCTTATTCAAGTATCAGAAATTTTACTTGTTAAGCTAATTAAAATTCACCTTAATTAAGGCAACTAAGAGTTACTAAATTCCTTTCTCAAAAAAAAAAAAAAAAAAAAGAGTTACTAAATTCATAAGAAGATGTTCTCTACCCACAAAAGAAGAAATTATCAGAATTTCTCTATAGTTTTAGAAAATGCCATGATATATAATTCGTGATCAAAAGATAAGCCCAACAAATGAAACGTGTTGATATCTTCTCTTCTTCTTCTGCTTCTTTCTTCTTCTTTTTGTGAATTTTACCTTATGCTGTACGAGTGATTTTTTTTTTTTTTTTTTTGTGTTGATGTTGATGTTATTGTCTTATTGATATTATGACAACCTTCTTCTGGCCAAAATTGATAGGTCCATTAAAAGAAACTAAGAAAGAGACAGGTGAGCAAAAGGGGCATTTAATCAAAGTGGGAATAATGTGGCTGTAAGAATCAGAATGCTGTGGCTCCCTCCTTCGTTGCTTCCTTTTATTGTTTTAGGTTCTTATCTTTTTAATTTTTTCTTCTTCTTATTGGCGGCGGGTCAAATGACGGTTGGCAAATTCCAAGAATAAATGTGCGTAAATTGAGTTTGTTTTTAATTATAGGCATGTATATGTTATAAAGTAGTTACTATTTAAGCTTTTATAACCCTCTTTTTTTAGATCAAAATCAATAAATTCTCTTCAAAATATCTGAAAACATCCCAAAATAAGATAGAATTGCTATATAAATTTATTCTGATTATATGTCCATTAAATGATTATTAATTAAATCATTTATAGTATTATTGTTTCTCCAACCTTGTTTAGACTGGGAACAATAAATTTAGAGCCACAATAATTTTCAAACAATATTGCACAATTATCCATATCACAAATTGTTAGTAATTGATGATAAAGAAGTGTAAGTTGTAAGCTCATATTAAAATCAATAGATAAAAAATCTATCAGTTCAAAATTTCAAAATATTATAGGAAATGTTGTGTGAAAATAATTTGTTTGTGGCATTACTAAAAAAAAAAAAAAGAATGATGATAGTCACAAAACATTCTACCTCCATATTTTTTTTTTTTTCGTCTTTTTTGGAAATATTTCAAAATTCACTCATCAATCCAACGTCTTCTACTTCTACATCAAAAATAATTCAAAAGAAATGATATTAGAAGATTCCTCTACATAGGTAATGTAATCCGGGATATTTCTAGCAAATTGAGCCAACTTGTCGGCTGGCTTATTTCACTTGGTCATGATTAAAAAACTCAACTTTTTCAAGAAAAATCATTTAATTTACTACCTCTTACTTTAAAAAGTATAAGTTTTTAAATATGTCATTATGAATTTAAGCTTTAGAAGTAAAAAAAAAAAATAGTATTGAATTTTTAAATAAAGTAAATGGTAAGTTAGAAAATTTACTTAATTACTTTTTTTTTTTTTAAGTATGGGTGTATTTTAAAAAATTCTAAAAAAAATAAAATAGAGAAGCAACAATTAGAGAGACCGGATTGGGAATAACATGGGCTTGGCCTTTGTTTTGTGTTGAAAATGAGAGAGAGCACGTGATTGAGAGACGTCCCTCGTGAGAAGTGGAAACAGTGGGAAGTGACAGCACGTGTACATATACAAATTCCCATTTCAACTTCTCTGATGAAGAAACTAGAAAGCGGTGAAGTACCTGTATGTATGTGTTAATGTGTACTGTGTTGTGTTGTGTTGAGTTGAGTTGAGTTGTATTTACTCTTTTCTTTTTGCTGTGAAATAATAATAATAACAGTACGCCACGCCCACGCGAGGAAGAAGGAAGTCGGTAGCTATAATCAATCTCATCTCATCTCAAGATCCTTTCTTTATGGGGTTTCAACTTCACTTCTAGTTCCAGGTTTTTCACTTCTTCTTTTTTTTACTTCCTTTCCTTATTAACTAAGCTAACCTCTTCCAAGCAAGTTTTCTAATTTATCATTTCTGATAAGCAGATATTATTATATTGCATTTTGCTTACAGGGTCTTTGTTGTTTCCTGCTTAATTTGCTTGTTGGTGGGTATTGAGGTTCTACTTCTCCAAATGTGTTGTTATGATCAATTACTTCTTGTTTTTATTCTCTGGAAATCTTTGGGGTTTTGAGATTTTCAACAAACAATGGATTTCCGATTCCGGCCAGTTCATTCATGGACTTTTGGTGGCCTTATAGCAGCCTTTCTTCACCTTTCTCTGGCTTATTTCCTGCTGTGTGTATCAGTTTATGTGTTTTTCACCTCCAAATTCTTGAGCCTTTTTGGACTGTATCTGCCATGTCCTTGTAATGGGGTTTTTGGTTATAAAAATAGCAATTTGTGCTGGCAAACTTTGCTCTTTCGTTGGCCAACAACGATTATCTATTCTGTTTTGAACTCTGCATTGAGCAAGTTACCTTTCGATTTTAAGAATCGAGGATGCAGTTTAGATAGGAAGTTGGTCATAAAGGGAAGTTGTGAAAATGGGGTTCTTGAATTAGAGGGTGAAGCGTCTTGCAGTTCGTCATTTCATAGTCCACTATTGCAAAACTGTGTTGCCAAGGGGAAGAGGGTTTTGGATCTGAAGAAAATGCCTGGAACTCGGCGACGAAGGAAAGCCGCTCTTGGCAACAGAAAATTCTCTTCTGTTTTGCCTAATGATGATTTGCGGTCGGTTGTTGCTGCAAACTTTCCTTATGATGGCAGTGAAATGAGAGGCAAAGATAGTGAAAGCTTAGGTTGTGAACCTGTGAGAGAAGATGATTTTCCAGGTGTGAAATGATTTAAACTTGTCACTTGTCAGTCTTTAATGTGATATGGCTATAATGCAATACTAAACAAGGATATTGACTACTATAAGAGTTTTGGACTTCAATTTAAATCTATTTGGACAATAAACAATATTTAAAGTTCTGTTCATCTATCGATCTTTTTGTACAAAAGGTCAAAAAACTTCAAAATGTTGAAAATTGAATTTTGATTACATTTGAAGCTCTAACTTTAATTAGGCTAGACATATTAAATATTGTAGCATGCTTGCTGATGTTTTATGCCATTTAGGTGAAATAATTGGACCTATTAGCATTGAAGTGGGGGAAAGAAACCAGCATAGTTTTGAATTGAGTGGATCATGTGATGAGGGCACATCATCTTCAGTTGCAACATACATAACTAATGCTCCAGACAATATGGAAATTGTTAGAAATGAAGCGTATAATATCAGAATGTTGGAACTAGCTCTTGAAGAAGAGAAAGCTGCTCATGCTGCTCTTATCCTAGAACTGGAAAAAGAAAGAGCAGCTGCTGCAAGTGCTGCTGATGAAGCGATGTCCAAGATATCACGTTTGCACCAGGATAAGGCATCAGTAGAAATGGAATTGAGGCAGTACCAAAGGATGATAGAAGAAAAGTGTGATTATGACGAAGAAGAGATGAATATTTTGAAAGAGATCCTTGTTAGGAGGGAGATAGAGAATCATTTTTTGGAGAAGAAAATTGAAGAGTACAGGCAGATGAGTCTTTTAGAATATGAGATGCCAACAGGTGATATAAATGATAAGATGGATAATTGGGGACAAAGACCTTCATCTTCCCTTGATTTGACTGACAATAAACAACCAATGCTGCAGATTGAGAATAATATGTTGATTGGTAAGAAAATGGGAAACAGAGCAAAATGGTCTTCAAATTATGAGGCTCCTTTAGTTGAGAAACAAAGTCAAATTCAAGGATATAGCCTTCTTGAGAAAAATGTCTTTTTCTCAGGTAAAGAAAATGAAAATATGGATAATAGCATAGAATGCCAAGAAATGACAAGTGAGGCAACCCAAATTTGCAATGGCATTGACACAAATTTTTCTTTTGATGGTGAGGAGCTCAAGAAATATCGGAATGATAAGGATCAAGCAGGCAGCAATCACCATTGTTCTATGCCCGATACAGAACTGGTTGTTTATGATGTTCATGTCGTTGATGATAAAAATGAAACTTCGAAAGATCAAAGTGGGTCATCAATTAGAAATGTTGTTGATGAACCCAAAGATTGTGCTGTGCCACTAGGAGCATCTGGGGACTGGATGAGGGAGACATTAAGTGATCATCCAATCATAAGCAGGACAGTAGCTGAGCCTAACATTCATAAAGGTAGTTTTGATATGAGTGATAAGTTTTCAGTGTTGACTCACTCACAATGCAAAAGCTTGCTTTCTGACGAGAAGTTGAAACTTGACATTGGGATTGAAAGGCTCACAGAAAGGCTACGAGTACTCCAAGAGGAAAAAGAGGAGTTGACTATATATTTAGAGAAAGGGGATGGGGAAAAGGACAATTGAAATTTATGAAGGAGATATCAAGCCTGCTTTGAGAAATTCAAATGGTTGAGAGATCCCATGCAGCAGGCTTCCTTTTCCCATTCATCCTCTAAGGTGGGTTGTTTACCATTAATTGCATTTTTATGACATGTAGGATAAATGTTTATATTCTAGTGTTTGTTAGATTTCTCTGGTCCTTGTCATCTGCTCTTACAGTTATTGTCCTCTGATTTTGTCTCTTTTTAACACTGAAAATGATTGGGTTGGTTGTATCTTATATAGGAATAATGCAGACATGAGTATTGTTGTTTGATACAGCATTATAAAGTTTAGAAGGATATTCACATGGAGTTTGGACAAAATCATATGAGTAGGTGCACATAAGACTTATGAAGTTTCCCCTACATGAAAAAAAAAAGAAAAAGAAAAAAAAAAGGGAAAATAGAATTGTCCAGGTTATATAGTTCATAATCACAGTTCCAGAATAGCCATTACAGTACATTGCAATTAACACTTACACGTCTGTGGGTGCTACTTACCATGATATTAATTGTCTTCCTTTTAGTTTCCAAACAGTAAGCCGAACCCAAAATTTTGGGATTTGATTTGGGGCTTAGCTTTTACACTTTCACTATTTGTGCCACAATGATTACCTGATTACCACTTGGTCCAAGCCACCAAATGGCATAAAAATGTCAAATGTATTTGAAATGTCTGTTCTTTCTGTTGTTGATGAGTTGATTTAGGGCCTAATGCTCATTCACTGAGAAGTTTGGCCTTTCTGCATGTTAGCATTTGTTAACTGATGTCTGTTCTTGCCATTGAAATTAGATTTCTTCAGGGCTTAGTTCTCAGCATTGAGGCATCTAGCCTTCTCCTGTATTCTTCATCTATCCTTTTTTGTTGGTCTTCTATTCCATTTTGGGATGACCCTAAATATGTTTGTTTTTTAAAAGTCAATGCATACAATAATTGAACGTTCCTAATTTTATGTATGTAAAGATAGTTTTTCGTATTTTCCTATATTTGGTGATATTAGGAAAAGATGGGTAAGAGGAAAACTATATCTTGACTTCCTTTATTTAGTTTGACGTGAGATAGAGTTGTTTTTTACAAAAATTTTCTAAAAAACAACTCTATCTCTCACCTAGCTATATAAGGGAAGTTAAAAGATAGTTTCTCAACTCATTTTAAGGTTGCTACCAAACATAGAAAAATTATATAGTTTTCTAAAAAATGCTTTATAGAAAATTATTTATTTTCTAGAAAATGTTAATGTCCAAACAAATGAAGCATTACTTTATTTGAAGAACACACTTCATTCATTAACTTTACTAGCGAATATCCCATGCAACACGCGTGTTCATTATTAGTTATTTTATAATACTTAAATGTATTATAATGTTGGGAAAATTAATTTTGATTATGTATTATATGTCACTAAAATAATGAAGAAAAAATTTGTAATCTAGTATATTCATAAGTAATCATAATTAATTATGCCCTAAAAATGTCACCACGTGCCTATTCATTTTTACTTCATTTTATCATGCATACATGTATATTTTGTTCTTACGTTTGACCTTTTCAATATGAAACTTCTTATTATTTCTTTATATTTTTCCTAGGAGTATTTCAAAAAAAAGTGAAGTTTTAAAGGCTGAAAATCAAAGATTTAAGGTTTATAATCTTTCATTTGTAAAACTAAATATACTTTGTCAAGAGACTTGAAAATATAACAACAATTGAATAGAGAAAAAAATAAAAATATGTTATTTCATATCTTAAGTTTAGTTTTACATACATTTGAGTACCTCATTCACTTACAAAGATTAAGCACTTCCCAAAAATATACTAAATAAACACAAATAACACAGATAAAGACTATGTCTTTTCCAAACATACCTTTTAGAAACCCTAAATGTTGCTAAAGCATTGTATCAAGCTTTGACAATGTTGTTGAAAAGTAAAGATCATATGCACCTAAAACCAAAGCTAATCTCACACTCTTCTTAACACTGATTTCTTATTCTACGTATTTGGCTCTCTCTCTCTCTCTCTTCCTTTGGCCCTTTGATATTTTGTGAAATTGGAATATATAAAATAACATGTAAAACTAACATTGAATGGAGAAAACTTTACATTTCTGAAATTTATAAAATTAAAAGTAAAAGAGTTCAAGAAATTGGAAAAGGGAGTGGAACCAGAATCGTTTAATCTTCTGCATTTATAGCTTAAATTGAACATTGATGAGAATATGGAGATGAAAGGATAAATGGAAAACTACTCATCCAAACACATGGCAGAACTCTCCCGCATGAGGTTTCTGCTTTTATATATATATATATATATATAGTAGCCTCTGTTTTTGGTCTAGTGTCATAGTTCCCTTTTTTTTTTTTTTTTTTTTTTTTTTCTTTTTTAATTTGGATAAGTTTGTTTCAAAGTCATGGATTAGTAGAAGAGTATCCTATTTTATAGGCATTTTAAGTGGAATTAGAGGTATATTTTTACTGGGTTGTCATCAAGTTTTCTCCCCGTTAAACTAAGGTTTAGCGGTATTTTTTAATTACATAAAAGTCCAGTCCAAAGAGGGAATCCTTTATAAATAATATAGATTTATTGATTTGAGTATAAAATTTGAAACTAAAGAGGGTAAATTTGGAAACATAATACTTTTTATTTGAAAGATATGCATTATATGATGTTTTAAATTCTCTAAACATGACCAACAAAAAGACACAGAGAGAGTAAATAATTGTCAGGTGATTTACTAAGCATTTCTTGGCCTTCATGCTTGTCCATCATATAATTTGTTTTAACAACTCTGGTAAACTATCAGGTTTAACTTATCACATGATTTTGACGTTAAACTTAGTCTTGAACTGCAGGATTATTTAATTGATGTAGTTGATTAGTATCTGGAAAAACTACTAATGATCATAAGACTTGTATTATCAATATAGGTTGAGTATCTAAGCAGGTCAGTTTAACATCAGCATTTTCAAAACAAGTTTTTGTAATTGTATACCATGTACTTGTAGTCAAAATGATATTTTACTTGTTGCGTAAATAAACTTATATATGTACCATGCATGACAAAGTTTTAAAACAGTTTTCTTCTAATAATTATGTAGCTGATATTGTGTCCTTGAGCATAATATAAGTACTGGTGGCATGGGTTGTGAATCTTTTTGTGATAAATACAAGTTGGTGGGTGAAGGACGCGACGTCATTTTTATTCTCTTGGAAATATGTTAAAATGTGAAGGATATTATATATTTTAGTGAAGTAGTCCTTGTTGAAAAATGGTAAAAATTAAAGCCTTATTTATTGCATTGTATTGTAATATCCCCTGAATATGTCAATATGTCATTATTCTTGAGGGGAAATTACTCAAATTAGTAGTGTAGTCAAAGGATAATATGGTAAGAAGGGAAGGGTGAAGTATATATATGTAAGAATTAATTCTGGAGTGAACCTGCTACTGCTCATATTAAATAAAGCATTATATATGCAGCCTTTCTTTACAAATACAGTACCTCTCTTCTTCACATCACATTTAATTAGTCCTAAATGTTCTTGTTAATGTTGGGTGTTACCATATTAATCATTGTTTATTTTCAGGTGATTTTCAAGAAAAGATGCTCCCCAAGTTTGTCCTGGGAAGCTCATGTACAATACTTACCTTACCAGCAGAGACGTATCTATTTTCAGGTGATTTTTTTTTTTTTTTTGGGTTGGCCCCCCTCGTTTGAAGTCCTATCTCCATCCCTGGTTACCAGCTATGAGCTATCTAAAGAATCTCCTTGTGCTTTAGGGCAGGTGTATCCTCAGAAGATTTTAGATGAACTGTAGAGTCTTTTGGAATGCAATGGTCTTTTGCGTGTTGTAAAGTGTAAATAAACTCTTATGTTTGAGTCTATAATAATAATAAGCAAAATAAGTTTGAAGCTGTATTTTATTTTAAAGTGATACATCCATCCCACCTTTTCTTGCCTTGCCTTTGGCAAAGAAGGGGAGAAAAATGATTAATAATTTGGTATCAATCATTTTTATGGCCAAAAGGCAATAAGGCAGGCAACGGGTGTAATTATCATGTTCAGAATTTTTCATGTAAAGAAGATAATTAAAAAGAAAATTGTGACTTTTTTTTAAGTTTATGTGGACTTGGCTGCTCCCCAATGAAATAGCTTATATATAGCTTCTGTTTATACTATTTTTACATAATAGAAAGACAGAAGAAAAAAAGAATTGGATAAAAAGCAAATGAATGATCAAAAGGCAAAGTTAGAGATTAGGAATGACCACTCTACTCTACTCTATTACTACTTTTGGTTTTAGGCCGGGAAGGAAAGAGAGAAAGGAAATGGATAAAAGATGGCATTTTCCTTTGAGAAAGTCTACTAACACAATATACATTGTTAAATCCACACCCCAAAAAAAAAATGTAAACTATACTTATAAATGAAATAAAGAGCATCTGAGTAAAATCCTTAATATCTAAGGATCTTTTAATAAATAAAAATAATAATAATGTTATAAACAAAAGTTTGTAACATTGGATGACCCTAATCTAATCTAATAATGCCAACAACAACCTAATCAAAGGACAAACCAGTCTCCCCCTTAATTAAAGTCCCTACCATGTGATGTTAATCATACCCTTTTCTCAACTAACTACTCTTCATACCAACCATAAAAACTATTCAACATTTTTAATTTTCCATGTAATGTTCTTCCACCTACATATTTACATCATTTTTCTCACAATATATGGTAGTATGAGGTCCACTTTGACTCCACACCCTTTTCTCTTTTTCTTTTTTCTTTTTTTTAGAAGAAATGTCCACATATTTGAGAGAGAAATGATAAAAATATGATTTTTTTATTTATTTTTGGAGTAAACATATGAAATTATTATTCGATTTACAAAGACTCAAAATATTTAAAATTAAATTAAACCTACGATTTCCATCCCAATAAAATCAATAATATATATTTGGGATATTATTTTTTAGACTCAAGAAAATTATGCGCCTTGTCCTTGTCTTTCAACAAGATTATGGACCTTCACTCATATTTTGACTCTGACATACTCTTTTTTTCTTTTAGAATTACTTGTGAACTTTTTCTCCTTTTCTTCTCTTGGGTCCGTTTGGTTGTGATTTTTTTTTTTTTTAATTGCTTGTGCAACTTTTGGTTTTTGTTGAAAATCTCTTGCTTTTCACATACTTCATAAGGGGCGGCTTCATTAAGGGACTTGTCCCCTTCGTGCTAAAGTCCCCTCTCGTCTCGTCTTAATAAAAATCATCCCAAAAAAAAAAAAAAAAAACCCTCTCATTGTAAAACACTAAGAAGAAAGACAGATAAACTCATATTATTGATATTATGTATAATATTATTCAGCACCAGAAATAATATGTGATAGTGAACGACCACTAGAATGAACGAAATTCATATATAGTATTATTCTCGAAAATGTTTTATCATGATTCAAAAATATTATTTTCAACTCCATTTGAACCTTTCGATCAACGTCAGATTCAAATGCATTGTTTCTCTGCAACCTTTTTGGTATACGTATAACACCTTGGAAATTAGACAGATGCTAATTAGGAAACTGAAAAGCTTTTTTGCTTGGCAAAGCCATATTACTCCCGACATCTAAATTCCTCCTTATGTAATGCTTGCCAATTTAGATGCATGAGAATGTAACTATTCTTATGTTTGATTCAATTAAAATCTAGTAATAAAATTCTTGGGTATATCAGATGTTTATATTTGGTTTTTTCCTCATCATCTTATAAGAAAATTTTATTTTTCCCAAAATATCCTTTGGTTTGTAAACATAGAATCATTTTTTTTTTTTTTTAATCTTCCTCAAAATAAATGATGAGAAACACAATATAAACTACTAGTACAAATCATGGAAGATTCAATAAAAATATCGTATAACATTTTCGCATGTATGATACAAAAATAATTCCTTAAATTGTCAATTTATAATTATCATTTTTTAAGTTTTATTTCTGATGGGGATCAATCTAATGTCAATTCGTCCATAGTGGCCGTCCAAAGAGTCAAACCACATCTATAATAATAGCATCAGATAATTTTCAGAGAAGTCCAACAATAGCATCATGTATGATTGATACTCATTTATCGGTAACAAGACCATTCAATCTCATCATGCTCATCCAGGATTAACGCAAGAGCATGGACGACTAGAAAATACTTAATGAATTCTACAAGAAAACTTCTCATAAAACTCCATGGAATCAAGTCATGGTCTGTTGCTCTCAAAACATGGAAGGAGTTTCTCGTAATTCACTCCACGTACTCCATATACCCATCTTCTCTATTAACCACCCACATCACTTATAATTGTGGTGGATCTGAACAAGTAGACCCACTTCTTACTCTCTATAAAAGGAACAAGTCCTATTCACCCAAGGTAAGTCCCACCATTCACTATTTTCCCTTCCTTGTGTTTTAGAGAGAAAACTGGCTTAACCATCAAAGGGTCTTTGGCCGGATTACACCGGTCACCCTTGACAGTTCTTTCTTTTCTTTTCAGGACCAAAAAGCCACCACCATAGTCCAAAGCATTTCAACCTATTGATTATCGTGTATTATCAATTTCTATTAGTTAAAGGGTGAGTAGGAATGGGTAAAATTGTCAATTTAAAAAAAAAAATGTATAATTTTTTTCTAGACATGAGAATGCAGATACCCATTTGTTTTGAAAGAAATCTACATTCTTACAAGAAGAGGATTGAGTGATAATTCAGATATTCAAAGGTATCTAATTCTCTTGTGTGATTTGCAACCAAACATAAAAATGTTAGGGAATCTTTCGACAAGATCCTAAAAAAATTTCGAAAATTACAAAACATTGCTCCATGCTAAACAGGCCAAAATTGGGAATTAAGACCGTTTCCCAAACAATATAGTTAGTAGGCACGATTTCAAAAGCATATATTTTACTAACATCTCGAGTCTCAAATACTCAATTTTGGGCCTATAAATCAAGTCTCAAAGACTCGGTTTTCATGGTCTGATCACATTTGATGTGGCGTTTTTCCACGTGCCGTCCACCTAGAAATCGAGTCTCTAAGACTCAATTTATAAGCCATTTACAACACGACTATAATGTTTTAAGCATAACACCAAGCAAAACTCAGCAAGAAAAATTTTGAACCAAAAATTTTGAAAAAAAACAAAGTTACAGAGAACTAATCCACCAAGAAAACCTATTCTACTCAGCTTTTCAACCCACGGCGATCTGAACTCGACCCACGGCTAGCCATGAGCACCGACGGCCACCCACGCCCCACGACCCATGGTCCCACACTGATCTGAAGCCACCCACTTCGATCTCGATCTTCGACGGCGATCTGAACCCGACCCACGGCTAGCCATGAGCACTGACGAGCACCAATGGCCACCCATGCCCCACAACCACACACAGCCCACGTCGAGCTGAAGCCACCCACACCAGTCTGAAGCCACCCACTCCGATCTCGATCTTCCTCTATTTCTGGGTTTTTTTTTTTTTTTTTTTTTCTCTGATGAGATGAGAGGTGTAAAGGGTGTGCATTATATTTGTTTTGTAAATGGCTTATAAATCGAGTCTTAGAGACTCGATTTTCAAGTGGATACCACGTGGAAAAAATGCTACATCCGACGTAATCAGAACATGAAAACCAAGTCTTTGAAACTTGATTTATAGTCCAAAATTGAGTCTTTTAGACTCGAGATGTTAGTAAAATATATACTTTTAAAACCATGCCTACTAATTATATAGTTAGGAAAATGGGCTTAATTCCCAATTTTGGCCTGCTAAACGCCTTTGAGTTGTTGAAATTTTTGTTCAAGTTCTTTCTTCGGTTTTTGCATCCAATCTAGCCTCTAGCTTATTCACTTTTTCATCAAATCTCGCTTCTAATTTGGCCTCTAGTTGCTAAAACTTTGTCTCCATGGGTAATTTTGATGATTACAACTATTATTTTATTTTTATTTTTTATGAGAATTACAACTATTACTTTATTGCCAATTGATGTGATACCGTAGTCTTTCTTCTTTTATTTTTTTTATTAGAAGACTGAAGAGTGATACCGTTGTGACTAATCTAAGCAAATTATATTCAAAAATAAAATTTGAGATTAAAGATTAAAGGTGACAACTTCAAAGGAGTTAATCTAATATAAACAATATAGTTATTAAATCCTGATGAGAGTTTAATTTGGTGTAGACTTCAGGTCATTATATTACTGGTTCAACTAGAAAATCATTGGCTGAACCATATAGTCAATTAAAATTTAAATAAATATTAAAAACATATTAAAATTTGATAAATTAATTTTAAAAAATACAAAATAATTTTATACAACATATTCACCATAAAATATATCAACATATAATAATAACATACCTAATACAATATAATAACATACTCTTTTTGTTGAGAGTCATATGATAACATACTTAATACAATCTTAATTGTTAATTAAGCTCTCTTTATGCAAGATGAACTTAAAAAATGAAAAATTAAAAAGTTGCAAATGTTATTTCTTTTGTCAAAAGTCTTATAAATCAATTGGCATTTCTCAAAATTTATAATAAAGACATCCAGATTCAAATCCTCATTTTCTCTCAACTAACAAATTATCAAAAAGATATGTTATTTCTTTTTACAACATTTTTAGTTATCAAAATTGTAAATTACAATACAAGAATGTATGGAGTCAATTTTCAAATAAAAATATACATCACAACTAAGTTATAAAGAAGATTGGGTTTAGTGTAAAAAGAAAATAATCAAAAGATATAATCATAAAATAAATATTCAAGAAGTACAATGCAAATATAAATAGAAATAATTCATTTAATGAGAAATTATATCATGAAAAAGGATGGAAAAAATAATAAGAAAATAATTTTAAAATGTTAAGATGTGTTTTTCCGTAGTGTTTTGATTGGCTTTATTCCATGTCAATTTTGTTGTAATTCATGCATTTATTTTCTTGTATTTTGTGGGGTTTAATGTATATGGATTAGGTCTAGAGTTGGTGAAGAATTACACATCTAGTGGAACTTGGGAGTTGAGACTGACTCGTGAGTAGCTCAGGATTGTAGTACTGGCGAGATGAAATGTGAGGAGCATGTGAAAAAGTTAAAAAGTCTATTATGGTTGGGTTGTCTCGCGAGTAGGCCTACCTATGAGTTACATTGACAACTCATTTTTTAAAAACAGCCTCCTCCTTTTTTACTACACTATATATACTCTCATTTCCCATGAAACTGTAAGGCGGGTTTCTAAAAGAAAACCCTAGAAACACCATTACAGAGCTAGTGAATTTGAGCCTACAAATTACTACTCAATTCCCTTAGATTTTCTCTACTCTCTTCCCTCTTCCATTGTCTTACATTGAGAGGAGATTAACCCAAACACAATAATATAATAACATACTCTTTTGTTGAGAATCATATAATAACATACTTAATACGATCTTCAACCATCGAACCGCTAGCACCAATAGTTGGTGAGGTTGCTACTTGCTACCATCAATTGACAAAGGGGAATCACTGACCATCGAACCACCAACACCAGTCGCTAGAGCAGACTCTCCGAACACCAGATTGCCAATACCGGTTGTTGGAGCGGAGTTTCCAACCACCAGACTGCGGGCACCAGTCATTAGAGCGGTGTCTTCAACCACTAGATTGGCGACCTTGCGATTAGATGGGAGAGGGGAAGTCACTGTATGTTTTTGGAAAATATTTTACCAAATTTTCAAAGGTAAAACATTTTAAAACTTTTTTTTATAAAGGATTTTATTGTCAATAGAAAATATTTTACATGTTTATCTATATTTTACCAACAAACAAACACCTGAAAATGGAAAAAAACATTTTTCGAATTTTTTTTTTTCAAAACAAACTCAACATTAGATTCAATAACTATGGTAATAAGCCTCTAAGCCTATATTAGTCGGGATTGATTGGCCAATTCGACCTCTGAACCAAGGACCCAATTCTTCTATCAATCTAGATATTTAATTAATTTTTTTATATAACTCCTTCAAATCTGGTGAAACTCCACATATTCTTGTAGCCCGTTCAACTTGTCAGGTTTTATATAGAATTGTTTGGATTTTCCATGCACTGCAAATCAATTTTTTATAGCTTAAGGTGTAATAACGTAGCTTATATAATATATATATAGATATAGATATGTTACTCAACAGTGTTATTTCTAGTTGTCTCACGAGTAGGCCTACCTATGAGTTACATTGACAACTCATTTTTTAAAAACAGCCTCCTCCTTTTTTACTACACTATATATACTCTCATTTCCCACGAAATTGTAAGGTGGGTTTCTAAAAGAAAACCCTAGAAACACCATTACAAAGCTAGTGAATTTGAGCCTACAAATTACTACTCAATTCCCTTAGATTTTCTCTACTCTCTTCCCTCTTCCATTGTCTTCCATTGAGAGGAGATTAACCCAAACACAATAATATAATAACATACTCTTTTGTTGAGAATCATATAATAACATACTTAATACGATCTTCAACCATCGAACCGCTAGCACCAATAGTTGGTGAGGTTGCTACTTGCTACCATCAATTGATAGAGGGGAATCACCGACTATCGAACCACCAGCACCAGTCGCTAGAGTAGACTCTCCGAACACCAAATTGCCAGTACCGGTTGTTGGAGTGGAGTTTCCAACCACCAGACCGCGGGCACCGGTCATCAGAATGGTGTCTTCAACCACTAGATTGGCGACCTTGCGATTAGATGAGAGAGGGGAAGTCACTGTATGTTTTTGGAAAATATTTTACCAAATTTTCAAAGGTAAAACATTTTAAAACTTTTTTTATAAAGGATTTTATTGTCAATAGAAAATATTTTACAAGTTTAACTATATTTTACCAACAAACAAACACCTGAAAATGGAAAAAAACATTTTTCGAAATTTTTTTTTTCAAAACAAATGCAACGTTAGATTCAATAACTATGGTAAGAAGCCTCTAAGCCTATATTAGTCGGGATTGATTGGCCAATTCGACCGCTGAACCAAGGACCCAATTCTTCTATCAATCTAGATATTTAATTAATTTTTTTATATAACTCCTTCAAATCTGGTGAAACTCCACATATTCATGTAGCCCGTTCAACTTGTCAGGTTTTATATAGAATTGTTTGGATTTTCCATGTACTGCAAATCAATTTTTTATAGCTTAAGGTGTAATAACGTAGCTTATATAATATATATATATATATATATATAGATAGATATGTAATTTAGCTTTTATATATATATATATATATATATATATATATATAATAAGTGAAGTTGAAAGAAACTCAAATTATAATTCCAAATTAGAGTTTTAATTTTACGTTATGTGTCATAAATTATGTATTCTTAAAGAGTTTTATTTCTTAATTTTAGAATCAAATGTGGGACCACATCATAAATATTTATCCAAGTGAGTTATTAAGTACAAAAACCAAAAAATCTAGAATAAATGAATTGTAAAAAAAAAAAAAAAGGTGTTTCACATTAATTTTAAAAATAAACATGGACAATTTACATTTTATTCCTAATAATATCCTTACAAAAATTTTTAAAGAGTTAACAAAATATAAAAATGACTATCAATAGTATTTAAATTATATATATAGGAATTATATTATGCATCTTATTGTATATCTTTAAGTGTATCCATGCATGTGCATAGGGTTACAAGCTAGTTTTCATAATTCTTAACACGCATGCCAAATTTTGTGTTAATTGAATATTGTTTACCATTTAATCAATAAAATATTGTTAAAAGTGTGTGGATTAATGATTAGATTTATCACATATCATTAGTTTAAACTTTTTAGACAATCGCAAATTTAACATGCCAAATTTCATGGTATCCAAACAAGATGTCCTAAGTTCGTTCGTTGTCTTCTCTATTTTACCTCTAATTTAAAATCTCATGTATTAGGTCTTACCTATTAAAAGGTAGTTTAAGCCCACACATGAGAGAAAATGTGAAAAATTATTAAAATTTATAATATCCCAATAACTTGGATTTTGAGATTTGGATTGTGTAGTGTAGACATGCATGGAGGAAAAGTTGTTAACAATTAAGAGACTTAACAAGGAAGTTTTCAAGACTGCCTTGAAGAGCATATGGAGGTGTGGTGGCAAGAGAATCCCTTTCTTTTTAAGTTCAAAGACCAGCTTAATTAAGAAAAGGTTTTGCTTAACAGACCATAGACTTTTGACAGAAACCTGATTTTATTGAAGAATTTAGATGGAGTTCCATGAACACAGCTCGGTTCTAAATTTAAATGTATGACTTAAAGTTGAATTGCATGAATGTTTCCATTGGAGGGAATATGAGTAAGCAAATGTCTCTAAATTTACTTGTAAGAGTTTAACCAAGATTATTTTACGTTATCCAATTGTCTGAGAATATTTTAATTTTAACTCATTCGATGTAATTACAAATAGATCGATGCCTTATGTCAAGTTTCGATTTGATTGATTATGAACTTGAACAGATTATTTAACTTTGGATTTAAGTGAAAATGATTTAGTATTGGTTTAAGAGGACTTTGAAATCCAATGGATAAGATGCCAGTAACAAAGAACTATAAAAAGCAAGTAAATTAGAACTCTTTATATGGATTTTTTTTATTTATTTATTTATTTTTTTAATGAATGAAGAACTCTTTATATGTATAATTGTATATATATAGGCACACACAACAGAATAATATATGAAATCCATTAGGGACTAAGCCAAAACTTGGAGTTAAGGGGGCAGTTCTCCTGCTAGCTAGCTATATGCCTATATGCGGCAACTCCAGCCTTTAACCCTACTACTTTATCACTAAGAATTTTTGTTTAAAACTTTTTAAATGACCAAGTTGTTTGTTTTGGGTAAAATAAATTGATTGAGCTTAATTTTTTTTAGTTTTATTATTGGTAAATTTTGTTGTTGGGCTCATTTTTTTGAACTTGTATATTTTGTTTTAGATTTAATCTATTAATTTTTATGGTCTTTAAAATGTGGAAAATGCTAAAATTACAAAATTTTACAAATTGCTAATGTGGTAAGTGGTTATTGATAAATAAAAAGTGATGCAAGTGTGCAAACTAATAAAAATTTGCTACCTCAATAGTTTGTAAAAATGTTGTAAAAAAATGTGTGACTATAACATTACTCTTAAAAGAATTAATGGCATTGTTAAGGGGGAGCAAAATGTAATTTTATTAAACAAAATTGCTAAAATTAATACCTATTAATATACTAATATTTTAAAAAAAAAAATATTTAGGGTGCGTCATTGCCCTCCTAGTCAATATATAGATCTGTCCCTGGCGTCCATTCTTCATAGGCCAACTCCTTATTATTGAAGCTAGGTGGTCATAGTACTACCTTGACTTGAAAAAAAAAATTATATATAAATTTTAGAAATTATGACTTTTTTATCTTAAAAAAAAAAAAGTGTAAACACACTATATTGTAAAAAAAAAAAAAAGAAGTGTTTCACATTAATTTTAAAAATAAACATGGACAGGAATTATATTATGCATCTTATTGTATATCTTTAAGTGTATCCATGCATGTGCATAGGGTTACAAGCTAGTTTTCATAATTCTTAACACGCATGCCAAATTTTGTGCTAATTGAATGTTATTTACCATTTAATTAATAAAATATTGTTAAAAGTGTGTGGTTTAATGATTAGATTTATCACATATCATTAGTTTAAACTTTTTAGACAATCGCTAATTTAACATGCCAAATTTCATGGTATCCAAACAAGATGTCCTAAGTTCGTTCATTGTCTTCTCTATTTTACCTCTAATTTAAAATCTCATGTATTAGGTCTTACCTATTAAAAGGTAGTTTGAGCCCACACATGAGAGAAAATGTGAAAAATTATTAAAATTTATAATATCCCAATAACTTGGATTTTGAGATTTGGATTGTGTAGTGTAGACATGCATGGAGGAAAAGTTGTTAACAATTAAGAGACTTAACAAGGAAGTTTTCAAGACTGCCTTGAAGAGCATATGGAGGTGTGGTGGCAAGAGAATCCCTTTCTTTTTAAGTTCAAAGACCAGCTTAAGTAAGAAAAGGTTTTGCTTAACAGACCATAGACTTTTGACAGAAACCTGATTTTATTGAAGGATTTAGATGGAGTTCCATGAACACAGCTCGGTTCTAAATTTAAATGTATGACTTAAAGTTGAATTGCATGAATGTCTCCATTGGAGGGAATATGAGTAAGCAAATGTCTCTAAATTTACTTGTAAGAGTTTAACCAAGATTATTTTACGTTGTCCAATTGTCTGAGAGTATTTTAATTTTAACTCATTCGATGTAATTACAAATAGATCGATGCCTTATGTCAAGTTTCGATTTGATTGATTATGAACTTGAACAGATTATTTAACTTTGTATTTAAGTGAAAATGATTTAGTATTGGTTTAAGAGGACTTTGAAATCCAATGGATAAGATGCCAGTAACAAAGAACTATAAAAAGCAAGTAAATTAGAACTCTTTATATGCATTTTTTTTTTTATATGAATGAAGAACTCTTTATATGTATAATTGTATATATATATATATAGGCACACACAATAGAATAATATATGAAATCCATTAGGGACTAAGCCAAAACTTGGAGTTAGGGGGCAGTTCTCCTGCTAGCTATATGCCTATATGCAGCAACTCCAGCCTTTAACCCTACTACTTTATCACTAAGAATTTTCGTTTAAAACTTTTTAAATGACCAAGTTGTTTGTTTTGGGTAAAATAAATTGATTGAGCTTAATTTTTTTTAGTTTTATTATTGGTAAATTTTGTTGTTGGGCTCTTTTTTTGGACTTGTATATTTTGTTTTAGATTTAATCTATTAATTTTTATGGTCTTTAAAATGTGAAAAATGCTAAAATTACAAAATTTTACAAATTGCTAATGTGGTAAATGGTTATTGATAAATAAAAAGTGATGCAAGTGCGCAAACTAATAAAAATTTGCTACCTCAATAGTTTGTAAATATGTTGTAAAAAAATGTGTGACTATAACATTACTCTTAAAAGAATTAATGGCATTGTTAAGGGGGAGCAAAATGTAATTTTATTAAACAAAATTGCTAAAATTAATACCTATTATTATACTAATATTTTTTTTAAAAATATTTAGGGTGCATCATTGCCCCCTTAGTCAATATATAGATCCGTCCCTGGCGTCCATTCTTCATAGGCCAACTCCTTATTATCGAAGCTAGGGTGGTTATAGTACTACCTTGACCTGAAAAAAAAAATATATATATTATGTATAAATTTTAGAAATTATGACTTTTTTACCTTAAAAAAAAAAAAAAAGTGTAAACACACTAAAATTTTTTAGGCAACATAATTAAACTTTAGACAAAATTTGACAATAAACTTAATTCTAAAACTTCACTTAATATTTTTTTATTAGATGTGAAAGTTGACAAGTCTACCCTTGAATTACATTTTTTTAATATCCTCTATACTTGCAAAATTTTAATAAGATAAAAAAAAAAATCAATAATTTATGTCATCAATCAAATATTTAAATTTTGATTTTTTATAGATCGAATAGTAATAACATCTGATTGACGTGAAATTTGATATGTGTTTTAAAAACATAAAAAAAATCAATTCCAAAGTTAAATTTTAGAAATATATAGACATTTTAGTTTTTTTTTAGTAGGAGTTTACAATTAAATTTGTAGTCAAACAATTTTAAAAGAAAATTGTAATACTTTATACATTTGTGTGCGTGTGTGTGTGTTTTTTTTTTTTTTTTTTGGCCAATATATGAAGTTTTTTAAAATTATACCATGCCACTTTATTCTATTTTTTTCATTTATTATAGAGGTTTATATATGTTTTTTGTTTTGAAATGGAGGTTTTATATATGTTGGTTGCAAATTAAGTCTATATACAGTGGCATCTACAGATAAATTTGGTGTTATCTTGGATTAGATAAGGAAAAAGAAAAAAAAAAAAAAAGAGTAACACGTAAAGAAGAAAATTTCAGTTTTGTTTTTTAGTTGGGTTGTTGTTGACAATGAATATTAGAGAAGATGAATTTGGTGTTGAAAATAATCTCAAAGTCTTATGCTCAATTATAAACGACACATATTCTTCAACGGTTCATATTTCAATTAAAAGATTAAAAAAAAAAAAACTAAATGTCAAGATCCATTTATGTTTTTGTTAAAAAAAAAATTTCAAAAAACAAAACGGGTATAAAATATATAAGTTTGTATATTTAATACAAAAAAATTTAAATGAGTTGAATGAAATTTGAAATAGTCTAAATTCATTACGATACTTAGTCAAATATGATATTTAAATGTTAATCTCTCTCTAGTCTGTAGGCAAGAAAATAATAAAAATTGATTATTGGGTCATCTTGAATCCACTACTATTAATGTCTTGATCTAATGAAACGTTGCACTTAAGGGTTTATGAGATTGAAGTGTTTAGTAATTAGCAGAACAATTGAGGTATCCCATCTCAATTAAGTTATAGCATATAAACGATTAAGTTTAACGAGGTAGTTGTAGGCAAAACCAACACGGTATTCATGGAAGAAATTAATAAGTTGCGGAAATTAAAGTAGTAATTAATGTATTATTGTGATTTAATAAGTGAGCATATAACTTAACTATACGATCTAGAAGGCGTTGACATTTTACAGTGGGACCTGACGTAACCTAAACTGTGGGGTCTGGTCTGGTCTGGTAAGGGCCAAGGGGACAGACAGCGTTTCTCATCCCATGCACGCACGTGATCGGTCGCACCACTGTCTCTGTCTCACTCCCATGTCCCGTGCTGGTGGGAATGGATCGATCGATAATGCCATATTGCGATTCCCACATTTTAGTCCTTTTCATCCTACAGTTTTTATATAAAAAAAAAAATGATCGAATCACTCACACATCACCGAAAGCAAATTGATATTTATTTATCATAGAACTGCAAAAGCGGATCTTGAAATTTTTTCCTGTGGGCTTATTATGAAACTTAAATTATACCAAATNCAAATCTGGATCCAAGTTTTAGAGGGTTCTCTACAGTTACTCTAAAAAACTAGAAAGATCATTTTTTTTTCCTTTTAAAAAATAGGATAGGATTGTTGAAACATATGTCATGACTTAATTATGAGATCTTTTATGAAATTTTGTTGGATTTAATTGATAATCAATATATCTATCTCATATTGTACCTGTAGCACCCTATATAAAGAAATGAGATAAATGATAAATCTTTTTAACATAACAAGAGCTCATGGATTTCCAAAGACCATGCCACTTTATTCTATTTTTTTCATTTATTATAGAGGTTTATATATGTTTTTGTTTTGAAATGGAGGTTTTATATGTTGGTTGCAAATTAAGTCTATATACAGTGGCATCTACAGATAAATTTGGTGTTATCTTGGATTAGATAAGGAAAAGAAAAAAAAAAAAAAAAAAAGAGTAACACGTAAAGAAGAAAATTTCAGTTTTGTTTTTTAGTTGGGTTGTTGTTGACAATGAATATTAGAGAAGATGAATTTGGTGTTGAAAATAATCTCAAAGTCTTATGCTCAATTATAAACGACACATATTCTTCAACGGTTCATATTTCAATTAAAAGATTAAAAAAAAAAAAAACTAAATGTCAAGATCCATTTATGTTTTTGTTAAAAAAAAAAATTTCAAAAAACAAAACGGGTATAAAATATATAAGTTTGTATATTAATATAAAAAAAATTTAAATGAGTTGAATGAAATTTGAAATAGTCTAAATTCATTACGATACTTAGTCAAATATGATATTTAAATGTTAATCTCTCTCTAGTCTGTAGGCAAGAAAATAATAAAAATTGATTATTGGGTCATCTTGAATCCACTACTATTAATGTCTTGATCTAATGAAACGTTGCACTTAAGGGTTTATGAGATTAATACCCTCTAAAACTTGGATCCAGATTTGGTACAATAGTCATCAAACAATAGTGAATCTATAGTTGAGATTAAAAATTAAAAGTTCAATTTTAGTCCAAGCCTTTAGATCAACTTTTCAATTTTTTACATTTTTTTAAAAACTTTTACCAAACTTTTAATTTACATCTCACAACTACAATGTGATTGCACTATGCAAGTGCAAGAGATCTAAATCCTTGAAACGTTTTATATTATATACAAAGCTTGAAAAACTAGCAATCAACGTCTCAAATGTGACAAATAACACCTTGTTTTAGGGGTACCATATACAATTTTATTCAAATAAATTTGAGAAAAAAAAAATTCTTCTCTAACATTTTTATAATGATTTAATTCACGTATTTTTTGTTAGCATGATTCTACACACACACACACAAAAGAAGTGAATTTCAATGGGTTTCACACAAAACATTTAGTTTAATTTTAGTCTCAGTTTCTTTTTAAAAAGTTTAGCAAAATAAGTTTTTTTTTTTTAATTTAAATTTTAGTTCTTTGTCACATTTATCATAAAAATTACCCAAAAATTATTATATATTTTTTGATAAATACTATACAAATAATAAAAAATGATTAGGTTCTTACGATTTCACGTTCATGATAAACTCTATTATTAATTTAAGGGTAAAATATCATTTTCATCCCTAAACTATTACAAAAGTTCTATTTTCGTCCATAAACTATCACAAAAGTTCGTTTTTCGTCCTTAAACTTTCAAAAGTTCTATTTTCGTCCCTAAACTTTTCCAAACGTATTGATTTTCGTCTCTCCATCTGACAGAGTGCTGACGTGGCTTGACAGAATGCTGATGTGGGAGGGACAAAAATCAATACATTTGAAAAAGTTTATGGACGAAAATAAAACTTTTGAAAGTTTAAGAACGAAAAGCGAACTTTTGTGATAGTTTAGGGACGAATATAGAACTTTTGAAAATTTAGGGACGAAAAACGAACTTTTGTAATACTTTAGGGACGAAAATAATATTTTACCTTTAATTTAATTAATAAAACTCACCATAAATAATTAATAAGATATACCATAAATATGAGAGGAGATAACTTGTGTTGTGTAGAAGTATATTTAATAATAAGTACTCATATGATTGGTGCCCTAATGGAAAACAACTCGGGCATCTATGCACATTATATGGAAAATACCCATCAGCACTTTGTGAGTGTCCTATCTATTTGCGCCCTGAAGCAAGTTTCAGTGTTGTTATGATGACGCTCAGACAGTGTAACCACACAAGTCCCCGCAAACTCATTTTTCACTTACCCAAAAAGAATTCTAATAATAAGTGACATAAAGAGCATGATAGCCAAAACCGAGACGAAGGCAACAGAGAAATTCAATACGCAACTGTGGAGTGCAGGTGACCAATTTCACAAAAAGTAGTAACATCACCTAGCTCCACGTGGCAAACAACTAGTGGACCGTGAAGTGCTCGCGTACGTCTACTCCTCCATCCATCTCCATTCATTTCCCAGCTTTCTTCCCGTTCCGTCAACTAACGCCAACCCAACAAAAAATACAGAAAATCGTTTGAATACTTAAATAATAATAATTAAAAAAAAAAAAAGTAATTAGACTTTTTCCAACACCACGGGTTCTATTCGGACAAAAGAGTGCATTTTTTTTTTAATCTAATTGAAGCCTATTTTGTCACTTTTGGTTAATTTATTTTTAGGTAAGATGTGTACGTCTGTGGAATAGGATTTAAACATTATTCAATGTCATTAATATTACTATAAGTTTCGAAAATCTAATAGTTGAATTGTATATTTTTTACGTTTTTAGGGTACGTTTAGTAGACTGTAATAAACATTGTAATGTAATAGATATTCATATGACATAACTATTCGGTTGTTTTGTTATGTTTTTATTACAATGAATAGTTATTCCTTATAAATAGCTATTCTTCAAAATGATGAATAACTATTCTTTATCAAAAGTACTGAATATTTATTTCCTCACCTTATGTAATAACTTTTTAAATTTTTTTAAAAAAAAAGCCATTAGTTGACACATCTTCAAAAAGAAATAAAATAAAATTTTCTTCTTGTTAATTATTAGTTCTATTTTGAACACCTTAAAATAAGTGTATTTTAAGAAATTTAACTTAAAAATGATTTAATTATACTTTTTTATACTCTACTAAATTGTGAATGCATATTCAAGATTCTATTCCTAAATGGTCACCAAACTAATTGTGGGTACCTAGGCATGCTCGGAACATCCTCGAACGGTTTTTGCAACGTCCTAGGCATGCATGGCAACGTCCTAGGCATGCTTGGAAATGTCCTCGGACGATGTCCTAGGAGTCCCATATCAAAGGAAAACCCCTCCACTTGCTGCTTTATACGTTTTGAAGCGAAAAAAGTAGTGTACCATTAGTTTAGTTATTCGAATAACTATAAACTAATGGTACACTACTTCCTTCGTTTCAAAACTTATAAGGCAGTAAGTGGGGGGTTTTCCTTTGATGTGGGACTCCTAGGACACTGTCTAAGGATGTTTCCAAGTATGCCTAGGACGTTGCCATGCATGCCTAAGACATTGCAAAAACCGTCCGAGAATGGCCTAGGTGGTTGCATGTATGCCTAGGACGTTCCGAGCATGCCTAGGTACCCACAATAAAAGGGCCATTTTATTGTGGGTACCATATGCATGCTTGGCAACGTTCTAGGCAAGCTTTTTGCAACGTCCTCGGGACCTCGGGCATTCTTAGTAACGTCCTAGACATGCTTGGAAACGTACTCGGCATGCTTGGCAACGTCCTAGGACGCTGTCCTAGGAGTCCCACATTAAAGAAAAACCCCCTCACTTGCTGCCTTATAAGCTATGAAGCGAAGGGAGTAGTGTACCATCAGTTTATAGTTATCCGAATAACTATAAACTGATGGTACACTACTCCCTTCGCTTCACAGCTTATAAGGCAGCAAGTGGGGGGAGTTTTCCTTCGATGTGAGACTCCTAGAACAGCATCCTAGGATGTTGCCAAGCATGCTGAGGACGTTGTGAAGCATACCTAGGACGTTACCAAGCATGCTCGAGGTCCCGAGGACGTTGCAAAAAGCTTGCCTAGGACGTTGCCAAGCATGCCTATGATCACACTAATAAATAGTAATACTTATTATATTCCAATTTAATGTATTTCTTGTAATATTTATTCCTATTCTCATGTAATAATCATTACAGTGTACCAAATATGCCCTTAATACACATGTCAAATTTTGTGTTTTACTAAATAATCTATAAGATTATATTTTATGTATAATTTTAAACTACAAAAACTAACAATTTAAACAATTTATTAATGACATAGCTATTGATCTTTAATTTTTTAAAAATTTTACAAGCATGAAGGATATGAAGAAAAAAAATGTAATCCAATTGTGAATTTGTCAAAACTCGCCTTCAATAAAAAGATATTGTATAAGGCTATAACCAATTTTGTAACTAAACTTTATACTACAATTTATTCTTTAAAATTTTTTAAAAATATATTAAAATTTAAATAAAATAAAATAAAAAAGAAGAAGAAGAAGAAAAACAACTTAAATATTAAAATGTAAGAAACTCATAGGAAGGCATGGTGACAACTTATATATATATGTGTGTGTGTGTATTTCTTTGGCTAAACTTTCACAGGTGAAATATTGGATAATGCTATTGAGTCACAAGATTGACAACACATGATGAGAGAGAGTTAAAAAGGGTAATAATAATCATAAAGTTGATAATTCTTACTAAGAATTTAATCGTTGGGTCATGATAATTTTATGAAAGAGAAATGTTATGTCTACAATATTTTCACAATATTTTTACAATAAATTATAGGTGATAGGTTGTTATTATTGGGGTAAAAAAGTAATTTCAGTGGTAAGTTTAAATTTAAACCAATAATAACTAACCACCTGTAATTTATTGTGAAAATGTTGTGGATGTAATACTTTTCTTTCATGCAAACCGTCAACCATGTTGAGAAACACGTGTGCAATGACACAAAAGATGAAATAGTGTCCCTATATCTTTTGTTGTTAGTGAAGAATGACAGTCATACTAAAAATTTTCATAAAATTGAGATTATTTTATTATAATCACCAGATTGGCTGAGATCTCATTAGATCTAGCAGAGATCTCGTGGAATCTAGTATTTAGTTGGCAATCTTACTAACTAGTTAACCCGTCCAATACTTATATGAAAAATGGGATATAAAAGAAATCTTTAGCTTCGTTGGTTGATAACGGGTGAAAGAGTTCACTATGCAAAGAAATCTGGTTGAGTGATGAGTTTGCACTAAACCCAACTTCACCATGGGCACCATTAACCTCCCCATTTATGGGCATCCCTCCCCCAGTGATTTTTTTCTCACACCATCGCTAGCTAGTCATAAGTTGCCAAAAAAAAAAAAAATCTTAATTTGTTAGTTCACGATAAATAGAAGAAATATAATGTAATTTTTTTTTTTTTTTTTTTTTTTGCTTGAATTTTCAAAAAAATTATCCACTTTTTAGGTTTCTATGAGTAAAGTAGAGTTACAGTTGAACTAACAATGAAATTTGAAAAGTTGGATTGGGAACGTACATGAGTTTGTAAGCATTTGTTATTACCTAGGGTTAGAATGTGAGCTTGGTTTATGAACTATGAACTTTATAATCTTCTCCTAAGAAGGAAAAAAAAATATATATATATATATATCACACCATTCTTCTTTAAAATTTCAAGAAATGACATTCTCTTAAATTATAATCCATATAAAACTCATTCCTTGAAGTTTGTATCTATGCCTATGGCTAAGTCAGTGAGTCTAACATTTTTAACAAAATGTTTCATTAAAAAATAAAGGTTTACTCAAACTATGAATAAAAAGATAATTTTTTTTTTGGCGGAGATTTGTACAATGCATTATGCATAGGATATATATATATATATATTATAGAATATTTTGTTAAAAAAGAATAATGCGACAGAGTAACAACTTACTCTATTACATTTATGAAACCGAAGTCAGAGTATCATTCATTTTAATAATTGGTTTAATTTAAATATAGAAAGAAAGAAAAAAAAACTTATGACTTAAGATTTTTAATTAAATATTATATGGATTTTACATATTATATATATATATATAAAAAGGTACTAATGTTGGAATCGTAATATGGACATTATTGATTGAGCAAGACGTACAGTGTTGTGAATGTGACGGTGACGATGACCACTAAANATTTTTTTTTTTTTTTTACTTTTTAGTTAATTCACGATAGAACCCTGTTATTTTTAGTTTAGTTTATTTTATTTTAACATTTTAATTGGCTAGAAAGTTAGGAGTTGGAATAATATTGTAGGTTGTAGGTCATTATAAAATAAGTTTAAAACGACAAGGTTAAACTAGAAATGTTGTCACTTTACAGAATAAAATCAACAAAATCCATGACCACTAAACCCATTATCACTTCCTTATTAATTATGTGCTCTCTCTCTCTCTCTCTCTCTCTCTGTACTTTCCATTTTTTTTTTATTTTTTTTTTTATGATGAAGACCGACAACCTCGTTATAACTTATTAAACATCAGCGGCCTCTTCTAACAAATCCATATTATATTAGACTAAGTTCAATGATTAAAATATATTAAAATGACTATGACCCAATTTGTATATATTTTATCCCCATAAATTAACTTTTATATATCTTTCGTACTGCAATGGTTCAAAGTCTATGATTTTGTAATTGAATTGTCATTTCTCCATACACAAAGCATTTGGAGGTTTAAAATAGAATGAGTTTAAGCTGCAAAATGAGCATATTAATTATCTTTTTTTAAAAATTTCAGTAGTTCCAAAATTATGTCTGTTTCGGCCTATATATATATATATATATATATTATATGTCTACTCTTTTTCCAAAGAAAAAAAAGAAGAAACAACGTCAAATTAGACTATGTCAAGGTATGAGAGAAATTCTACAGGCACTGTGTATTTAATAAATAACATATTTGTGAATAATGGCTTAAGCATCATAGTAACTTTGATAGGTACCACATTGATGCCAACGATCCCAGTTCCTTGTGATCTTTTTGCAAGATCTTTTGTTGGTCTTCCAAAACTTGAGAAGAACGTGTAACTACGAATTTTGAACATCATCAATATTATAAAAGTTTTTATTGATAATCTAATTTTTAACCCAAAAAAAAAAATGTTGCTGTTTATTTTTAATTATTTTTTTCTCCTGAAATTTGTTTTTGTTATTTTTTAACAATAGCCAACTACAATTCTACAAACAAGACTACAATGCTCTTCTTCTCTTTGCGTTAACTTATTTAAATGAATACAAATATTTTGTATCACATTTTGTGCTTCACTTTATATTCCACCAATCATAACTTGTCATAAGTTTTTTTTTTTTTTTTTTTTTCATTTTAAACTTTGACTATTTTATAAGGTAATCATAACTTGTCATAAGTTTTTTTTTTTTTTTTTTTTTTCATTTTAAACTTTGACTATTTTATAAGGAAAGTTAAACAAATATATGGCAAGTTGTGACTAGTAAAACATAAAGTGGAACACAAAAAATAATATAGAGGATTTGTATTCTATTTAGATAACACCAGATTTGCAACCAACAAATACAGACGTGTATAATAAATCAAAACATGCTAAAGGTGGCGTCGTCTTTTAGGAAATCCATGAGCTCACTTTTATGTTCTAAAGATTTACCATCTACTCATTTCTTTTTATGGATTCTGTTAACAGATGCTCTAAATGAATTTATTTAAAAAAAATACTTTTAAAAACTTTTTATAGGAAAGGGAAAAAACTATTAATTTTTTATATAAATTTTTTACATTTTTTAAAATTTTTTACAGTTCTCATAAAAGTAGTGTCAATTTTTTTAAAAATATAGTTCATTAACAAATGACTTAAGGGCACTGTCAACTGGGCCCTTTCTTTATATAGGGTGCCACACGATCTAATAAATACATTAATTATTAATAATTTCCAAAAAAAATTTGTAAAAGATCTCATGAGTTAAATATAAAAAAAAAAAAAACTTTTAAACTTATCTTGCATTGGTTGATGATTTTTTTTCTCAAAATCTAATCTTTCTAACTTTTTAGAATCATTATTTATCACAAACCATATCAAAAAACTTTACACATTTATTTATCTATCTATAATATATTATAAAAGTTGGACTTCATAAACTGGCGGATACACAAAATGGTGACACATGTTTCATTCACAATGCAAAAAATAATGACACATCTCAAATGCCATGTGGTAGACAACTATTAGTACATGTCACTTCTCAAACACCATATGGCAAAAAACTATTGGCATGTGTCAATCATTTTGCTATGTGTCACTAATAAATTTTTTTTTTAAAAAAACTTAAATTTGCATTATCAGTTCCATCATTTTAATTGTAGGGCCAGAAAATCGGGTAGCCTTGGCCCACTCCAAGCCAAGCCCAAATGGCCCACGCCGAGGATGCTAGATGGGTCTGAGGATGAAAGCGCGAAGACTAACCTCCGAGGAGCATATCTGAGGATGACCCTGTCCTCGGGCGTCCGAGACCTCGAAAAAACACAAGGACCACCCCAAAGGACTCCTTGAACATCCGAGGAGGAGAGGACCCAGTGCCACGCGTCGGCGACAGGAGCACGGCGAAGGAGCAAGCCTTAGGTGAGCTGTCACCTCCGCATTGAATGCGCTCACCTAACCCCCCTGGCCGCATTAATGGGGATGTAACCCCTTGGCAGGGCAACATCGATCATGGTGAGCCACTTGAGTACGGATAAGACCTTTGATGGGACGGACGGTCAGAGCGGAGGCCAATGGATGATCAACAGAAGGAAAGAGAAGGATATAAGAAAGAGGATTGAAGGGAATGAAGGGGGGACTTTTGGGTGATCATTTGGGGGAACGCCATAGTAGAACTAAGAGGGGATGTTAGTTTCAGGGAGAGGGATCTCCTCGGACGAGTCCGAGGAGCTAACATTAGTTGTAAACTGGGCTCACTCCCCTTCAGTGAAAAAGAAGTGACTTGTATTCCGTTGCTAGTCTGTTAGGGCCTAAACCTTCTATCCACTCTCTAAAAATGTATTGTTGGAGAACTTTTCTAAAACGGAGTCCCTACATTAATAATTATCCACTATAAACTTCTTAAATTGCTCCATAAATATTTCCATTTTTATTCCAAAATAAAAGATTCCTTAGTATCATACCAAAAAAAAAAAAATCCATAGTAACCTAAAAGCCATGAGTTGTAAAATGAATATTTAAATTATATATGATTTGCTGTAAAAAAAAAAAAAAAAAAATCGTGGTGAAGAGAACTAAATAAATTAATCTCATTTATGAAGACAATTAATTCCCCATTAAAATTTTTGGTAGTTCAATGACCATCTTTCTTAAAGAGGTATGACTTACCTTCAGTACTTTTTTAACTAGAAATTTTTTTTTTTTTTTTTGAGAATCCAAAACTAAAACTTTTCATTAAGGAAGGCTGTGTAAGTCAGCCAAGGATACAAGCATAAGGTTTGGAGGTACTTCTTCCATCCAAATTGACATTTGTTGAATAATGGATGCACGTCTAGCTAATGAGTGTGCTAACCTCTTACATTGTCTCCTTACAAAAGAAAACTGAACCTTGGAGAAGTGGGAAGTAAGGAATAGGATATCTGCTATCAAGTTGTCGAAGTGTGCAAGTGTGTTTCCACCGTTCTTCAGGGTCTTCACAAGTACTTCAGAGTCTCCTTCAAGTGTCACATTGTCAAAACCAAGCTCTAAAGCAAACTCCATAGCTCTCCTTGCTGCAAGGGCCTCTACCTCAATGACTGATGTGGGCAAAGGAATCTGTTGGAAGAGTGAGGCCATGATCAGTCCAACTTCATTGCGAATCACCACCCCTATTCCAGCAGTACCGTCCTCGGCAAAGGTTGCTCCATCAAAATTCAACTTGTAGCTGTGTGCCCCTGGTGCAGTCCACGTAACTGGTGTACATTGTGCAGGGGGCAAAGGTAGAGCGGTAGTCGTGGTAATGTCTTCAGTAATGGTGGCTCCATCGGAATTCAAATTGTGACTATGTGCCCTTGTTGTAGAGTACGAAAATAGAGAGGTACTCGTGGCAGCTTCAGTCAATTGTTCCTAGGCAAACTCAATTACCTTATTAAGAGGTAATGCTGGCTTACCCAGGCATAAGTTATTTCACCGAGTCCACAACATCCAGAACACAGCCACAAACAAGTCCGAATCCTTATTACCTACAAAAAAACAATCAAAGATGTCAATAAAAGATGTGCACGCCCTGAGTGTGCCATGATTCCACTTCGGCATTGAACTCCACAGGGGTCGTAGGTCTGGGCATAGGAATAAAGCATAAACTACATTTTCCTGCTGTGTTTTGCACACATCACAGCAGCCATCCGTGATGATTTTACGGCGGGCCAGATTTAGTTTAGTAGGCAGAGCATTTTTACATGCCTTCCATGCGAGGTGTTTAATTTTATTGGGAACATGGAGACCCCAAATCCTATTCCACAACAGCTTCAAAACTTCCACTTCAGACGAGCCTGGTTGTTTCCTGCATTGTTCTTCATACAAGAATCTACATCCGAATTTGACTATATACACCTCATCCGGATTGAAGGGCCATAGCAAGACATCATCTTGGATGGACCTACAGAGTGGCATATTTTTTATGGTGGTCGCCTCAAAAGCAAAGAAAGTTCTGTCAATGGCATCCTCTTTCCACACTTTATACACCAAATCAATCAAATCACTAACCATGATTAAGCCACTCCCCTCCGCCTTTGGTGAGACAACTTTGGGTGCAGCTTTAAAGGGCAACCAATTGTCCCCCCAAAAATATATTGATATGCCCGAGCCTATTTTCCACCTTGCACCATGCTTGATCACATCACACCCCTTCATAAGGCTCTTCTAAGCATATGAAGCATTGGCTGGTACTTTGGCTTCCATCACAGATGTATTAGGGAAGAATTTAGCTTTAAAAACTCTGTAAAATAGGGAGCCCGTGTCATGAAGAAGTCTCCATGTGTTGCTTAGCCAAAAGTGCATCA
Organism: Quercus suber; assembly: GCF_002906115.3. Lineage (NCBI taxonomy): Eukaryota > Viridiplantae > Streptophyta > Magnoliopsida > Fagales > Fagaceae > Quercus > Quercus suber. The sequence goes on along the minus strand of NW_027069523.1, from coordinate 902,094 downwards.
TTGAAAAGGGAGACTATCATATCACCCACTAACTAAATAAAAGTGAAAATTAAAACTCACTAATATTTATCATTGTATATTTAAAATAAAAATGACATGTCTAGTTAAAAAAGCACTAGAGGTAAGCCAAACTTTTTTCAAAGTATGTAATAATAAAATATATCATCTTTTATAAATTTAATTTTTAATGTAATGACTTTTAAGCCAATTTAAATCATGCAAATCACGGCCTATCACTAGTTACTTAAAAAACTTGAAGTCAGCATCCCAATTATAAAAAATGTGACAAATAACACCTCATTTTAGAGTTGTTACATTAAAAAATATAAGTTTTTCTTCAAATCAATTTGGGAAAAAAAATTCATCATTGACCTATTAAAATATCTCCTAGAGGAAATTTTATACACATATATATTTAGATTAAGTTAAAGTAAAATTTCTATTTTGTATCAAAAACAAAATGCCTTATAGGTTTAAAAAAAATTTAAAATTTTTTTTTTAAAAAAATTAATTATTTTGATAGTATTTTATATTCCCATAAAAGTGAGGTGAAAAATTGTCTAAAATAATTTATTAAAAATTGACTTAAGAATACCCATTACCCCATATTTTATTAACATGATTATATATATATATATATATAAATGTGAATTTAAACAAAAGCCGTAAAGAAAAGGACAAATAAGAAGACAATTGAAAAGTCTCTAACGGGAGCCAAATTCAATATGCGTGTGGGGCCCAGATTCGGACACTACAGAGGTTACCAACGGCATTGTAAGCGGACGAGGCAACGCTGACGCCAAATAAAGCTATATATCGTTATATCCCACTAACTTTTTACATCTATTTTTTCCAAGAGTAAATCTTAGGTAATTCCGAAATACAGGGAGTGGTGTTTTTTCTCTCATATTTATATTTAGGTATACTCATTAAATTCATATCATAATAGGGTTTATTATGAATGTGAGATGAAGAAGAACCATTTCACTATATTTTGGGACTACTTAAAAATTTTTATTTTTCAAAATAAAGTTCAAGCCAATTCATTCTTTTTTTAAAAAAAAAGTTCAAGCCAACTTTTTAGTGGTAAGTAGCCTCATTACACATTTTTGCGCGTAAATGATGCTTTTTCTTCTTTTTAGTGGTCTTATTTTGTAGAAATTTTTTTTTTGTGTTTTTATTATATATATATATATATATATATTTTTTTTTTTTTCGAGTACTGATAAGGCCTTTTGATGGGACAGAGGCCAGAAGAGAGGCAAATGAATGATCAACAGATGGAATAAGGGAGATAGGAAGATAAAGACTATATAAGGAAAGCAATAAAGTAAAAAAGGGGGGGGGGAAAAGAGAGAAGAAAAGGGTCTCCTCGGCCATGGCCGAGGAGCATCCCCCCATTTGTAAAAAAACTCTTAGTATTTTTTATAAAAGAAAGTTCATGCATGGTGATCGACGGCCAGCGTCTAAACCTTTAACCCACTCTCTATAAATTTATTGTTTGGGCTGGATTGGGCTGAAAACCCATTCATATTCAGGGTCAATCCAAATTAAGTCCCTACAATTGGTGCCGTCTGTGGGAAAGGATTAGGGTGCTGGCCGGCGCACCAGGCAAGTGTTCTAAGTATTCGTTTTACAGCAGGTTGAAAAAAAAAAAAGAAAAAAAAAATATATATATATATATATAGAAGATTTGACAGTAGAAAAAAAAAAACAAAGAAAGATCTTAATATTATTATTTCATGAATAGAAAAAGTACAAGTTACAATCAGAGGCTCAGGCAGGTGTGTTTCACATACAAATTTACAAGCTAATACTACTAGCTATTTCTACAATCAGAGGCCCAGGTGGAGCTGCCCTAAGAAAAAACTAGCCGGTGGGAAGTGTCAAGCCGTCCCTTTATTGGTATAAAGAGAATGGGAGAGCTTGACAAGAGGCGGAGAAGGGGAAGGGCAATCATGTTCCCAGGCCACCAACAACTCCCTTCTCGGCCAGGCAGAGCTGGAACAAAGA
>NW_027069523.1:783982-898959 GCF_002906115.3 Quercus suber | reverse complement strand
TCTTTGGCTCTCACAGTCTCGTCCCTAGCATACTCGGCAACACCTTTTTCATGGATTGCTTTGGTCAACTGTTCTTCATATAGGTAATGTTCTCTTTGACAGTTTGTAATTGACCCTCAACGTCTTGCAAGCGATTAGTTTTGATCCTCAGCTTGCTTCCTGGCCAGCTAGGTCAGAGACAGCAGTATCCCTGGCCTTCGTCATTTCTGTCAGATCATCGGTCGCTTTTTAGGTCGGCCTCAGATCTCTTAAGAGTATTGGTAGCCTCCAAGAACTTGTCACGCTCTTGCGCTAAGGCATTGCTATGGTCATCGACCTCCTCGCCTAACCTGAAAAGGGCCTGGATAGCCTGCCAATAAAAAAAGTAACTCCGTAAGAGAAGAAAGATACTAAGTGGCAAACTTTGAATAAAGTAAATAGGTGCTAAAGGACCCACCATGCCTAGATACTTCTTAAGGTCGAGGACAACCTCTGACCCACTCATATTCTCTAACTCGGCCATGTCAGTGGGAAGAAGAAGAGATTTCTCCAGGGCCTCGGCTACGAGAGCCCCTCAGGCTCCTTGAGACTCCCGCGATCGACGCGTTATCCATCAGGGGCTGATCATGGAGCATGGCAGCGGGCAGCCAGGCTTGAGCCTCGGACTGCTGGGTGGCCTTCTTACCCTTCGTTGACACCGAGTTTCAGTTGCTTCGAGGCCTGCGAAACCTACCCCTCTCGGGCGGGGAATGGGATTTGCTCCCATCCATTGGCTCCTTACCTTGGAAAGTCTTTTCCTTTTCGGGTCATGAGACTCGGTCTGAGGGTCTGATATGTGGGACAGAGGATGACCTGGTTTGCACGGAGTAGAATCTGGGGCTGAGGTGCTGGGGGGCTGGGGCTGCGACTCCCTCTGGTACACCCTTCTTGGAACCGCTTCGAGCAAGTCAAGAAGATTGGTTTGGGGCTGTCTTTTTAGACCCATCTCAGCTGAGTACCAACTCTTAGGGACTGGAGATCGGCTTCGGACGAATGAGAGGTCTCCCAGTCACCAGGGGGATCCTCGACTGATCAGCTAGGTCAAACACACTATATTCGTCCTCGGAGGAACTCAGTTCAACCACCTCCCTTGCCTTCTTAGATAATCCGCCTCGGCCACCGTTACTTGCTGAGATGAAGAGGGAACTGATAGCGGAATGCCTTCAGGTATATAAGACCCCTCAGTAAATGCAAAAACCGTCCTCCACCACGTAATCTGTGTAAGCCGAGGATCACGAGCTCTAATTACATGCTTCGGGACTGGGAATGATTTCTGGGCCGGGTCGCATCCGAGGATTTGATGAGCAGCTCTGACCTGGTTATCAGTTTCGTTCAGGAAAAGGTCCGACCTAAGAACAAGGTTTCCAAGTCCGCTTTGTTAACAAGGTGGAAATGACGCGCAAAGGCGTGCGGATCTGCGAAAAGAAGAATGAAACTCCTATGGTTACATCAACCAAATTGAATATGCAGTCATAAAACTTGAAAATACTGAAACCTAGATTTCTTTTACTTCGGATGCCCTACCTGGCTCCCCCTCTACTGTTGGGCAGTGAAAACCGTTGTGCCACTCCCCCGACACTATGAGGAAGTCTTAGGGTCAACCCTTATTGGAATCAGGAAGACATGGATGAGACGAACCCTATCGTCCCTTGTCTTCATATAGTACAGTCTTACCCCTCAGGTGGTGAAGGTTGTAGCACCAGTTCACATCGTGGTGAGTCAGTCTCAGCCCCATTTTCTCATTCAGGGTATCTACACACCCTAATATCCTAAATACATTCACGGCACACTGAGTAGGAGCCAGGCGAAAATGCCTAAGGTAATTGAGGGTCACTGGCCTCATAGGGATTCTCATCCCTCCCTCTACGAAAGCAACTATCGGGATCACGACTTCACCCTCTCTCCTCTTAAGGTACCACTCCCTTCTTCACAGTACTTCAAACTCACATTATTGGGTATTCCATAGTCGACAATGAATTTGTTTCATCTCGTCGGACTCGACCAACTTCTTAAACTTACCCATTCCTCAAAGACAACTAAAAGTCTAAAAAAAGAAAAGGAGGAGTAAAATCAAGGAAATTTGGAGGGTCGATAGAAAAAGAAAACTTACAGAAGTATGGCGATTCTCTTCAGGAAGAGTGTAAGTTGAACTAGACTTAAGTCATACGCATCAATCGTTGTAAGCCGAAAATGATGAAACCAGGCGGTTCAAACAGGTACTTATACTCCCCTTAGGTTCCCCAAATGTAACCGCTTGCTCATAAAAGCAAAAGATCATGCCGTTGAAAGTGGGAAACGTGGTGCCGCCAAAATTTAATGTGGGCACCATTAAGTCTTGAAACGCTAAAAACGCGCATCGGGCAGTCAAAAAGCCGCCAGCATTAACACGAACTGAAGTGGGTTGACTCGTCTAGAGGCCGCGGTATCAAAACCCTCCTCCCCGTCCGAGGGAACGTGCAGCAGGGTTTTGAGGGGCTATTGTGGGGCCCATGGGCCTGATAGCCTCGGCCCATCGGATAGCAGGCACAAGGCCCATGCCGAGGAACACTGACTATTCAAGGCTAAATTGGGGAAAGCCTCTTTTCCCAATCCATGCCGAGGACCACCTCATCCTCGGCCTGACAAGGGTGACTTTCGGGAAAGATCAGGCCCAAAGTAAGCTATCACCCTCGCATTTAATGCATTCACCTAACCCCCCCTGGCCGCATTAATGGGGATATAACCCCTTAGCAGGGCAACGTTGATCAGAGTGAACCACTCGAATACTGATAAGGCCTCTGATGGGACAGATGGCCAGAAGAGAGGCAAATGAATGATCAACAGATGGAATAAGGAGATAGGAAGATAAAGACTATATAAGGAAAGCAAATAAAGTAAAAAAGGGGGGGGGGGGAAAGAGAGAAGAAAGGGTCTCCTCGGCCACGGGCCGAGGAGCATCCCCCATTTGTAAAGAAACTCTTAGTATTTTTTATAAAAGAAAGTTCATGCATGGTGATCGACGGCCAGCGCCTAAACCTTTAACCCACTCTCTATAAATTTATTGTTTGGGCTGGATTGGGCTAAAAACTCATTCATATTCAGGGTCAATCCAAATTGAGTCCCTACAAATAGAATTGTGAGTTTTTAGAATTGTAAAATAGAATAGCATTAGCATTTCCCAATGCTAATGCTCTAGTTTTTACCTATTTAATTACTTATATCATTTTTTACTTAAAAAAAAATTTAGATCACAAACTTTTTTTTTATCACAATTGTGACATGGTAGCCTATAAATGATAGACAAAAAATAGTAGTTCTATGAGTTTGGCAAATTTTTAAATGCACAATAATTTAACAACAAAGTCATAGATAACAAACTATTAAAAGTTTTTATTTAGATCCACTACCGATATTACTTTTTTACTTAGAGGAAATCTAAGATCATAAATTTTGTTACCACAACTATGATGTGGAAGCCTATATATAAGTGATAAAAAAAATTGTGAATTTATGTAAAAGTGATAAACAACTATTAATAGTCCACTACATCAAAGTTGTGATAAAAAAATGCTATATCTACAACATTTTCACAACACTTTCACATCAAATCCTACGTAGTAAATTGTTACTGATTGTTATTGATAGATTAAAAGGTAATTTAAGTGGTGGGTTCAAATTAGAACCAGTAACAATTTACTATATATGATTTGTTATGAAAATATTGTGGACATAACACTTTAAAAAAAAAAAGTCCAAAGTTTGGTAATAAACTAGGTTGTAGCATAAGGTTACAATTTCATTCAATATTTTTTAATGAATATGAATTTTGACAAATTCACAATTAAATTACATTTTCTTCTTATAATTTCTATTCTTGTAAAATTTATAGAAGACCAAAGATCTTCTAAATCAAATGTATAAATTTTAAGTATTTGTAGTTTAAAATTATGAATAAAAAATAAGTTTATTAATCGAAGTATAAATAATATCCTATTGACATGAAACTTGAAATGTGTTTTTAAAAACATTAAAAAAAAACATTTAATCCAACTGTGAGAATTTCAGAGTATCTAATTATATTAATTTTTTTAATGAGAATTATAACTTTAGACTACAACCAAATTTGCAACTAAATTTTGTAAAAAATAAAATAAAAAATGTGATCAAAGTTATGGCAAAAAAAAAAAAAAAACAATTATGGTTCCAAAACAATTCTTTTACTTATGGGTTTGGTTAATGTATCAGTTAATGTATGTCTTTAGAGAATACATTAATCATCTATTTTTGAAAATATTTTATATGGAATTGAAAAAACCATTAAAAAAAAAGTTAAATAACCTTTTTCATTTTTCTATAACAAATTTATTAAAATAAGCATAGAATTAATAAAACTCTTTATCTATACTACTATTGAAGGGACTTCCCCTATTTGAGATCCTCATTTTTTTATTAAAAAATGCTCTTGTATCCCTATGTTTAAGTAGAGAAAAAACTAAAAGACAATCTCGTAAAAATACAACTTTAACTCTCACTAAAACATTGCCTAAAAATATGGTTACTCTTCTGTTGATTTTTAAATTTCTTTATCCAATTATAAATTAGATTCTCAAAATTTAGTGGTTCACTCTGATCAACGTTGCCCTGCTAAGGGGTTATATCCCCATTAATGCGGCCAGGGGGGGTTAGGTGAATGCATTAAATGCGAGGGTGACAGCTTGCTTTGGGCCTGATCTTTCCCGAAAGTCACCCTTGTCAGGCCGAGGATGAGGTGGTCCTCGGCATGGATTGGGAAAAGAGACTTTCCCCAATTTAGCCTTGAATAGTCAGTGTTCCTCGGCATGGGCCTTGTGCCTGCTATCCGATGGGTCGAGGCTATCAGGCCCACGGGCCCCACACTATTATACCATACCATTTTACAATTCTTCCACATCCCTAACTTCTATTTCTCTCTTTTACCCATTAAAATAATATATCTACCTAATAAAATTATATATCTTAAAATTATATTTTTTCTCACCCATCTCTCTCCTCTCTCATTTTCAGCTCTCTTCCCTCTGTAATTCCGTCGGAGCCTTCATTTCCCATAAAACCCAAAACTCGACTTCAATAAAACCCAAAACTTCATCCGCTCCTTGACGAGCTCGTACTCGCACTGCTCCGATTGTGGATCGTGGGTCGTGGATCGCGAATTCGTGATATGGGTTTCGCCGTGCTCGATGGTTGTGATCTGGTGGGTTTTGCCGTGCTCGATAGTTGTGATCCATGGATCGCGAATTTGTGATATGGCGTCGCTGTGCTCGATGGCGTGATATGGTGCTGGGTTGGTTGTGCTCTATGGTGCTGGGTTGCAGGTGGCTGTTTCGGTTTTTGGGTTGGCGTGATATGGTGCTGGGTGGCTGTTTCGCCGTGGTGCTCTGTGGTGTGATATGGTGCTCTGTGGTGCTAGGTGGTTTTTGGGTTTAGCGACGGAGAGACAGAGACGAGAGATGAGAGACAGAGGAGAGAGAGTCAGATAAAATATATTATTTTGGATACAATACTTGCTACAGTGCAATTCTATGTTTAGAATTGCACTGTAGGACTATTGCAAAAAAATTTGCAATAGTGCTGTTTGCAATCTTCTGATGCAGCTGATTTTGAGACTAAAAATGCTAAATATCTCTTAGATTTGGCTTTAGCATTTGCCAATGATAATGCTCTATAGACTAATAGTTTGCCGACTTTACCAACAAAAAAGAAAAAACTAATAGTTGGCCGCTAAATTTGATGTGAAATGGTTGTTTACGTAGGTAGTATTATTTTTATTTCCTACGCCCTTTAATATCTTTCCAAAAAAGATAAGAGAAAGGGTGGCAACATCACCTATCTCCATGTGGCAAACAACTAGTGGTCCGTGACAAAAACTCGGTCCCAGCTATTGCGCTCCGTACGCGTACGCTAACTCCGTCTTCATTCCGCGCTTTCTTCCCGTTCCGTCGACGAACGACAGTCCAAAAAAAAAACACAGAAATGATTAAAAAGAAAACAGGTAACGAGACTTTTTCCACACGTGGGTTTTATTTGGACAAAAAGGAGCATTTTTTATTTTTTTCCTAAAGTGAGGTCTATTTTGTGACGTTTGCTTATTTTTGTTGTTAAAATATATACATCGGAATAGGATTGTATGTCTTGAATATATATATATATATATATATATTACTTTNAATTTTAAATATAAATTTTTTTTTGATAAATTAAACAAATTAATAAGAATAGAAATTATAAGAAGAAAATGTAATTTAATTGTGAATTTGTCAAAATTCATATTCGTTAAAAAATATTGAATGAAATTGTAACCTTATGCTACAACCTAGTTTATTACCAAACTTTGGATTTTTTTTTTTTTAAAGTGTTATGTCCACAATATTTTCATAACAAATCATATATAGTAAATTGTTACTGGTTCTAATTTGAACCCACCACTTAAATTACTTTTTAATCTATCAATAATAATCAGTAACAATTTACTACGTAGGATTTGATGTAAAAGTGTTGTGAAAATGTTGTAGACATAACATTTTTTTACCACAACTTTGATGTAGTGGACTATTAATAGTTGTTTATCACTTTCACATAAATTCACAATTTTTTTTATCACTTATATATAGGCTGCCACATCATAGTTGTGGTAACAAAATTTATGATCTTAGATTTCCTCTAAGTAAAAATGTAATATCGGTAGTGGATCTAAATAAAAACTATTAATAGTTTGTTATCTATGACTTTGTTGTTAAATTATTGTGCATTTAAAAATTTGCCAAACTCATAGAACTACTATTTTTTGTCTATCATTTATAGGCTACCATGTCACAATTGTGATATAAAAAAAAAAAGTTTGTGATCTAAATTTTTTTTTATAAGTAAAAAATGATATAAGTAATTAAATAGGTAAAAACTAGTAAGAGCATTAGCATTGGGAAATGCTAATGCTATTCTATTTTACAATTCTAAAAACCCACAATTCTATTATACCATACGATTTTACAATTCTTCCACATCCCTAACTTCTATTTCTCTCTTTTACCCATTAAAATAATATATCTACCTAATAAAATAATATATCTTAAAATTATATTTTTTTCTCACCCATCTCTCTCCTCTCTCTCATTTTCAGCTCTCTTCCCTCTGTAATTCCGTTGGAGCCTTCATTTCCCATAAAACCCAAAACTCGACTTCAATAAAACCCAAAACTTCATTCGCTCCTTGACGAGCTCGTACTCGCATTGCTCCGGTTGTGGATCGTGGGTCGTGGATCGCGAATTCGTGATACGGGTTTCGCCGTGCTCGATGGTTGTGATCCGGTGGGTTTTGCCGTGCTCGATGGTTGTGATCCATGGATCGCGAATTCGTGATATGGCGTCGCCGTGCTCGATGGCGTGATATGGTGCTGGGTTGCAGGTGGCTGTTTCGGTTTTTGGGTTGGCGTGATATGGCGCTGGGTGGCTGTTTCGCCATGGTGCTCTGTGGCGTGATATGGTGCTCTGTGGTGCTGGGTGGTTTTTGGGTTCAGCGATGGAGAGACAGAGACGAGAGATGAGAGACAGAGGAGAGAGAGTCAGATAAAATATATTATTTTGGATACAATACTAGCTACAGTGCAATTCTATGTTTAGAATTGCACTGTAGCACTATTGCAAAAAAATTTGCAATAGTGCTGTTTGCAATCCTCTGATGCAGCTGGTTTTGAGACCAAAAATGCTAAATATCCCTTAGATTTGGTTTTAGCATTTGCCAATGCTAATGCTCTAATAAACTAATAATTTGCCTACTTTACCCAAAAAAAAAAAAACTAATAGTTGGCAGATAAATTTGATGTGAAATGGTTGTTTACGTAGGTAGTATTCTTATTTCCTACGCCCTTTAATATCTTTCCAAAAAAGATAAGAGAAAGGGTGGCAACATCACCTATCTCCATGTGGCAAACAACTAGTGGTCCGTGACAAAAACTCGGTCCCAGCTATTGCGCTCCGTACGCGTACGCTAACTCCGTCTTCATTCCGCGCTTTCTCCCGTTCCGTCGACGAACGACAGTCCAAAAAAAAACACAGAAATGATTAAAAAGAAAACAGGTAACGAGACTTTTTCCACACGTGGGTTTTATTTGGACAAAAAGGAGCATTTTTTATTTTTTTTCCTAAAGTGAGGTCTATTTTGTGACGTTTGATTATTTTTGTTGTTAAAATATATACATCGGAATAGGATTGTATGTCTTGAATATATATATATATTACTTTGTTAAAAGAATTAAGAATTTCATGAAATTGTTATAAGTAAAATGATAAATTTACATAGCATAAAATCACGATGTTAAAAGTTTTCAAGTTAAATTATATGTTTGAATCTTAAACTTATAGTTATTTTAAGGCTAAAATGAAAGTATACTTTTAAGTTGATCAAAATTCATTTAATTTTTTTATAACTTTATAATTGAGTCTTTTAAAGTTTCAAAATTATTCAATTAAGGTATTTATCCAATTTTGTAAAAATAATTGCTATTAAGTATGTAATTAATTAATAAAAATATTTTTTGAAAAAAAAGTTACATAAAAAATTTATAAATTTATAAATTTTTTTAATTAATTTTGTATTTTTTTTTATGTGAAAAAAAATATCTTTTTTAAGGGAATTTATTAAAAAAATTGACAGAATGTCGTAATTGAATAAATTTGAAACTTTACAATTTCAATTGAACGAAAAGTAAAATTAAAGAATTAAAAAAAAAAAAAAAACCAAACTTAGTGTGCTATCCTATCTAAATATTTCAACTTAGTGTTATTTATGAATTCATACATTATTTCTTTCACTTCCTGCTTTTCATTCATTATAACTATATTTTTTTGATTAGTACAGATAAATTGATATCTAGTTGATAAGCTTTTGAAAATAAGTATTAATGTGTAATAATAACATTACTTCCATACTACTTTTACATATTTCAATTTATAAGTATATTGTAGCCCATTTTTAACCAAATTTTTTTTTGGGGGGGGGGGGTGGGGAATCTATAATTATATCTGTTATTTATCATTATTTTAGAAGTAATCATGAGTTATTAGTAATACCATGTGATTTAGTTTCCTGAATAAGTGTTTTTTTTAATGCATATTATGTTTTGTCTTCCTGTTTATTCTACTTAATGATATCTTGCTGCAGGTTTCTAAAGGCAAGGAAGTTTGACATAGATAAAACTCTCTATATGTGGGCTGAAATGCTTAACTGGAGGAAAGAATTTGGAGTAGATTCTTTTCTAAAGGTAATATGTCATCAGGGTTTCTCCTAAATATGAATTTGATAAGAAGAATGGTCTAACATATAGAAGCTAAAGAGTCTTGGCCAATGTTAGGATTCAGAATGGGCAGTCAAGGCATGTTGTTTTGGTTGGGATTAAACCTTTGTAGTATTATTGTTGAAATTTTTTCCTGAACTACCTGTTGTATTAGTAGTAATTTATAATAATGTTTCCAATTCTTACAGATTCTGCATTGTAATGACTTATGTCTAGGACTTTGTATATGATGAATATGAAGAAGTTCGGCGTTGGTATCCGCATGGTTACCATGGTGTAGACAAAGCGGGGCGACCTGTTTATATTGAAAGACTTGGTAAAATTGAACTTAGCAAGCTGATGAATGTCACTTCGGTGGACCGGTTTTTAAAGTATCATGTTCAGGGGTTTGAGAAGGTCTTCAGTGAGAAGTTCCCAGCATGTTCCATTGCAGCCAAGAGACACATAGATTCTACAACGACAGTACTGGATGTGCAAGGGCTGGTAATTTGAGCTTACTGTTGTATCTATTTCATTCCTGCATATGTTTGTACAATATCATTGCTTCTCATTGCTCCGTTTCTTTTTATTTTTTGCAGAATTGGGTTAGCTTTGGCAAGGTTGCCCATGATCTTGTTATGCACATGCAGAAAATTGATGGTGATAACTATCCTGAGGTGGTTTAATAGCATATGAAACTAAAGAAATATAGTATGTGAATTCTTGGATTATGAATCTGCAAATCATTTCTGATATTAGCATTTTTTCTACAGACATTACATCAGATGTTCATTGTTAATGCTGGTAGTGGGTTCAAACTACTATGGAATACAGCAAAAAGCTTTCTAGACCCAAGGACTACTTCAAAGATACATGTACAAGTTCTTTTGTTATATTCGTGTTTTTTTTACTTTTGGAGACCATATGAACTCATCACTAGTTGTTCTTTCACTAATTCCACAGGTTTTAGGCAGCAGATTCCATAGTAAGTTGTTGGAGGCTATAGACTCAAGGTTTGGGATTCCTTCTTGACTTTTACCATTTACCATAGTATTTTTGGTATTTAATTACAAGCATACTGTTATTATTACTCATTACAAAAATTATTTGAACGTTTATCTGCTAAAACAGCCAGCTACCAGATTTTCTTGGTGGAACTTGCTCATGCCCAAATGAAGGTGGGTGTCTTAGATCTGACAAGGGGCCTTGGAATGATCGAGAAATAGTGAAAGTAAGTTCCTAGTCAGTTGACAACACTGTTCATTACTAATATTGATATCTGAGGAGATGTCAATGTCAAACGACTCAAGCCAATGCCATATCTAAAATCTCATCCTTTGTCACTTCTATTTACAGCTGGTACATGCTGGAGAAGCAATGTATCTAAGAAGAGTTAAAAGTTCCTCTGATCATGATGATTTTTCCTCCAAGGTGACTTAAGTTTTCACACTGTCTTCTATCATCTTCCTAGTCATATATTGTTTTCTCACATTATTATTTATTTTTAAAGGTTGCACATGGTGAAATATCTGCTGCTGGGTCGAAATTACTCATGACAACAAGTGCTTCTAGCGTCAGGCAGAGAATGCCAGTTGGTCATGAAATAAGTGTACTTGAAGTTAGTTTTCTTTGTCCTTCCTGGTTACTGTATTAGCCTTTGTTTTACTGAACTGATCTTAATAGTGCATAACTAATAGTAACTCCTTTCTCAGCCTTTTGGCTAAGATCAAGTGTAATGGTGCTTAACTAATAGTCTCTATTTATTATCTCCCAATGAAGATATTTTGATGTAGGACAAATTCAATAAGATCAGAAAATAAAAATATACCTAGGAATCATCGCCTAGAGTTACTCGGAATCAGCACCAAGCAAGATAGAAAACCTAGGAATTAGTCCGTAAGGTTGGCTAGAATCAGCACCAGGCTAAAGAGAAGTTCTCAATTTAGTATTACTCATCAAATTCAACATGTCCAACAATTTTCCCCTGGAGAATTTAAATAGAGCTTTCAGGATTACAAAAACTAAGGAAAGAAATAATATAATAAATTACATAAAATTTAGGAATAAAATAAAGATAAAAATTCTAGCCAAATGAAATCTATTTAGCTCTAATTCTGGCAGCATTCCTTGCATCATTCTACATGGTTGGAGAAAACATGACCTTGAGTTTTGAAGTGTTAAAGGATAATAAATTTTGTACTTGATACTTTCTTCAACTCTTGAAGCTTTGGTTACCCTAAGAACAAAGAATCTTTTTGCTCCACCATTTCATTAAGCGCCTGTTTGAGAACAGCTTATTTAGCTGAAACTGAAAACTTTTTGCTGAAAGTAATATAGATAAAACTAAAAAGTACTTGAAATAGTACAGTGAGACCTATAAATAGTACTAAAAAGTGCAATGAAACTAATGAATAGTAGCAAAAATAAGTTGAATAGTAGCAAAAATAAGCTAAATAATAAAAAAAGCTGGCTTTTTAAGCCAATGCCAAACACATGCTAAATTTATCTGGAATGATAAAATCAATGGCTGGAATCAGCGTTATATATGATGCATTTAGTCTATAGAAAGCACCATCATATGAGGCCTTTTCACTTCACCACTATGTTTTTTACAACATGGTGGTATAATTTCTGTGAGGATATGCGTTCTTATGTGTGTCCACTTGATGACACTGTATTTGAACTAGCTCTTTTAAATAGAGTTATTCTATATTTTAATTTTTTTTAAATGTAAATCTTGGACTTTGATTGTACCTATGCATAGATATCAAGTCATCTCTGTAACCCTTGCTCTGTACCTATTTTATGTATCAGGAAAGGAACAGTGACCATGCATCTAGCTGCAACCTGATTGAACCAGTTGGTGGAGCTGTAAGGCTTGAAGATGCTTGTTTAACAAGTAGGTTATCACATAGAACTTCTAATCATTAAAATTTGTGTTGGTTTTGATTATTGGTTTACAGCAAGTTACTTTCATGATTTACTTGTACGGTAGTTTGACATTGCTTAAAATAATAAAATCTACTTGTTAAGTAGTTATTGAACTGTTTCCTACTTTCTGCATTCTTTAATTAGTCCAATATTAAAGCAGTAGTAAGGAAAATGTGTTGGGCAGCCTAAGTACTGTTGTCCAGGCTCAATTAGGACATTCAGGGCTGAAGGGCCAGGCTGTCAGCCGAAGTTCTCCTTTAATTAGGAGAAGAAAGAATTCATTTTGGCACCTCTTGGTGTTTCTAGTAGAGATATCCAGGGTTCAAATCCCCCATCTTCCATTGTAACAATCAAATTATGAAGAAAAAAAAGACTTAATTGCAATTGCACCATTTAAGTTTGGGTTTAATTTGATTTTGCCTCCTTATGTTTAAAATTTTGGATTTTAGTCCCTAACATTATATAGTGCTTTAAATTTAGTCCTTCCGTTCATATTGATGAGGCGGTTGACAGTTGTTAAGTCACATGTGCTAGTTGGTCCAATCAATTCATGTCATGTCAATTAAACATATTACATGGGGGCTTCCAATTTGAATTTTCTATAATGAAAAACTTTCTGAAGTAATTATGTAAAATATGGCTAGTTTTGTCAAAGGTCCCAATAAGATGGACTTGAAAACAAATGCCTATGAAGTCAGTGTCTCGTTGTTGCGTTAGTTGATTTATCTGGTGGGGAGGTGAACTTGTCATTTTGTTTTTCACTTTCTCAGTGCAAAAGCTCCATAAAGATCTTGTGACTTCTTATGAAAGAAAAAAAAAAAAAAAATCTATATAACAGAGGGAAAGGGTTTGAAACAGAGCATGAAATGTATGAAAACAGATGAATAAAAAAGAAAAGGAGTGATCTTTTGCGGTGAATCCCTTGTTAACTCTAGTTCTTCAACCCTTACTCTACAAATCTATTGTTTTTGGGTTTGCTTAAAGAAACAAGACCCTACATTAATGTAATGACTTTTAAGCCAATTTAAATCATGCAAATCACGGCCTATCACTAGTTACTTAAAAAACTTGAAGTCAACATCCCAATTATAAAAAATGTGACAAATAACACCTCATTTTAGAGCTGTTACATTAAAAAATATAAGTTTTTCTTCAAATCAATTTGGGAAAAAAAATTCATCATTGATCTATTAAAATATCTCTTAGAGGAAATTTTACACACATATATATTTAGATTAAGTTAAAGTAAAATTTCTATTTTGTATCAAAAACAAAATGCCTTATTGGTTTAAAAAAATTTTAAAATTTTTTTTATAAAAAAATTAATTATTTTGATAGTATTTTATATTCCCATAAAAGTAAGGTGAAAAATTGTCTAAAATAATTTATTAAAAATTGACTTAAGAATACCCATTACCCCATATTTTATTAGAGAGATGCTACACCTACAATAATTTTACAATATTTTTACAACAAATTATAGGTGGTTAGTTATTATTGGTTCAAATTTGAAACTAATACTAAGATTACTTTTTTGCCCCAACAATAATAACCAGTAACAATCTGCCACATAGGATTTGTTGTAAAATTGTTGTAAAAAATGTTGTAGACATAGCATTTCTCATTTTATTAACATAATTTATATATATATATATATAAAAAGTGAATTTAAACAAAAACTGTAAAGAAAAGGACAAATAAGAAGACAATTGAAAAGTCTCTAACGGGAGCCAAATTCAATATGCGTGTGGGGCCCAGATTCGGACACTACAGAGGTTACCAACGGCATTGTAAGCGGACGAGGCAACGCTGACGCCAAATAAAGCTATATATATCGTTATATCCCACTAACTTTTTACATCCATTTTTTCAAAGAGTAAATCTTAGTTATTTCCGAAATATGGAGAGTGTTGTTTTTTTTCTCATATTTATACTGAGGTATACTCATTAAATTCATATCATAATAGAATTCATTATGAATGTGAGATAAATGAGTACCATTTCACTGTATTTTGGGACTACCTAAGAATTTTCATTTTTCAAAATAAAGTTCAAGCCAATTCATTCTTTAAAAAAAAAAAAAAAAATTCAAGCCAACTTTTTAGTGGTAAGTAGCCTCATTACACATTTTTGCGCGTAAATGATGCTTTTTCTTCTTTTTAGTGGTCTTATTTTGTAGAATTTTTTTTTTGTGATTTTATTATATATATATTGTGGGGGATAAGGGGGTCAGGCCCAAGTTAATGGGCCGAATACCCAGGAGAGGACTGTTTCACATCCGAAGATAAAGATGCGGAGAGTGCAGGGCCCAGAGTGAAGCGGAATCCTCCTGTAGAGAATCAACGCTGTCCGAGGATGATATCTCCAGTCCGAGGAGGACATCACCTGTCCGAGGAAGATATTTTACTTTGATATGATATCGGAAACTAACTGAGTAGGGGAAAAGCCTGATTGATTGTCCGAGGACTCCACCTGATCAAGATAAGCTCAAAACATACTCAGGAACGATAAGGATGAGGAAAGTGCTTCATAACCTACCGCCACTCACACAGAGATGAAAGAAGCTGCCTGACGTGACAGGTACTTGAGCAANCGCCCATTTTTGTTACTAACAAATTTAAAAAGAAATGGAAAAAAGAAAAAGAAAAAAAGAGTTAAACTTTAAAATTAAATGGGGTTCCTCTATGTATTGAAGTCTCCCTAGTGTGTTATTTCTCCGTTTGAAGATTAGAATTGTTTTTATTATATATATATATATATATATATTTTTTTTTTTTTAATTTTGAGAATCTAATTTATAATTGGATAAAGAAATTTAAAAATCAACAGAAGAGTAACCATATTTTTAGGCAATGTTTTAGTGAGAGTTAAAGTTGTATTTTTACGAGATTGTCTTTTAGTTTTTTCTTTACTTAAACATAGGGATACAAGAGCATTTTTTAATAAATAAAAATGAGGATCTCAAATAGGGGAAGCCCCTTCAATAGTAGTATAGATAAAGAGTTTTATTAATTCTATGCTTATTTTAATAAATTTGTTATAGAAAAATGAAAAAAGGTTATTTAACTTTTTTTTAATGGTTTTTTCAATTCTATATAAAATATTTTCAAAATAGATGATTAATGTATTCTCTAAAGACATACATTAATTGATACATTAACCAAACCCATAAGTAAAAGAATTGTTTTGGAACCATAATTGTTTTTTTTTTTTTTTGCCATAACTTTGATCACTTTTTTTTTTTTTTACAAAGTTTAGTTGCAAATTTGGTTGTAGTCTAAAGTTATAATTCTCATTAAAAAAATTAATATAATTAGATACTCTGAAATTCTCACAGTTGGATTAAATGTTTTTTTTTTTTTATAATGTTTTAAAAACACATTTCAAGTTTCATGTCAATAGGATATTATTTATACTTTGATTAATAAACTTATTTTTTATTCATAATTTTAAATATAAATTTTTTTTTGATAAATTAAACAAATTAATAAGAATAGAAATTATAAGAAGAAAATGTAATTTAATTGTGAATTTGTCAAAATTCATATTCGTTAAAAAATATTGAATGAAATTGTAACCTTATGCTACAACCTAGTTTATTACCAAACTTTGGATTTTTTTTTTTTTAAAGTGTTATGTCCACAATATTTTCATAACAAATCATATATAGTAAATTGTTACTGGTTCTAATTTGAACCCACCACTTAAATTACTTTTTAATCTATCAATAATAATCAGTAACAATTTACTACGTAGGATTTGATGTAAAAGTGTTGTGAAAATGTTGTAGACATAACATTTTTTTACCACAACTTTGATGTAGTGGACTATTAATAGTTGTTTATCACTTTCACATAAATTCACAATTTTTTTTATCACTTATATATAGGCTGCCACATCATAGTTGTGGTAACAAAATTTATGATCTTAGATTTCCTCTAAGTAAAAATGTAATATCGGTAGTGGATCTAAATAAAAACTATTAATAGTTTGTTATCTATGACTTTGTTGTTAAATTATTGTGCATTTAAAAATTTGCCAAACTCATAGAACTACTATTTTTTGTCTATCATTTATAGGCTACCATGTCACAATTGTGATATAAAAAAAAAAAGTTTGTGATCTAAATTTTTTTTTATAAGTAAAAAATGATATAAGTAATTAAATAGGTAAAAACTAGTAAGAGCATTAGCATTGGGAAATGCTAATGCTATTCTATTTTACAATTCTAAAAACCCACAATTCTATTATACCATACGATTTTACAATTCTTCCACATCCCTAACTTCTATTTCTCTCTTTTACCCATTAAAATAATATATCTACCTAATAAAATAATATATCTTAAAATTATATTTTTTTCTCACCCATCTCTCTCCTCTCTCTCATTTTCAGCTCTCTTCCCTCTGTAATTCCGTTGGAGCCTTCATTTCCCATAAAACCCAAAACTCGACTTCAATAAAACCCAAAACTTCATTCGCTCCTTGACGAGCTCGTACTCGCATTGCTCCGGTTGTGGATCGTGGGTCGTGGATCGCGAATTCGTGATACGGGTTTCGCCGTGCTCGATGGTTGTGATCCGGTGGGTTTTGCCGTGCTCGATGGTTGTGATCCATGGATCGCGAATTCGTGATATGGCGTCGCCGTGCTCGATGGCGTGATATGGTGCTGGGTTGCAGGTGGCTGTTTCGGTTTTTGGGTTGGCGTGATATGGCGCTGGGTGGCTGTTTCGCCATGGTGCTCTGTGGCGTGATATGGTGCTCTGTGGTGCTGGGTGGTTTTTGGGTTCAGCGATGGAGAGACAGAGACGAGAGATGAGAGACAGAGGAGAGAGAGTCAGATAAAATATATTATTTTGGATACAATACTAGCTACAGTGCAATTCTATGTTTAGAATTGCACTGTAGC
Source organism: Quercus suber (assembly GCF_002906115.3). Classification (NCBI taxonomy): domain Eukaryota; kingdom Viridiplantae; phylum Streptophyta; class Magnoliopsida; order Fagales; family Fagaceae; genus Quercus; species Quercus suber. The sequence goes on along the minus strand of NW_027069523.1, from coordinate 881,819 downwards.
ACTATTGCAAAAAAATTTGCAATAGTGCTGTTTGCAATCCTCTGATGCAGCTGGTTTTGAGACCAAAAATGCTAAATATCCCTTAGATTTGGTTTTAGCATTTGCCAATGCTAATGCTCTAATAAACTAATAATTTGCCTACTTTACCCAAAAAAAAAAAAACTAATAGTTGGCAGATAAATTTGATGTGAAATGGTTGTTTACGTAGGTAGTATTCTTATTTCCTACGCCCTTTAATATCTTTCCAAAAAAGATAAGAGAAAGGGTGGCAACATCACCTATCTCCATGTGGCAAACAACTAGTGGTCCGTGACAAAAACTCGGTCCCAGCTATTGCGCTCCGTACGCGTACGCTAACTCCGTCTTCATTCCGCGCTTTCTCCCGTTCCGTCGACGAACGACAGTCCAAAAAAAAACACAGAAATGATTAAAAAGAAAACAGGTAACGAGACTTTTTCCACACGTGGGTTTTATTTGGACAAAAAGGAGCATTTTTTATTTTTTTTCCTAAAGTGAGGTCTATTTTGTGACGTTTGATTATTTTTGTTGTTAAAATATATACATCGGAATAGGATTGTATGTCTTGAATATATATATATATTACTTTGTTAAAAGAATTAAGAATTTCATGAAATTGTTATAAGTAAAATGATAAAATTTACATAGCATAAAATCACGATGTTAAAAGTTTCAAGGTTAAATTATATGTTTGAATCTTAAACTTTATAGTTATTTTAAGGCTAAAATGAAAGTATACTTTTAAGTTTGATCAAAATTCATTTAAATTTTTTTTTTTTATAACTTTATAATTGGGTCTTTTAAAGTTTCAAAATTATTCAATTAAGGTATTTTATCTAATTTTTTTTTTAATAATTAAAAAGTCATTTTATTTATTTTACTTTAGTTCTACATCTCATTCTTAATTTAGCAATAGAGAAGAGAGAGAAAACAAAAAAATTGTACAAGTCGGACAGTGTAACAAGATACAATTTGTTTAGCTTAGGCAAAAATCTGCACCGAATGTAGGCTTGTTTTTATGTTTTTTCTTGCTCTAGTTTAGCTTGCAATTTTGATGGGATATGCATATGCCTCACTCCAAGAAAATGCACCATTAATTTAACCCCATATATTTCACACCAAAGAAAATAAAAGGAATAATATTTTTTAAAAAGTAAAAAAAAAAAACAGGGGAAGAAACAAAAAGTTGCAGGAGAGAAACAGCCCGGCGCTATGTAAATAAAAACTAGACAAAAGATCTGAAGCGGCCGTTGCACGCTACGTCTTCTTTGTAACGCTTTTGACAACGACATCCCTCTTTCTCTCTCTCTGACTCTGTCTCTCTCTCTCTCTCTCTGCGCTACGTTCCTCTGCTCGGCTCTCATATTTCTACCTGAAAGTTAAAAAACAAACAAAAAAAAATTTCAACAGAGAGAAAATAAATTCCTTCGTATTCTCAAAGCAACTTTTATTCTCTCTCTCTCTCTCTCTCTGTGTCTGTCTTTCTCTTTGCAGCCATTTACTATTCTTGAGAGCTACACCTACACCTACACCACATATCATTTCCTTTTTTGTGAATTCGGTGCGTTTTCTTTTCTTATTCCCACTATTCTCTGATTCTCGTTTTTGTTTTTTGTTTTCTTTTGGCTTTGATCGTCAATGTCAGATTTCAGCAGATCTAGAGGCTAATTATGCGGATCTTATTTGTTTTTGTTTTAATGCAGACCTTTGATCACATATTGAATTCCGATTCTCACAATGCCAGGTACAATTTTTTATTTTTTATATTTTGGTTACAAAATTTGATTTGGATTTGGATTTGTTTGGAAAATTTTGTAGAGGAAGTGGCGGCGTCGATTGAAGAAGTGGAAGGGAAGGGAAAGAGTTGTTGCGAGGCTGAAACGACAGCGTCTGAGGACGAGAGGCGAAAGGTTCGAGTCAGATCTCTGAAGAAGAGGACGAAGAAGAAGGTTATAATGAATGGCGGTGGTGGTAGTGGTAGTTATTCCGGTTCTAGGCTTTCGATCTCCCTCTCTCAATCTCTTAGAAAGCGCGGAAACAAGGTCGCCGATTGCCGATTCGCTTCGATTTCGATCAACGACGTTCGTGATTCCAAGGAGGAAGAAGCTGTCAACGCGTTTCGACAGACATTGCTCGCCAAAGATCTCCTCCCACCTTCCCATGATGATTATCACACTTTGCTTAGGTATAACTCTCTCTCTCTAACCATTGTTTATTTTCTCCAGTATTTGATTAATTTTGATAAATCGGATTGCGTTTGGATTAGGTTTTTTTGTTGCTGAAAAGGTCAAAATCACAGTTGTTTTATGCAGAAAGTGAAACTTTAAAAGCTAGTATATTAGCTAATAACAACAGGACTCAATAGCCAAGCCTTTTAGCCTAAAATTTTGGGGTCGGCTATGGGTCCTCCTCCTCCCTCAACAGTTGTACTATACACTACTTCGCTTGCGTTGGAATATTAACTATTTGCTGCAAAGCTTATTGGTGCACTGGATGGGATACGAGGCCACCGACATTTGGACATGTTGTATCACTGTCATGTACAGTGCTCCTGATCCAAGTCAAACCCCAAGCTTGCTTATTTTGCAAATTTCCTCAAATTTGGCAAAATTATAGTGTTATAGCTAGAAAAAAGTTAGAGTATTTAAATAGTTATTATACATAAGCTAATGAAAAAAAAAAAAAAAACTAATCCAAACGCAATTGCATCGCATTACTCGAAAAAGTTAATGCCTGAAATTTAACCTTTCATAAAAAAAATTAAAAAAATTATGTATACAGGTATACACTAAATTTTTATTTGTTTGGCTGACTTGAAATCTCAATACACTTATCATTCCGGAGTACTACTACAAGCTCCTAATAAAAAAAAATTTGATCATTTTATGTTGAGAATTGAGAAATTTGGGATTGGATAATCAAGTCATGGAACATTAGGAAAAATTTAGAATTTTTCCATGAATTGAGTGGGTAATGTGCAACTTTTTAAATCATAGGTAGGCAAGGTGCAAATGGGCTACACCACCCACCCGGGGGGGGTGGGGAATCTATAATTATATCTGTTATTTATCATTATTTTAGAAGTAATCATGAGTTATTAGTAATACCATGTAATTTAGTTTCCTGAATAAGTGTTTTTTTAATGCATATTATGTTTTGTCTTCCTGTTTATTCTACTTAATGATATCTTGCTGCAGGTTTCTAAAGGCAAGGAAGTTTGACATAGATAAAACTCTCTATATGTGGGCTGAAATGCTTAACTGGAGGAAAGAATTTGGAGTAGATTCTTTTCTAAAGGTAATATCAGGGTTTCTCCTAAATATGAATTTGATAAGAAGAATGGTCTAACATATAGAAGCTAAAGAGTCTTGGCCAATGTTAGGATTCAGAATGGGCAGTCAAGGCATGTTGTTTTGGTTGGGATTAAACCTTTGTAGTATTATTGTTGAAATTTTTTCCTGAACTACCTGTTTATTAGTAGTAATTTATAATAATGTTTCCAATTCTTACAGATTCTGCATTGTAATGACTTATGTCTAGGATTTTTTATATGATGAATATGAAGAAGTTCGGCGTTGGTATCCGCATGGTTACCATGGTGTAGACAAAGCGGGGCGACCTGTTTATATTGAAAGACTTGGTAAAATTGAACTTAGCAAGTTGATGAATGTCACTTCGGTGGACCGGTTTTTAAAGTATCATGTTCAGGGTTTTGAGAAGGTCTTCAGTGAGAAGTTCCCAGCATGTTCCATTGCAGCCAAGAGACACATAGATTCTACAACGACAGTATTGGATGTGCAAGGGCTGGTAATTTGAGCTTACTGTTGTATCTATTTCATTCCTGCATATGTTTGTACAATATCATTGCTTCTCATTGCTCCATTTCTTTTTATTTTTTGCAGAATTGGGTTAGCTTTGGCAAGGTTGCCCATGATCTTGTTATGCACATGCAGAAAATTGATGGTGATAACTATCCTGAGGTGGTTTAATAGCATATGAAACTAAAGAAATATAGTATGTGAATTCTTGGATTATTAATCTGCAAATCATTTCTGATATTAGCATTTTTTCTACAGACATTACATCAGATGTTCATTGTTAATGCTGGTAGTGGGTTCAAACTACTATGGAATACAGCAAAAAGCTTTCTAGACCCAAGGACTACTTCGAAGATACATGTACAAGTTCTTTTGTTATATTCGTGTTTTTTTACTTTTGGAGACCATATGAACTCATCACTAGTTGTTCTTTCACTAATTCCACAGGTTTTAGGCAGCAGATTCCATAGTAAGTTGTTGGAGGCCATAGACCCAAGGTTTGGGATTCCTTCTTGACTTTTACCATTTACCATAGTATTTTTGGTATTTAATTACAAGCATACTGTTGTTATTACTCATTACAAAAATTATTTGAACATTTATCTGCTAAAACAGCCAACTACCAGATTTTCTTGGTGGAACTTGCTCGTGCCCAAATGAAGGTGGGTGTCTTAGATCTGACAAGGGGCCTTGGAATGATCGAGAAATAGTGAAGGTAAGTTCCTAGTCAGTTGACAACACTGTTCATTACTAATATTGATATCTGAGGAGATGTCAATGTCAAACGACTCAAACCAATGCCATATCTAAAATCTTGAATCGTCCTTGTCACTTCTATTTACAGCTGGTACATGCTGGAGAAGCAATGTATCTAAGAAGAGTTAAAAGTTCCTCTGATCATGATGATTTTTCCTCCAAGGTGACTTAACTTTTCACACTGTCTTCTATCATCTTCCTAGTCATATATTGTTTTCTCACATTATTATTTATTTTTAAAGGTTGCACATGGTGAAATATCTGCTGCTGGGTCGAAATTACTCATGACAACAAGTGCTTCTAGCGTCAGGCAGAGAATGCCAGTTGGTCATGAAATAAGTGTACTTGAAGTTAGTTTTCTTTGTCCTTCCGGTTACTGTATTAGCCTTTGTTTTACTGAACTGATCTTAATAGTGCGTAACTAATAGTAATTACTTTCTCAGCCTTTTGGCTAAGATCAAGTGTAATGGTGCTTAACTAATAGTCTCTATTTATTATCTCCCAATGAAGATATTTTGATGTAGGACAAATTCAATAAGATTGGAAAATAAAAATAAACCTCGGAATCAGCACCAAGCAAGATAGAAAACCTGGGAATTAGTCCGTAAGGTTGGCTAGAATCAGCACCAGGCTAAAGAGAAGTTCTCAATATAGTATTACTCATCAAATTCAACATGTCCAGCAATCTTTCCCTGGAGAATTTAAATAGAGCTTTCAGGATTACAAAAACTAAGGAAAGAAATAATATAATAAATTACATAAAATTTAGGAATAAAATAAAGATAAAAATTCTGGCCCAGTGAAATCTATTTAGCTCTAATTCTGGCAGCATTCCTTGCATCATTCTACATGGTTGGAGAAAACATGACCTTGAGTTTTGAAGTGTTAAAGGAAAATAACTTTTGTACTTGATACTTTCTTCAACTCTTGAAGCTTTGGTTAACCCTAAGAACAAAGAATCTTTTTGCTCTACCATTTCATTAAGTGTCTATTTGGGAATAACTTATTTAGCTGAAACTAAAAACTTTTTGCTAAAAAGAATATAGATAAAGTTAAAAGGTAGTTGAAATAATACAGTAAGACCTATAAATAATACCAAAAAGTGCAATGAGACTCATGGATAGTAGCAAAAATAAGCTAATTAGTAAAAAAAGCTGGCTTTTTAAGCCAATGCCAAACGCACGATAAATTTATCTGGAATGATAAAATCAATGGCTGGAATCAGCGTTATAAATGATGCATTTAGTCCATAGAAAGCACCATCATATGAGGCCTTTTCACTTCACCACTATGTTTTTTGCAACATGGTGGTATAATTTCTGTGAGGATATGCGTTCTTATGTGTGTCCACTTGATGACACTGTATTTGAACTAGCTCTTTTAAACAGAGTTATTCTATATTTTATTTTTTTAAAATGTAAATCTTGGACTTTGATTGTACCTATGCATAGATATCAAGTCATCTCTGTAACCCTTGCTCTGTACCTATTTTATGCATCAGGAAAGGAACAGTGACCATGCATCTAGCTGCAACCTGATTGAACCAGTTGGTGGAGCTGTAAGGCTTGAAGATGCTTGTTTAACAAGTAGGTTATCACACAGAACTTCTAATCATTAAAATTTGTGTTGGTTTTGATTATTGGTTTACAGCAAGTTACTTTCACGATTTACTTGTACAGTAGTTTGACATTGGTTAAAATCTACTTGTTAAGTAGTTATTGAACTGTTTCCTACTTTCTGCATTCTTTAATAAGTCCAATATTAAAGCAGAAGTAAGGAAAATGTGTTGGGCAGCCTAAGTCCTGTTGTCCAGGCTGTCAGCTGAAGTTCTCCTTTAATTAGGAGAAGAAAGAATTCATTTTGGCACCTCTTGGTGTTTCTAGTAGAGATATCCAGGGTTCAAATCCCCTCTTTCCCATTGTAACTATCAAATTATGAAGAAAAAAAGACTTAATTGCAATTGCACCATTTAAGTTTGGGTTTAATTTGATTTTGCCTCCTTATGTTTAAAATTTTGGATTTTAGTCCCTAACGTTATATAGTGCTTTAAATTTAGTCCTTCTGTTCATATTGATGAGGTGGTTGTTAAGTCACATGTGCTAGTTGGTCCAATCAATTCATGTCATGTCAATTAAACATATTACATGGGGGCTTCCAATTTGAATTTTCTATAATGAAAAACTTTCTTAAGTAATTATGTAAAATATGCCTAGTTTTGTCAAAGGTCCCAATCAGATGGACTTCAAAACAAATTCCTATGAAGTCAGTGTCTCATTGTTGCGTAAGTTGATTTATCTGGTGGGGAGGTGAACTTGTCATTTTGTTTTTCACTTTCTCAGTGCAAAAGCTCCATAAAGATCTTGTGACTTCTTATGAAAGGAAAAAAAAAAAAAAAAATTTCGCTACTTAGATATTTGCTAATGCAACATTCTTTAACATCCTCCTGGCTTGGTGCTTGTGACAGGTGATTCAACCAACAATTGTCAACCAAGAAGGCCGTTGAAGTTCATTCCCTATGTAACAAATTTAGTGGTTTACATCACACTAAAAATATTAGGATGTATATATCTAGTACTGCCTTGGTTGGGGAGATTTTTTGCAGCGCAGCGTGCAGAAAATCATTTAGGTAACAATAGCAAACCCCAAAACAATAGAAAGCCCCAGCTTGTTGATTTAAGACCGCAAGAGCAGCACATTTCACGGTCAATCAAAGAGGACCCACTTTGGAAGAGGTTGCAGCAATTAGAAACCACAGTAAATGATCTGGTTAGCAAACCTACAAAAATTCCTCAAGAAAAGGACGATATGCTTCGGGAATCTCTGAGTCGTATCAAATCCATAGAATATGACTTACAGAAGACAAAGAAAGTAAATTATCCTTCTCTCCCAAACATGAATTGTTCCGAAAAATATAGTTCCTGTTCAACTAAGTTTCTTGTTTTTATTGTATTTGTGATCTTCATTTGTAGGCACTACTTGCAACTGCATCAAAGCAAGTGGAGCTTGCTGACTCACTGGAAAATTTAAAGGAGAACAGCTTAACAGTAAGTTCACATTTTCCTTGGAAATATAAAATTGAGGACATTTATATTCAAATTTGCAAGTTAAAAGAAGTTTATGCAAGTAAGGAGCTTATGGAAGTTGAGCCAAAAGCTTCCTGAAGGGTAGATTTGTTTACTTGGCTCATAACTGGAGAATGATAATTTATTGTTGGCTTCATAAAACCTGAGAGGCACCTCAGGCCAGACTTGAGTTTGGGATGTCCTTGAACTGTTAATGTAAAAGATTAGGCAATATTAAACAAAGATGAACAATTAGAGTCCCCTACTAGGAGTGTTCATCAAACCCTGCCCCTTTTTTTCCTCCCTTTGGACAGCTTACACTTGATTCTTATGGCTTTTGGCTATGGAGAGGATATTAATATTGAAATGATGATCTCCAAGGCTATGCAGCATTGTGGCAATCTTCACAAGGTAGATGGTTATACTATCTACCAGCTAAGGAATTTTGTTTTGTCCCATCAGTTTTCCAAAGATAACATGAAAGTTTATGCATCTTTTACTTGGTTGTAGAAATTTGATTGTGGCCTACGGATATAAAGATAAATCTTATTATTTTTGGTACAAGAAACTTCAATTATTCAAGAGAAACCTTAAATCTGTATCTTATTATAATTGATAAGCTTTGGGAGGCTGGATTCATCAATACTTTCCTACCTTGTGTTTGCTTAAGATATAAAAGCATTTTACTGAATATGATTTCTTTTATCTTAGGTCCTAGTTATGATTCTAGTTTTGGACTATTTTTGAAAATTAACATTAGTTTAATATTTATCAGTTTGTTAAATTTTATTATGTTGATAGACCTGTGTAATTTTCTGTATGTTGTTCTTTTTTACTAATGTGTGATTGATTAAGTGGTTGAATGCTTGTTCAAATCATTAAATAGCATCCACATGCTGATGAGATTTATTTTTTGCCAATAGCAGGGGGCAAATTCTTGTTGGCCAAGAAATTATAAGTGTTATGCCCCAGGAAGATGAATAAATTATTTTGAGAGACAGCTGTCCTTGATGTCTTTTGACTCTGAAAAATGCAATAACTTCCTCATGCAAGATGAATAAGCAGATTTGGGAGGTTGTCATTTTTAGGTGACTATCTCTTCTAAAATTTTTGATGTGAGATCATCCACTGTCTCTTGCTCTCTGCCTCTCATTAATGAATCTCCTCATTTGCATTTTTCTCAGGTTCTTTGAGATGCCAGTTACTGGTTTATTCACCAAACAGAGGAAACCACAGGGTTATTTGAGCCCATTCTTTTAGATAAGCATATGCAAATATGTCTCTGATCGTGTACATAGTACTATATATTTATTTTGTTACTCTCTTTTTGGACTGGTATACTGTATGATACTTGACCTCACTTTTATACCATACCAACTGCACATTTACAGAAGTAGAGGCTGTGTGCTGCAACAATTTTCACCTGAAACCTTACTGTTGCATTATTTTAAATTATTTTTTATTTTTACTTTTAAAAATCTGACTCATCTTGGAATTCTTATTTCATTTATTTGTACAGTGAGGTGCCATTGGAAGTTAGACTACTAATGTTCTACAACACTCTAAAGGATGTGTTGATTGCAGAAAAAGAAAGGTGTTTAAGAAATGTGTCATCGTAGATGTTCTTTGCATTGATGGATGACTCATTCCATTTTTATTCTCTGAAATTGCAGTGATAAATTAGGAGACATTCACCCCACTTAACAAGTACAAAAATCTTCCCAACCCTCCCCTATTTTTGGTTCTAATCTAAAAAGAGACCTGATTTTTCTTTTATTAGAATCAGAGCCTGAAGGAATCAATCTCTCTCTCTCTCTCTCTCTCTCTCTCTCATTCATTTGGTAGATAAGCAACTATTTTTTTCATCCGTTTGATAATGACTTCTGCAATATATTGAATTCGGGTAACCTCCTTTTTAACTATTTTTAAGAACCTCCTAATCGCATATAACCACACGGTTCAGAGCAGTTCTTTTTATTGTGCATATAATATTTATTCTCATGAGGGACCGAACATTGCCATGAGGCTTTTTAACTAAATATCAATGTGTTTCTATTTATGGTCTGGAGTAATAATGGAATAAATATTGAGCTTAAAGCCTCTTTTTTTCCCCTCTTTATCGACATTTGAATTGTAGCCTGCAAATTAGACCTAAAAAGGTATTTGTGCCTAGGAAACCAAACGCTAATAATGTTGAATGATTGGAAATGCGGATTTAAGAAATTAAAGGTGGGCGAAATTTTCCAACATGGCACTAGAATTGGACACAATCAAAAGAAACCTGCAAAATCAAGCAGAGTGGCATTGGAGAAATTTTGTACAACATAACTTTGATTCTAAATGGAGTGTACCTTACCATCAATGGTAAACCTAAAGGGATATTTTGCTCTATGCATAGCACTAGCAGCACGAGGAATTGATTTATCCATATAGAGCCCTATGACATAACTTTGATTCTAAATGGAGTGTACCTTATCATCAATGGTAAACCTAAAGGGATATTTTGCTCCATGCATTGCACTAGCAGCACGAGGAATTGATTCATCTATATAGAGCCCTATGGCCAAGCAATTATTTAACATACATGACTTTTTTTTTTTTTTTTTTTGAGAGAGTTTCAACCTATGGCGTCCGCTCTTGATGATAGCTCTTTATCAACAGACCAAGACAGCAATCAATTTTTGGTGTAGGTGGGGATTGAACTCCAAATCTCTTATACAACTATCAGAAACTTTTCCAATTGAGCTAACTAGAAACCTACGTAATGTGGTAAAGTCATGTGATGTCATTCACCTATATTTCTGAGTGAAGCAGTTACGAGTGAGCAATCACAAGTTTTTCCAATCTTGCAAGCTCATTAAGCATGACAAGTGCTGCAGAGTCAAATGAGCTCTTCTTATCAGCTCTCGGATCTCCTGTGCACATGATAATCCCAGAGTTTGGTATGTGGATGCTAATTTTGGAAACAAAAATATTAAAACCTGTTCTTCTTTCAGGGCCTTCACCAATTTCAATTGGAGTTCTGTAGGAAGGAAAGGAGATAATAGTTAGGCCAAAACCAAAAGAATCAACGATACTAGAGTAATATCAGCTCATGATAAAGTTATAATAGCTATAACTATTTATCAATGTTAGTCTTTGATAAATAGTTATAGCTATTATAACTTGACTACTTAAAACTTTTTATTGGATTAATATTTTGAAAATCTCATTATTAGATTACATACTCTCTTTCTTGATAATATACATGCCAACTTTGTTAATTAGATTCTAATTACTATCCAATTTATTCACTCATTTGTATAATTTAAAAGTAAATAAAACTTTGAAATTTAAACATTTTATAGCCAAGAGGGTATTGATATTTGATCAGCTTGACATTTTGCAAATATGGATGGTATAAGGAAGCAATGCAATCTAATCGTGTATTTGTCCTCCCAAAAAAAAAAAAAAAAAAAAAAAAAAAAATTCTTCCAATAGGAAGTTATTTAGTCATGTATTTTGAGAGAATGTAATGTGGTAAAGTTTTTTTTTTTTTTTTTTTTTTGAGAGAGAGTTTCAACCTACGACGTCCGCTTTTGATAGGATTTGAGAGAATGTAATGTGGTAAAGTTTTTTTTTTTAAGAGAGAGTTTCAACTTATGGTGTCCGCTTTTGATAACTCTTTATCATCAAATTAAGACACTAATCAGTTTTTGGTATAAGTGGGGATTGAACCCTAGATCTTTTATATAATTATCAGAAACTTTTCCAGTTGAGCTAACTGGAACCCACGAAATGTGGTAAAGTCATGTGATGTCATTCACCTATATTTCTGAGTGAAGCAGTTAGGAGTTAGCAATCACAAGTTTTTCCAATCGTGCAAGCTCATTAAGCATGACAAGTGCCGCAGAGTCAAATGAGCTCTTCTTATCAGCTCTCGGATCTCCTATGCACATGATAATCCCAGAGTTTGGTATGTGGATGCTAATTTTGGAAACAAAAATATTAAAACCTGTTCTTCTTTCAGGGCCTTCACCAATTTCAATTGGAGTTCTGTAGGAAGGAAAGGAGATAATAGTTAGGCCAAAACCAAAAGAATCAACGATACTAGAGTAATATCAGCTCATGATAAAGTTATAATAGCTATAACTATTTATCAATGTTAGTCTTTGATAAATAGTTATAGCTATTATAACTTGACTACTTAAAACTTTTTATTGGATTAATATTTTGAAAATCTTTTTATTAGATTACATACTCTCTTTCTTGATAATATACATGCCAACTTTGTTAATTAGATTCTATTTACTATCCAATTTATTCACTCATTTGTATAATTTAAAAGTAAATAAAACTTTGAAATTTAAACATTTTATAGCTAAGAAGGGGACAAAATGGGCTTTTGCCCTTTTCGGGCAAATTAAATAGCCTTTTGCCCCCATTCCCAAATTAATTAGGGAAACGCCACTCTTTGGAAACTCGACTTACTCAAAATCGAGTTAAGCTCTATAGTGACGTTTTTAAGGACCTATAGTGACGTTTTTTAACTCGACTTCTATGAAATCGAGTTATAGGTAAAAAAATTGTCAATAACTCGATTTTATTGAAATCGAGTTAAAAAAACGTCACTATAGGCTCTTTAAAATGCCACTATAGAGCTTCAGAATTTTTTTTTCCTAACTCGATTTATCATAAATCGAGTTTTAAAAGAGAGGCATTTCCTTAATTAGTTTGAAAAATGGGGTATAAAGCTATTTAATTTGCTCGAAAAGGGCAAAAGCCCATTTTGTCCGCTAAGAAGCTATTGATATTTTATCAACTTGACATTTTGCAAATATGGATGGTATAAGGAAGCAATGCAATCTAATCGTGTATTTGTCCCACACACACAAAAAAAAAAAAAAAAAAAAAAAAAAAAATTCCAATAGGAAGTTATTAAGTCATGTAGCATGGGGGGGGGGTGGTGTTGAGTATTCAGATGTTGACAAAGGTAAACTATTAATAGAATCAAAATCTGGCTGATGCATCCTTTGTAAGAGTAAAAAAGGGGACTTAGTCTTAGGCACCACTAAACCAGAATAGTTCACAAGGCTAATGCTCACACATGAAGAAGGTGCCGATTAGTTTATATTCTCGGCATCTAACTGTAATAGAAAATTATGTTGTGTAATGATTACACAACTTTGTTTACACTATCTTTTTTTTATTTTCTTTTTTTAAAATAAAAATCTGATTTTACACTATAGTCACACTTCATCTAATATTTTCTTTTCACTGCACAGGTACTTCTTCTTGTGATGGCCTAGTTAATGAAAAGACACAAATTCATGTTTTTGTGCCACCTGAGATTTTAGTCTACATCAATGTTTCGGTGGACGTTTTAAGATCATTTTACCTGCTACCAGCGTTGATGCACCGTCTGGAATCTCTGATGTTAGCCAGCCAGCTTAGAGGAGAGATCAGTTGTCCCTCTAGTGACTTTCAAATTTCAACCTCATTGGTTTGTCCTATTGTTGGATTGATAAATTGACTTGACTCATCTAATTTCTAATGAATCATTCAGTGTTATGATGATCTAATTAACATTCTTGTGATTAGATTCTGGAAGCACTGACAACACTAAGATGTTGTGAAAGTTTTTCAATGGAGCGTCTGGAATTGCTTGGGGATTCGGTTCTAAAGTATGCTGTGAGTTGCCACCTATTTCTTAAATATCCAGAAAAACATGAAGGACAATTAACTGCTCGCCGCTCATGGGCTATTTGCAATTCAAACCTACATAAATTAGGAACAGATCACAAATTACAGGTACCTGGCAATATACTTATCTTTTGCTTAGATTCCTTTAATTAATCAGCTATTGCTTTGTCCAACTATATAAAATAAAATATATGTTCACTCTGAGGTGCAACCTATAATCTAAAACTGCCTCTCCTTTCTTCAGTCAAAACTATATGCACTCTATCAATTTATATTTAATTGTATACTGTTAGTTTTTCCAATGATATTGAGACATGCTCTAAACACACATGCACACACATATATAAGTGATATCATTGGGTGCATGGTGGTACAGTACCTTTCCTGTTCAAAAACCTTTTGAAATGGCATTTTTATTTTTTCTGCTAATCAGCATCATGTTTGTATTTGAATTTCTTGCTTTGGGTAAATGATATTGTTGTTTTGTAAACATGTTTGGAATTTTGGAATGTCTAACATGTATATATTACCAGTGTACATATTCTTTTAGTATCCTCCATTTCCAAAATATTATGTTCATATCCTACTTTGCACCCTTCTTTCACTATATATTGGATTCTACATAGGACTCCATTAGAATAATGGTTAAATGATTAAATCACAATTTCCTAACAGCTTAAACTTTAGAGATAAGTAGTCATTTATCATAGTATCAGAGCAGGTGATTTCGAGTTCAAAGCATGTCTCCATTCTTCTTACTCCCACTTTAAGTAAAAAATCCGATGTGCACGTGAAAGGGAGTTGTAATTTATCAGGCTCAATGGTTTTCTGATTTCAAAATACCTAGTTGTCTCACACAAACATCCTTTTATCCTCCGTATAAATTCACTTTAGACTGTTTACTTATATTCAACATAATTTCCTGAGCAATTGAAATGAGGTTATTTCTTATTTGTTAGGGTTACATACGAGATAGTGCATTTGATCCACGTCGTTGGGTTGCTCCAGGACACCGTTCTATACATCCTGTTCCTTGTGAATGTGGTGTGGATGCCTTAGAAGTGCCCTTGGATGCCCAATTCCAAACTGTAGACATGAAAGTTAAAGTTGGAGTTTGCTGTGATAGAGGTCACAGATGGCTGGCTTCAAAAACAATAGCTGATTGTGTTGAGGCACTCATTGGAGCATACTATGTTGGTGGTGGATTGGTTGCTGCACTTCACGTGATTAAGTGGCTTGGAATTGATGCTGAACTTGAGCCTACATCAGTACTTGAAGCCATTACAAGAGCATCTCTACATTCTTACATCCCAAAAACTAATGAGATTGAAACTCTAGAGTCAAAGCTTGGGTATATATTTTCCACCAAAGGTCTGTTACAGGAGGCCATAACACATGCATCTGAGCAAGAAGCAGGAGTTGGCTACTGTTACCAGGTAGCAATGAAGTCTCTGCAAGACTTTGTATTTGATTGAATTTGCTCCCTTTCTGTCTCTTTTAATCTAGAGCAAGCAAAAGGACATCTAATAGGTTTAAAACAACTCTATAGATGTCTGATGCACTAATGTTTTAGAGAGTTTTAGCTGATAATATGTATACCTCTGTCAAAATATCTCTGTTAGGGTATATATACACACATTCAACTGTACTTTAGAATGTGAAAGCTTGCATGCTCTCTCTCACTCTCTCTCTGTGGGATATGTAAAAGTGAAAACAAGATGATGTAGATGCAGGATTTTCTGTCTCTATGAAATGCCATAAGAAATATCTTTTATAACATCATGAATTTTTTACAGAGGCTGGAATTTCTTGGGGACTCAGTATTGGATCTGCTAATTACCTGGCATCTCTATCAAAGCCACACAGATATTGATCCAGGCAAGTTGACCGACTTGCGTGGAGCTGCAGTTAGCAATGAAAACTTTGCTCAAGCCGCAGTCAGAAGAAACATTCAACCAAACCTTCGACATTGCTCTGGGTTACTTCTTAGTCAAATAGCAGATTATGTGAGGTCATTAACTGAATCTACTGAAACCACTAGGACACTCGAAGAACCAAAATGTCCGAAGGTAAGTTCTTATACTGCCTATTTTTGCTTTCTTTTTAATGAACTGCACTACTTGTCTAAAAAGTATAAAAATTTAACACATTCCATATGTATCATATACTTAAAAATTTATTTCTTTCAAATTGTAGTTGTTAGAGATAGTATGTGTGAGCTTGATATTCAGTGTCGGCCCAATATTTGACAGCTAAAGCTTTTGGGACCAATGGTTTACCACCAGTAGTTGCATAGGCTATTTAGCTGTTATACTTCTTCATGGACTGCCGCTTTGTGGTTATGCATCTTTATTTTTGCTATTAAGAGTTTAAAGTGACCATTCTTATTCTGCTACAGGCTCTTGGAGATATGGTGGAAAGTATTGCAGGGGCTATGCTTATTGATACCAAGCTTCATCTTGACGATGTGTGGAGAATATTTAAGCCATTATTATCTCCAATTGTGACCCCAGATAATCTAGTACTGCATCCCTTGCGTAAACTGAACGAATTATGTGACTCTCTTGGGTACTTTAAAAAGGAAATATTTAACGAGGGAGAAATTGTGCATGTTGAGATTAGGTTACAACTTGAAGATGAGCTATTAATCGGGGAGGGATATCATAGGAACCGAAAAGCTGCAAGAGGACAAGCAGCTAAGAGTGTATTGAAGAAACTTGAGGTTTGTTGGTGCTCTATGCCTGGATGCTAGTATTTGAATACCTGCTTTTATACATATATGTCTGTGTGTGAGTGTGTATTCTTTTTCCAAAAATGTATTGACTTTTTAGCACACTTGATCTTTTGTTAGATCAATTTCCAAGCTATTTTAAAAGGAACTTCCAGACCCTGTGCAAAGAATGAAATACTTAATTTTCCCCCCTTTTATCAAGAATATCCATTAAGTAGTTAAAAAAGGACATGTCAATTAAAGAGGTAGTGGAGAGTACAACTTTGGATAGATTAGAATGGCAAAAAAGAATACACGTGGATAACCCTAATTAGTTTGTTGAGAATAATACATAACTGACCCTAAAATTTTAGGATTAATGCTTGGTTGTTATTGTTGTTGTTATCAAGAGTATTGTGATATTCAATTTAGAATTTAAGGGTTTATATTATATAATGTGAAACCTTCGTAGATAAAATTTCTGTTCTAAATGCAGAGTCCAGACCTCCAAACAAATAACTTTAATTTATAGATAAGTGTTTGCCAGACGCTTTGGTGAAAAAGAGTAAATGTCACATATCTCAGATTGCTGACCATATGCTGCATGTATCAGATTAACGTCTAATTTGTCATCACTGACATTTACTAAAGCTGTAATACTTTATGCAACAGAACAAAGGAATTTTTGACTCCCAGTGTGATTTCAAGAGGAGAACGGGTTGTCCTGGTCATACTAATAATTCATCATCCCAAGACATCGATATTAATAGCTGCAGAAAAATATCCCATGAAGGTTCTTCAGAGTCAATAATCCAAATAAAGCAAGAAACAGCTGAAACCCAATTGCCTGCAGAGTCAACTACAGATGCTTCTCTAGGCCATGACTGTTCCAAGAAAACCTGCAGTCCCAATATTGCCACCCCAGGTCTGCGCCATTTTTTTTTTTCTTTTTCTCATTTTGATACTTAAAAGTCAGTGATCCACAAGATCACAGAAGATAGTGATCTAAAAGGACCATTTGTGAGATTAGAGTATATTTATACTTTATTTCTTCACTAGAATATTAGCTAAAGCCATGATCCTTGCAGTTATCTCTCTCTTTAATTCTTAAAATAAGACCAGGTGGTCTTCCTGCCTTATTCCGGCTTACCCTTCAAAAAATGTGGAAAAAAATTTCAGGCTAATTTTGTAATGGGTTCTTTTTGCAGTTATTGAGTCAATCAACCTCAAAAGAGGAGGACCCAGAACCACTCTTTTTGACATATGCAAACGACTGCAATGGCCAATGCCTATATTCACACCAACAGAACACAAATCAAGGTTAGCTTCATATATGCATATTATGATTATGTTCAAGTTATACTTACGAGGTGCAACTGTTTTCACCCTTCCAGAAAAAAAAAAAAAAAAAAAAAAATTCTGAGAGAACTGGGCTTTTTTTGTTGCAAGAAAAAAAAGGCCAGAGAGCTGTGGCTATGAAGAGTCAGCAACAGGGCTGCGATATGGATGTTGATAATATGAGATTAGGTCACGACTGTGGTGGAGAATGTGTGTGAAATATTTTCATTCAGATTCAAAAGTTTCAAGAGTGACATAAGGTAAGGCCTTTCTAGTATGGCCAAGTTATGCTCACAAATCGTAACCATAATCTCAAAACTGAGAAATATTACAAGGAGAACTAGTGCAAAAGTTTCATGAAAAGATTATAGACCTCATTGAAACTAAAGATAATGTGTAGATTGCAAAATATACAAGAAAAATGATTACAACAGATTTCAAGAATGCAAATAAACAAACCTCACCATTAAAATTCTTGAGAAGGTTGTGTGGGTTATGACTTTGCTTCAACCGTAACAAAGGCTGTTCTGGGTACATAAGCGCAATTCCATACCTGATCAGGGTTCATATTATATGCAAACATAAAATATCCAGGGAAATGCATAGGCCAATAAATGCAAAACAAAAGACCGGATGATAAATCACCTACTTCTTGTGGAAGTAGTCGATAAAAGTATTATAGTCTGATAAAACCCCATTAGGCATCTGTTCAAAATAAGTCTCAGCAGATGTATCACCCACAAAATGACTATTAGCCGATGAATTACTCACAACTTCAATGATGGAGTAGATTCTTCCGGTGTGAATAGCCAACACTACCATATCTTTAAGATCGTTTACATTGACTGAACAATTAGCAAAGTTGATTATGTTGGCATCCTTGCATTTTGTTTGAGATAAATTAATCCTACATGGTGATGAATTTTCTCTATTACCATTACAATGCTGAGAACCCAGAAAGGAGTTTTTCTTCAAAAATTCTACTACAGAAGCAGCAGAATTGATTCCCGTCCAATTGATTCTCAAATTTTCATGAATTGAAGTGTTCAATGTCTCGAGTGGCAGAAGCAAATACATGCACGATGGGCTCCACAGTAGAGTTGTTTCGTGCTGAAGTAGAAATTCTCTCTTTGTTCCAGCTGATTCAGATCCAACAAACAATCTCCCATACAAACCATTAAAGAAAAATTCCTGAAAGCACTTTGCTTTCATCATCTGGTGAAAAAAAAACAGACAACAAATGCATTCACACAAGCATCATATGTAGCAATTTAACCCCCTCTCCTTCCCTCTCTCCCTCCCCCCTCCCCCCAAACAAAAAAAAAAAAAGACCGCAAATGCATTCACACAAGCTTTATTTGTACCTGTTCTGCATCCAAATGCACTTGCCCACAAGAAGACACACTAGACTTAACCATCCTTGAGACCAAGTAAAGATCCAATTTCACATTTCCCACATCATCATCAAGCCTTGAATTGATTAGAAGAACAAATCCAGAATAAATCTCATCAATAATAGTAGAGGAGAAGTCAAATTTATAAGCCTGAAATATTGTGCCATCAAGTTTTTCGTCCCAAGTTCCTGATAATGCACGGATGCTAGTTAATCCATGCAATTCCTTCCTTTTAGTTGTTCCTTCAAACACCACATAGGAAAAAGGAAAAAAAAAGGAAATACAAAATGCCTCAGCACTTACAGATGAAAAAAATATTAGGATGTGAACAGACAAACAAAAAATCCACATTTTATATATATGAAATAACTTAAGTATCAAGCACCATGCAATGCTAACTTCAGCAGTTAATTAAAAGTAGACAGAAAGAAACATAATCAATAGTCTCCTCTAATGAAGGACATCGTAATGTTACTAAAGCACATAATATGTAATGCATGAGCAGAAACTTTTATAAATGATCATCCTTTATCAGTTTTCTGGACAAGTATATCATAGGATTGCAAGCAATAGCATTTTCCATGGATATTTTCATTATTGCTATAGATATTCTGCTCTTCTGAACTGTGTTAGATTAAAATTCAAGATATTTGCTACTATAAATATTAATTAGGGATTGAAAACTATATGCTTGTAATGCAAATCATACCAAACAAATAGTATGTTCATAAAAATGCATACCGGCACCCGAAGCTGATTCCTTGCAATTTATATTGAGATCATTTACTGAAGGCTCTTCTATGGAAGGTTGAAGGTGATCATTCAAAGCACCCATTTGATGCAGATTCTTGCATGCTTCCAAGCATACGAGTTGCTTGGATATTTGAGAATTACTGCCCAAGGGACCAACTATAGTTTGAAAGGCCGCATTAGGAGGTAAAATTAATTTACACTCATAAAACCCATTGGAAATTGAGAACTGAAAATTTGGCTTTGGAGTGTAGTACCTATTTATATAGAAACCAATTAATTTGAAAGAAGTCACTAAATGTTTCAGGAAATGGTTAGTAAACACATATTGTATATGACTACTGTTGAATAACTGTCAAGGATCACATAAGCATACCTATCACCAGGGAGCTTTGCACAATATCGATGTATGAGACTGACACTAGAATCTGAACTAACTGATGCTCCAGTTGCATTGACAAAATATGCATTTGTTTCCCCAATTCTACAAGGTTTCAAACTGCATGAATCAGGGTCTCTATTTAATGCTGTGTTTTTCATCGAATACTCGCTTTTTATGATGTCAAATAGTTGATTCCTTTGTTTCATGTTTCCCCTGTAAACCAATGTAAAATTAAACTATATAGTATACAGTAGAAAACACAGACATACATTAAGAATGCTGAAGACGAAATCTTCAACATTTACAAGAAATACACACACAAACAAGAAAGAGAAGGCTTCACCTCTCAAGCATCATAACAAATAAAGAATCATTTTGTCGAGCTCGTCCACGAGACTGAACATAACTCCGG
The DNA here is from genome assembly GCF_002906115.3 of Quercus suber. Lineage (NCBI taxonomy): Eukaryota > Viridiplantae > Streptophyta > Magnoliopsida > Fagales > Fagaceae > Quercus > Quercus suber. The sequence continues at coordinate 861,497 of NW_027069523.1, read as the reverse complement.
ACAGTTTTGGGCATATCAAAACGTATCACACAGGAGCAGTCTGGTACATGAATCCCCTCCTCAACTACATCAGTAGTTAATAATAGATTGACCTATATAGAAGGGTTACTCATTGATTATTTAGGGTTACAAATACCAAAGCTCTCCAATAAGCTGGTTTCCATGATGTAAAAAGTCAGATACCTTTCCAGAGCGAAATGATTCCAAAATTTCCTTTTGCATTTTTGGTGCCAGTGAATCATTTGCTGTATTACTTCCAGTTAAATATGAAACAGTGAAACGAGACAAACAGGTAACTTTCTTCACAAATCTTTCAATAACTTTAGCTGTAACAATTCTATCAACAAAGATAAGGCATGATACATGGCTAGCTCCTCTGCAACAACCAAACATAGAGGTAAATTGACTTTGTAATGTTTTGAATACTACTAGAGTGGTAAAGTTGTTCTATTACCCAAATGATAGGAAAATTTGAAGCAGTTCATGCAATTTTGGAGATATGTAGCCAAAATGAACTGCCTTTGTATGGTCAAGTCCAACATCCAAAAAATTTTCATCGCCTGATAAGTCAAAAAAGAAATAACATTTGTAATTAACACTTCAAGCAAAACTAAATCAAATGGCTATAGATAGTGCATCAGTCAAATAACATCACATAGCAGCATTGATGCTCACCAGCATAACACTATCAGGTAAGAACAAAACTAACAATAGATAAATTCCAAAAAATAAAAGCATTATCAATAAAAACATCTGTTCTTACATTAAAAAAATAAAAGGCCTGAGCAGGTGATTTTGTAGCAATTTAACATTAGTGCAGATGATGCTTCTCCGATTCCTCAATGACAGTGACAATGAATACACATACTTAAAATTTTATAAGTGCATACTCTTCAGAGCACACAATGTCAACAAGAAAAAAAATGTTTTATTATGAAAATATGCATTTACCAATGTAATGATAGCTATCATCGAAATGCTTTAACATGGCGGGCAGAGCTCTATGTGACACTGTAATTGATAATGCAGATGCCACATCAATGAAAGTAGTAAGATTGTGTATGTTAAGAAGTAATAAGTAAGCAGAAAATACGACACTCTGAGATCAAGGCTCATCCCCATGCTGGTCATACATATATCTAAACATATGGTGTGTATGTACGTGCCTATGTATTGCTCTCACTAGATTTAGAATTTTAGAGCACAAACTATTGAAATCCTTGGCCAAATTCATACAGGACAAACTAAAACGATGCACAATAAACTAGAAGAACAGAAAAATAAAGATAAGGGGACCTAGGAAAGTAGAGCTAATGTGTTACGATCCAAGTGTCACATATGTTTTAAGTGCAAGCTTAACCATGTGTTTACGAGCTCTTGGACACTCTCCCATTTCAAACCGGTTTTCAAGGGTGAGTTCTACCCATAGATTTGTATCATAATGCCACAATCATGAGTAAGGTCAATGACATAGGCATTTGGGCCAACCCATTTCAATATCTAGAACAGACCAGCACTACAAGCTTGCAATTTCTTAAACACTCCCAAAGGTTGGTCCAATACGAATCATACGTATCCTACTTGAAACTCCAAAGGTAAACTTCACTTTGGTGTCTATCAAATGCCACAAGGTCTTCCTAAAATAAGTTAGGAGGTGAACATCCCTATCAGACATTGTTGTCTTGGGAAGACCATATATTTTGACAATCTCATCAAAGTAGAGCTCAGATACCAAATTCGATGCAAGACAAACTATAACGATGCCCTATAAAGTAGAAGAATAGAAAAATGAAGATAGGGGACCTAGGAGTTAGCATCTACCTGATTAGAGTTAGCACCAAGCAAGGGAAAACCTCTAAGAGTCAGCACCTATGGTTGGTTGGAGTTGATAACATACTACTGAAAATAATAATAAAAGAAAGTTTATTATCAATCAGACTCTGTCTTAGAAAACTGAACCTAGGGTTTCTTAAAAAGGGTTCCAAAACCTTACTTTTCTTGCAAGAAAGAAATTAAACTCCTAAACTAGCAAGGAAAAGCAAATAACAAGATACTCAAAAGAAATCATAATTATTATATGATTGGGCTTAGTAAGTATTAGGCCCAATTATTAGTAGGCTCCATCCATAAGGGCAAAAGTTGGGCTGTCTTCTTTTTACACTTATGCCCATAGGTCTATATAATTGGAGGTCTAATCTTGTGTTTACACCACAAATGTTGGAATCTATCCACCATCCAGTGCTATCTAAATGATGTGTCCATGAGAGTTTTAGATTCGCATGTTACTGAAATACTAAACAATATGATGGAATAAATGGAAAATCTTCCACTTCAAGATCATGTAGGGAATCTTGAATTTTTTGGTTAAGAATCTTATGGAAACATCTCAAATCACCATTCCACTCTTGTGTATGCACCTTAATTGGGCAAAGAGATGAGGAAGAAGAAATTCGGTTTGCAATTGTGATATTATAAGAATGTTAGGAACAGAACAAAATTACAAGAATGTTAATAACAGATGTGGATAAAAGGATTTTGGGGAATTTGGGCTATTGAAAGGGAAGTCCAGATTTTTAGACCTTAAAACAAAGAATGTATGGTTTGGAAGCACCAGAAGTTTAGTTTCAATAATTAGGAAAACCATTACAAACAAGATTGGAATATGGATTGGAAGAAAAAGAAGTACCAAAACAGGCAAAGAAGTGTGACAGTAGGCTCACTTTTACTAAAACAACAAAATAAAGTTTCTCAACACTGAACTTGCAACCATTTGCAGAAGAAACTAGAAAGATGATTGAAGAATACATAAACATCATCATTACCTAAGTTCAATATCCCACTGTTGAAGAATAATTTATGAATGGAATGATATCCCATTGTGAAGAGAGCAAGGATTCAGTGATATTGTGACAAGACTAGAGGACAGAGGAGGGCTGAAAACTCCAAGTGACTTTGAAGCTGAAAGTAGAAATTTAAAACTTTTGTCCCCCCTTTTTATTGGTGTGCCCAAGTAGAGAAAAATTAGACAAGTTTTAGAACAATGTAAGAGAGGTATTTGTATTGTTAATCACAAAAAATATATATAAAACAAAGCACAGATAAAGATGGTTTGATTCCAATCTGAACTCATCTAATATCTTTTTTGGATTAGAAAGAATATAGACTACTACTATATAATTCATTTATGGTGTTCAGTGGCAGGAACTACCACTAACAATAAGGAAGGTTATCATAAAAACAGCAAAGAAAGTACTTTCTAGGTATTTCTAGGTTAAATAATTATAAATTTCCCATTTTTCCTAATGAAATGGAAATTTTTAAAATGAAAAATTGTTAAATGATTCCTCCAATGTAGAAATGAATTATTGCTAAACATCAAGAAATCAACAATAACTGATGGCTGATAGAGAGAATGAAAATTACTGACAAAGAATGGCAACACCTAAATAAAAATTAATTAAGGAAAAAAGCAAATGAAACAGACAAGACATGTCAACAACCATAATTGCAGAAAAAGGAAACAAAGGCAGCTTGTTGTGGATTATGAAATGCATCATTAATATATATATATATATATATTTATATATCAAGATAAGAACACAACAATAAAGAAAAAAGATCAAATTGTTGGTACTGTAAAAAATGGACTATAATAGAAAGCGATTGTATAATAGCATACCAAGTGGAAAAAGCTCCCCAATTAAGCATTGGACTTCCTCAAGAAAATATTTACACTCTAGGGAAATTTCTCTATAAATCTCAAAATCTTCTTGGGCGGTAGGGGCATTCTCTAGACAGACTTTAACAGCCTACAATGAAAGTAACATTATATAGAAGTATCAAATCAGAGCCAAAAGGAAAGACCACAAGATAATGAAAACCGAAGCAGTGCAAGAAAGCTTTCACCTGTAACCATATTACAGTTATTAAACAGTAAATGCTTTATCTGGGAGAATTAGAATAGACAATTTCTTCAAACAAGGATGGACTAAAGCATGATGGGAGGAAACTAACAAAGTTTGTTTAGTTAGTAAGAAACTATGACCTATAATAATTAGAAATACCAACCAAAAATTCATTCTCATGAATTTTATTCAAGACAACTTGTTTACCAAACTTAATTTTACAGTAATTGATTTGTCTCTGTGTATCTAAACAGTAATTCATAAGGCTGATAATTTTTGTGACTAACACAAGTTGGATTTCTTAAAGTAAATATGAAGGTTTCTATGGAAAGCACATTCTGAGAGTAAAATTATACCTCATAAGCACATATTGGACCTAGATCATCAAGGCAGTACAAAATCTTTGCAAGATCATTGGACAACCTCTTTCGCAACGTCTTGAGTTTTTCATCAATGTCTTTGTAGTGACTATGCTGTGACCCGGGTAACTTTAACAATAAAGCATCAAACTGTTCATGAAATAAATTTGTTTTAGTTCTCTCACTTTAGCACACAAAGTTAAAAGCAGCAAAAAATGATGTGTTTGAGTGTAAACAAGCACGCATGCTTGTGTGTCTGTGTATGTTTTTGTACATATATGCATGCATGTACTTATAACATGATCGTGGAATACCTTAGACCATGAGGCTTCCAACTTTGCTTTCAAATTCAAGCTGGGAAACCATGCTTGGTCATAAAATATACAAGTTTCTTTTGCAGAGGGAACATATACTTCCATCTCTTTTCCGTCATCAGTAGTATATATCTGCAGCAGCATATTATATATATTTATGTGTGAATGGTGGAGATTAGTCCCATGATCAATGTAGAGTGTTACAATCATTAAAATCTTTATGTACCTGGGAATCCAGGATGCTCTCAAGTTCTGACAATTGACACTCACAATCAATGGTGGATGAGACACCTGATGCACAGGGTTGCATATACTTATATTAAAATATGTGATATACCATTAGGCCTGGATAACACAAACTTGGTAATGAATATGCAAAGAACGACCCACAAAAAATAAGGTCAAATTATGTCTCACAAAGCATGACAAGAAGGAGCAAAATTTGTAAACAATATTGAACTTTAGATGGAAAAGAGTTTACTACTAAGAATCATTCTCTTTAGGATCCCAAGATTATTCAGATGATGAGCAAACTATGAGAAGACTTGCTTATCACTGGAAAACTATACACATCAGGTATATCCAGTAGTACATCCAACAATATCCACGGTTTTTTAATCTAATAATTTAAACTGTCAGATGTGTCTATCAACTTATAAATGTACTTACTGATATGAAACCATTATAACATAAACATTGGTTTTGACTTAATGATAATAACCGTATAAAAAGTAATTATGGGTTTTCACCAGAGTTTGGATTAAATTTGCAAGGGGGATTACTGTATATTTCCACTAAAAAAATTGTAGCTTAAAGTTCAATAGATCTAAAACAGAAGCAATGTGCAATCAACTAAAATCCTTAGCAGATTTAATGGACCTTTACATTCTAGAGAGCTAGTTAGAATTTTAGAAAGAGCAGGTTGAGGAGGTTGAACAAGGAGTGTGATTAAGTGAATTTTAGTAATTGTCAATACTATGTAATAGGAAAACAAATGTGGGTGAAGGTCTGTCATAATAAGAGGGCATAGCACTTGATTAGTAACTACTGCTAGAGTATCTTAAGGAATGGCAGAATGAGGATTATTGTTATCAAGCCATATGCTACCAGAGGCATGAACTGGTTATCTCAACAAGTGCCAATCAATCTTCCTCTATATCTGCATCACTGATGAAGGCTAAATACAATGTAGACAGACTAATACTCAACATTTAACAAGAAATTCAGAATTGTTAAGCGCATCTAACAAACTTTTCAACTTCAGATTCAAAGCTTCAAACCTCAACAATTGAAAAATGAGAGAAAAATTGCCAAGAAATATCAATGGAAGCAATAGAAATTAAGGATCTTAAAAACATGTAGAGAGCATCAAACCCAAAAATCGCTTACAATGACATATTGAGCATGCAGAAACAGCAATATCATACCTTTTCTAATTACAGGTGATGCTGTCATTCCAAAAATCTTTGGCTTCTCACTAGATTTGTGATAAAATTCCTTCATCATAACAAGATAGTAATCATTCAGGCGCTAGCTGATCACATACATAAACACTTACATACATACATATAAAGAGGGTTAGGTTCAAGTTCCTCCTCTCAACAACTTTATATTAGATTAATTGTCGATTATTGCACCTTTGGATCACATATTCTTTCTATGCTTATCATGCGTAACAAATATCATAATCAATTAGGTGTCGTTTACTTTCCAATCTATAAAGTCATGCATTTAGTTTATTTTAAAATAATAACCAGCACTTAAATTTGGAACAATTTATAGATGAGATGGTTTTTAATTTCAAATCACTTGATATATAAAGAGGATGACAAGTATGAGAAAAAAAATAAATAAATAAACCCAACAGTAGCTTTAAAGAAATACTTAACCAATAAAAATGTTGAGTGGTGTAACATAAATCAAAACTTACACCATATATAATCTGAACCAAACCCATATGCGCACTTGTGTAAAGAAAATGAAAGTGATGTATGATGAATTACAACAAAGACAATGGAAGAGTTCCTGTAGACAAGTTATCAACCTTCATTATTTTTGTATAAGGATGGTTTCCAGTAGCATGATGGCATTCGTCAAAAATCAGCAAGCGTACTTTTTCTAGACTGACAAATGCCTTTCTCAAGGCATCCAAGAGAATCTGGGGTGTCATAACCAATACCTATATGATAAGAAGAAAAGATATACAACAATTATAAACTTGAGAATACTCAGTTCTATATGGGATTCCAGGAAATGATATTTATACACGAAGAATGATTCAAGAGAGATTTCTTGAAAATAGCATAAGTAAATCGAGAAACATTCATACATTATTGTGAAGTAACATAAGAAAAATGATTTAGAATCTCAACATTTTGAATTTATGTACAAGTGGAGCATGACATGAGTGGTAAATGCTCATAAAACATCTTCAAATAGCTTGTTATTCTAAATTTATCAGCAATTTTTACTGTTTTTATCTAACAGCATCTCATATTGATTTGTTAGTACATAACCAAAAAACTTAGATATGGAAAGGAAAATAACCATGTAGTTTTGAATACAAAATAAGTTCTTCTAAGTTGACACTCTGCTCATTGCTCTTCATGATTTGATCTTTGAGTCAATCAATACAACATCTTCAAGACCTTATCCAGAAGACCAGGATTTCGAACTATTGAAAACTTGCTAGATAACCATATATGGTTTGTTTCTTCTCGGCTACTCATTCAAATGTTGGCTTGATTAGCCAGTGCAAGTTTCCCATTTAAGGTTTTGATTTCGATTTTTTTATTTTTTTTAAATGTTGTTAACAAGGATGCATTGCAGTAAGTTGGCTCTCGAAACCAAAATTATGAAACACCATAAAGCCAAAACTTTTGGATACCAACATCACACACAGAATTGGAGATTCAGTTAGATAACCATAGATTATGTATACATGCACAAATAATTCTTCTTCTTCTTCTTCTTCTTCTTCTTCTTTTGATTAAAAAAAAAAAATTCTTCTTTTGGCAACATATACAATGACACTAGAGTAGAGGGATCATTGACATTATTATCACTATTTTGATGGTGTAAAGAATCAAACTTACGTCATGCTCATTAATTTCCTTTTCCCAGCGCATTAAGTTCCATTCATCTACCCCCTTGTCTCCATAGTACTCTTCCACCTCAAAATCCGTATAATTCTTAATTACACCAAATTGCTGCATCCACAAAACCCGCTTGTTTCAGCATGAAAATGAATCAATTAGCCATAAATTATATTATTTCCTTTTTGCAATAAAGATATATTTTTCATTAATTACTTACTTTATTACTTGAAGGTTCAAAGAAATCAATAGGGATAAAATATTGAGAGAAGGATGAGTGGGGGACAATAATATTTGAAATCAAAGGAAGTGCCAAAAAGGAAATAAAATGAAAGGAGGCGAAACCAAAAGAACTTGCCTGATGGACAAGATGAACAGTGGGAGCCAAGAAAATGATCTTCTTATGGTCAGTGCAAAAGTTGATATCTTGACCACTGTGTTTGATGAGCATGACAGCTATTACAGTCTTCCCAGCACCAGTCTTCAACACTGCTATTGTGTTCCACCTCTTTGCAACTTCAAACACTTCTTCTTGATACCTGTCCACGTGAAAATACACATACACATATGTGCATATGAACATACTAGTAAAATTTACCACCTTTCACCTCATCAAAATATATTTGGATGAAAAAATTAAAAAAATAAAGAAAAAAAATGAAAAAAACCTTCTGGGAAAGAAGTGCCTGGAATTGTGGGAAGTTGGTGATTCTTGAGGAGAATGATCAAGAAGAGCATTGAGAAGACTTGTTTCAGTGTTGGAGGCCATGCCACTGAAACTTCTTTTTTTAAGAGATGTATGAAAATCTTGCATTGTAGAATGCATATTTATGTTGTATAACATATTTAACACACACGGTCAAAAATAGTTAAGTATTCAGCTCTGGACCGCGTGAAAAAAAATTGAGTATCAGAACTATTAATGGTACATGAATTCTTCTGTCTCTCTGAATTCTTCTGTCTCTCATTATTTATTGAATGAATGAATTCATGCAAGGGAGAGCAAAAACACAACAAACGTGATATCAATCATAACAATTAGCAAATACTCATAAAAACGTGAAGGGGATGATGATTAATTAACACAGTATTACTATTATGTACGACGTTAACTTTTATTTGGTTTTGATGGGAAGAGTAAAACGCCAAAAGCATGAAACAACAAATAAAACAAAAAACAAATAGTAGGATTGTTTTGGTAATTTCCTAACTTCTTTTTATTTTTTTAAGTTCTTTGTATAGAGAATTTGAAAGGGTTGAATGTTTTTATACATTTTGGAGAAAGTTACAAAAAATGAAAGCAAAAACAAAGTTAAGACTTTCCTTTTTCTTCTTTATTTGTCGGTTTTCAGACGGGGAAAGACCGTAGTCTGAATTTGAACAAAAGAAAAGAAAGAAATTTATTTTTTGAAGTACAACAGACAAAGCAGCATTGTATTTGTACGTACTACGCAAGTAAGTGTAACAGAGCGCACTTGCTTGCTGTTCTTCACTTCCAACTCACCAGTCACCACACTGGTTTACAGGTTTGGGAAACCTTATAAAAAAAAATATAAAGGCAAAGGGTTGAATTGCAAAAAGACCCACAGGGTTTGGGCTCATTTCAATGAAACAATTTGTACTTATAATTTTGTTTTATTGAACTAAGGCAAAAATGACTCCTCCAACTTTTTTTCCGTCAAGAACAATATTTCAAATACAACAATCTTTACAACCATTGAGTTTGCAAATTTATGATAGTTCTTATTTAGTTCATCACTGATCATATTACTTTATTCTCTACTAATAATAAGTTAGTAACTTATCATCTAGAAAATTTTGAAATATTTGTGAAAAAATTGTTGTACTTCTAGAGCTATTGATCTACCAACTATAATTGATAAAAAAGAGATCACGTTGACACGTTCTTTATATATATATATATATATATAATCATTTATTCATTAAAATTTTAACAAAACATCATTTTAAATTTTAATGATACCATTTTAAAATTAAAATATATAATAAAATATTCATTTTAATGGTAATTGATGAGACAGAAGCTTTAATTTTGTCATTTCTATTATATATATATCTGAAATATATATATATATATATATCTCTGAAAGCTAAAATGCATCATTTATTATTACTATGTTTCAATTGAGCTACTTTAGCCATCATGTCATTATCATTGTAGGGATAAGGGCCCAAAATTATATATTGGACCATGGGCCTTATCTGAGGACGGGAGAATGTCCGAGGGAGTACAGATAATTATGAGGGGTTTCCATTTTAAAGTCTCATAAGTAATGAATGAATGGGGGGTGGTCCGAGGAGAAATTCCTCCTCGGATATGATGAGTGCAGTTCAAATTTGTGTTCCAATGATCAAGGTGACCTTTTAGGATAATCCAGCGATAAGAACGTGCATTGTACACGTATAAAGATGATGGGAACTCAGAAATATCTAAGGAAAAGCTGTTATCATCGTATTAAAGGTACTACAGCTACTTTTCTGACCGCATTTATGTGGAGAAGACCCTGAACAGTGCTTCCTTGGCTACCACAACTCACAGAGAGCCAGAAAAGGGTGTCTGATGGGATGGGCACTTGAGTAGTGGCTTGGATGATTGACAAGTGGAGGGTCAAGATCACCGAGAAGGAAATATATAATGTAAGAGACCCCAAAAGGAAGGGGGATCGAAAAAAATACGAAAAGAACACTATAGCAATCACAGTTGCACTAGTAATCGGTTCTATCAATTTATACAAAGATTTGTCTCCTCAGACAGTGAATTTATTCAGTATTATGTGCTTTGTTCTTATTTGATTGCCTTTTGCGTCCATACTAGCTGTTGTTAAATTCACTAGGGCCTAGTTCTGTGACCCACTCTCTACAAATTCATTGTACTGTTCATTGTACTGGTCTCATTAGGCCAAGATCCATACCTCTTAGGCTTGGGCTACAAATTGAGTCTCCATAATTGGCGCTGTCTGTGGAAAGAACTTGTGTAATAGTGAGTGCAATGGTTAACTATGGTAGGATTAGGTCCACACGAAGCAGAATCTTTGGGATCTAAGCATGACGAACATTTTGTCAACCTTGAACGGAGAGGTGATCGTGAAGGAAGCGTACATACCACACATACTGACAGGAATCAACGTCGAGGAGGAAGCCATATCTCCCATGCAAAGAGTAAGAAAGTCATGCAACTAGAGATTGACCAGTTGAAGAGAGAGTTGTGCCATGCACGGCGAAGGCGAACCCTCTCTAAGGAAGATGTAGCTTCAATCAGAGAATGGCTGTCCATTCCAAAGATGTATCTTTGATGTGCAAGGTTTTCCCAACCAGTATGGGACCCGTTGTGATGAGGTGGTTCGATAGCCTGAGTGCAGATTTCTAAGTTCTTTTAAAGAACTCACCCAGGCATTTGGCTCCTGGTTCGTCACCTGTAGTAGGGTCTCTCGGCCCTTGGCTTCCCTGCTGCCTTTAAGCATACGAGAGGGAGAAACCTGAAAACATACTCTGATACTGGGAGATATTCAACGAGTTAGATGGTAACTTTGACGATGTGGCCATCAGTACTTTCAAGCTTGGTCTCCCAGCCGAGCACGGCTTAAGGAAGTCTTTGACTGGCAAACCTGTCACCAATGTGCGCTAACTTATGGACCAAATAGACAAGTATAAAAGGGTTGAGGAAGATCAGTAGCAGGGGAAAGGAAAGGAGAAGGTTATCCCTCAGGAAATGAGGGATTTCAGGTCGAACTGATACAATAACAACCAGCCACCTAGAGATTTTGTTGGACAATCAGGATTTGCCAACCCTCAGGCCGTCAATGCTGTGTTCCGAGAGCTAGTGCATCAAGTTCTAGAGAAGATTAGGAATGAGTCATTCTTTAAATGGCCAAATAAAATGGTGGGAAACCCCATAAGACGCAACCACAACCTCTATTACCAGTACCAACAAGACCATGGACACACCATAGAAGATTGTAGAAGTCTGTGGGACCACCTGGACCAGCTCGTCCGTGAAGGAAAGTTAAAGCAACTCTTGCACAACTCTAGTGGTCAGGGAGGCCAGACAAACTTAGAATCCCGAAGAGATGATTCTTTAAGACCTCCCTTGGGAATAATAAATGTCATCTTCACTGCTTTAGGGAGAACTAGGTCTTGCCCTTCCAGGGTGATGTCTGTGGCTCAGTTTCCCACCGAGGACGGTAATCTAGAGCCAAAGAAGGCTAGACCAGAAATCCAACCGATTTTGGACTTCTCGGAAGAGGATAAAATCGGAACCATCTAACCCCACGATGATGCTTTGGTGATTACACTCAAAATTGGGGGATATGATGTGAAGAGGGTGATGGTGGACCAAGGCAACAGTGCCAAGATAATGTACCCCGACCTGTATAAGGGGCTGAATTTGAAACTCGAGGACTTAACACTTTACAGCTCGCCCCTAGTGAGTTTTGATGGGAAGGTCGTTCTCCCGAAGGGCTAAATTAGACTACCTGTATGGACTAGTTCAGAAGTAGTGGAGGTAGACTTTATCGTGGTGGATGCTTATTCACCCTACACAGCCATTATGGCTAGGCATTGGCTTCATACCCTAGGAGTCGTTTCTTCTACTCTACACCAAAGGGTGAAATACCTATCCGAGGGCCAAGTTAAGGAGATCTTGGGAAATCAATCTGTGGCTAGGAAATGCCTAATGGCTGCCATCTGGCATCAGCCCGAGGTCAAGTCCTCAACCTATGCCGAAAGGGGCTTATAGCAATTAAAAGCTCTGGCATTGCCGGTCGATAGGTTGGCCGAGAAGGTGAAATGTGAGAATTTGGTAAAGGTTATTATTAGTGACAATCTAGAGAAATTCTTTTAGATTGGGGCTTAACTACCTCCTCCAAAGAATGAAGAGCTGGTAAAGTTTTCTAGAAAAAATGTTGATATTTTCACATGGAGTGCTTACGAAGACCTGGGGGTGGACTTGAACTTCATCTGTCATCATTTAAATGTTAATCCATCTGCCATCCCCAAGAGGCAACCTCCTCGGTGCTCGTCCAGGGAACATTCTGATGTTGCTCGAGATGAGATAGAGAAACTAAAACAGGCGGGGGCTATCAAGGAGGTATTTTACCCTGAGTGGTTAGCCAATACTGTGGTGGTGAAGAAGAAGAGTAGGAAATGGCGAGAGTGCATGGACTTCACAGATCTGAATAGGGCTTGCCCAAAGGATCCTTTCTCTATGCCTAAGATAGACCAGCAGGTGGATGCAATCGTAGGCCATCCTCGGATGAATTTCCTATACGCCTTTCAGGGACACCACCAAATACCACTAGCCTTGAATGATCAGGAGAAGATAGCTTTCGTCACTCCCACAGGAAACTACCACTACAAAGTGATGCCCTTCGGTTTGAAGAATGCGAGGTCTACCTATCAAAAGATGATGACTAGGATGTTTGAACCACAGTTGGGCAAGAGCATTGAGGTCTATATAGACAACATGGTGGTAAAAAGCAAGGCAGTGTCCGAACACTTAAGAGACCTCAGGAACATATTTAAAATTATGAGGAAACACAAGTTGTGCCTCAACGCTTCCAAATGTTCCTTTAGTGTGGGATCAGGCAAATTTCTAGGCCACATGGAAACTCATAGGGGAATTGAAGTTAACCCTGACCAAATTAAAGCAATCAATAGTTTACAACCACCTTGGAATCCCAAGGAAGTCCAGAAACTAACCAGAATGACTACTGCCCTAAATCGATTTATCTCTCGGTCAACAAATAGGTGCCGACCCTTCTTCCTACTGATGAGTAAATGGAAGGGGTTTGAGTGGACCGAGGAGTGTGCATTGGCCTTCCAACAGCTTAAGGATTATCTCTCTTAGCCTCCTATCATGTCTAGCCAGAGGTTGACGAAGTCTTGTTCGCTTATATTGCTGTGACCCCTCATGCTGTGAGTTTGGTCCTGATATGAGTTAATGGTAGCACAAAAAGGCCAGTTTATTATATAAGCAGGTCACTACATGAGGCCAAGATCCACTATCTGCCACTAAAAAAGGCCATTCTGGCAGTGGTACACGCCACACGCAAACTCCCCCATTACTTTTAAGCACACATAATTATTGTCCTAACCCAACTTCCACTCAAAAATCTGCTCTGGAGCGCTGATTACACGGAGAAGATTGCTAAATGGGCCACGGTCTTAGGGGCTTTCAACATTAAATACATGCCTCGCACTTCTGTCAAGGGTCAAGTCCTTGTGGATCTGGTAGCCGAGTTTGCTGAATCCCTGTTAGAAGAAGTAACGGAAACACAACACATGGATGAAAAATCGGTTGACATGATCTCCTAGTAGGGCCCCCTATCCTGGAAAGTGTATGTTGATGGTGCAGCGAATCAGAAGGGTTCCGGAGTAGGGTTAGTACTAATTTCCCCCGAAGGGATCACCATCGAGAAATCATTGAGATTGAGATTCTGGGCCACCAATAACGAAGCTGAATAGGAGGCACTGCTGATGGGAATGGGCATGGTGCAAAAATTGGGCAGAAAGGCCATAGATATGTTTTCGGACTTCAAATTGGTCATCGGACAAGTCAAAGGAGAATTTGAAGCGAGGGATGAAAGAATATAGGGATACTTTGTATCATGTTAGACATCTACAATTAGAATTCGAATCTTTCAAATTGTTGCACATCCTTATGAGTGAAAACACACATGCCAATTCCTTAGCCACACTCGCAACCTCCTCGACGCATAGCTTACCTCAGATCATCCTTATAGAAGACCTTTGCAAACCCACAAAAATTAACAGAGAGGTGGTTCATGTTCACCAAGTTAGGGTGAGATCTAGCTGGATGGACCCCATTGTACTGTTCTTAAAAGAGGACACTCTACCCGAGGGGAAATTAAAAGTAAACCAAGTACGTAGAAAGGCTCCTCAATTCTAGCTGTCTGAGGACCAAAAGTTATACAAACGCTCATTTTCTAGGCTATACCTGCTATGCATACACCTCGAGCCAATAGAGTTACTTCTTGAGGAGTTAAATGAGGGGATTAGTGGAAGCCATACTGGAGGCAGATCCTTGGCGCACAGAGTCATCAATCAAGGCTATTGGTGGTCAAATATGCAAAGGGAAGTACAAGAATATGTAAAGAAGTGTGACCAGTGCCAAAGATTCACACCAAACATACACCAACTTGGGGGAGTCCTTAATCCACTGTCCAACCCATAACCATTCACTCAATGAGGCTTAGACATTGTGAGCCTTTTCCCCAAGGTAGTAGAAAACAAGAGATACCTACTGGTCGCCATGGATTACTTTACTAAGTAAGTTGAAGCTGAGCCTTTGGCAAACATCAGAGATGTGGATGCCAAGAAGTTTGTATAGAAGAACATTGTCACACGATTCGGAATCCCTCGTACCTTCATCTCGAACAACAGCCTCCAGTTTGACAGCAAATCTTTCAAGAGATACTGTTGTGACTTGAGAATTAAGAACAGATACTCTACCCCAGCTTATCCCTAAGGAAATGGACAAATCGAGACTATTAACAAGGTCATAGTGAATGGACTTAAGAAGAGGTTGGATGATGTGAAAGGAAAATGGGTGGAAGAGTTGCCACACGTCCTCTAGACATACCAAACCACGCCTCGCAGATCCACCAAGGAAACCCCCTTTTCGATGACTTATGGAGCTGAAGTTGTTTTCCCTCTAGAGACTGGCTTCCCGATGCTGAGAACAAGTTCTTTCAATCCGAGCAATAACAACGGACGACTAAAGAAGGGCTTAGACTTGATTGAAGAGAGAAGAAAAAATGCAATGGTCCAACTAGCATACTACCAACACAAGCTCAAGCAGGGTTACAACGCCAATGTGAAGCTGAGACCATTAGTACCTGGCGATTTGGTGTTGAGAAAAGTTCTGGGTACTACAAAGAACTCAGCATGGGGAAAGTTAGGACCCAACTGGGAAGGGCCATATCGCATCACTGCAATGGCTAGTATAGGAGAATACTTTCTTGAAGACCTGGATGAACATGTAATACCATGCCCGTGGAATGTAAACAACCTAAAAATGTATTATTATTAATGAAAGTTTCCTTTTTCAAATGTGTCCATTTGTTGTATAAAGGCATTGCATTTCCTATTTTCCTTTCTTTATAAGTGTTTAAACTAAACCATAGTCATGCTTGAAGTCTTCGGACTAGATGCTATGGGAAAATTAACGCACTATGACATCTCTTATAAGTGTTAAATAGATCCTAAGTTATGTCAGTTCTCTCAGACCACATACTTGGATGAAATTAATACTCAATGACATCTTTTATAAGTGTTTAAATTGAACCACAGTTATGCCTGAAGTCCTCGGACCATATGCTATGGGAAAATTAACACACTATGACATCTCTTATAAGTGTTAACAGATCCTAAGTTATGTCAGGTCTCTCAGATCACATACTTGGGTGAAATTAACACTCAATGACACCTTTTATAAGTGTTTAAACTGAACCATAGTCATGCCTGAGGTCATCGAACCAGATGCTTTGGAAAATTTAACACACTATAACATCTCTCCATTTTTTCTAGAATGATAAAACAAAACCTGAACTACGTTAGGCTCCTTAGACTGCATACTCTAGTAGAATTAACAATGTGTTATCTATGTGTTTCTCATTAAGTGTCAAGACAAATAGCCAATTCCTCAGATTCGGCCATTATCACTAGTCGTTACTAGATTCAGCCATTATTACAAAAAGAGTAATTCACAGTACAAATGTGGGGTGAATCTCTTCATCGTTGGGACTTAGTTAAATTATTTGCACTGGCAGGATACTTTTGTTAGTTTTTATTAAAGCTAAATTGGCAGTAACTTAAGTTCATGTGCAATAACAGTAAACTTGAAAACATATAAGGCAAAAACACAAGAGATAGAAAGAAAAGTCCATTCATTAATCAAATGGGTGGAATACATTGTATTTTGTGACAAAATGTCACTACAAAAAAAGAATATATTACAAGAAAGTCCTAAGCTTTAAGCCTTGGTCTCGAGGGCAAGAGTGTTTTCCTTCTGGCTCGTCTGAGAGACAACACCATCCTTAGCTTCAGGATTAGCTTCTTTATCTTAGAGCTCTGCTTCTTTTGTCTTAGTGTCACCTTCCTTGGCCTTAATAGTGTCTTTGGCTCTTGCTGAGGGCTTTTTCTCCCCGCCCTTGCTCTTGTCCTTGACCCCCTTAGCTCCCTAGCCATGATCACCAACTTGACTGGATCCCATCAAAGCCTTAGAAGGAGGGAGAGCAGCCTAAATGGTCAGAGGTTGCTCTGAGGTCTCTGGAGCAGGGTTAGCAGAAGAAGGGATGGCATCTGGGACCTCACGAATGTCCAAATGATAGTACATGCTCCAAAGCTGCCTCTACACTGAGTCTGCGAGGACGCTTGCAATGTCAAGGGCCCTATCCCATGATACGTTACAATAGTCCCTACACACTTCAAAAGAATTCTCAGTAAGCCTCACTTGCGTCTCCTCCATGCTGAGTTGGTAACATGCCTGCTTCTCAGCCTCAAGTGCCTCCTTGGCCAGTTGGGCTGCCTCCCTAGCCTTCTTCAGTTCGGCCTTGAGGTCCAAAACTTGCTATTTTTGGGTGGCCAGGCCAAGTTTCGTCATGTAGAACTTCTTACGCTGATCCTCGGCTTGAGTCTCAGCACTTTTTAAGCCAACCACAACATTCAGACATTCTCTCTCTGAGACAGTGAACTTGTTGGTTAACTCAGCGTGCTCCTCTTTAAGTGCCCCTAAGATCTTCTTGGTCTCGACATGGAAGTGGGCCTCTACTCTGGCTTGATTGCTCTTGTCCCTGATCCACTCTTTGGCCACAAAGACCTGTTGGGTAACCTGCATAAGAATAATAGGAGAATTCCACATGAGAAGAAGGAAAAATAAATAAATAAAGACTGTTAGGCCACTTACCATAGCAAGGTCTCTCTTTAAGGACAGGAAGAGGTTAGGTTGCTTGAAGCATCTATAAGCATCCATATCCCTCGGCAGAAGGAGCAGCTGCTCAAGGGCTTCAGCAGCATAATCCGAGTGCCCCCCTTGGAAGTTTCGGACTGAGGCATCCTAAGGGATGGGGGCGCCATCCACCTCTAATCTGGGGGACCACATTCGTGGTGGTTAGTGTACATTAACGCCTTAGGAATCCTCCCTACTCTTCACGGAGGAAGCCCATTTGTCTTTCGCGTGCCTGACTACTTTGCCCCCTTTTGAGGAACCACCTCACCCTCCTCTACGTCGTGCACCTCTGGCACTTTCCTCTTCTTCTTTAGATCAGGATAGGGAAGCAACCCTGCCGAGGTCACAGGGACAGGAGGGGGAGGTGGAAGATTAGCTAGGACTTGGGGCTTGTTGGTCTCTTTTGACGTTGACACTTTATTCCTCGCAGCCATAAGTTCCCGTAGACTTTTGTTTCCTTTGTTTAAAGCCATCCCGTCTTTCTCTTCTTCGAAAGTGTCGTTTAGATGGGCAATTACAAGGACTGGAACGTGGACACTAGATTGCCTGTCAGGTTCGTCCTCGGCGTCCGATACGAGAATGACTTGCACTCCCTAAGTCTCCTCCCCCTTGAAACAAAATTTGTAAATTTCCTCTTCAAGTGAGGAATTTGAAGAGGCAATCTCTTCTCCTCCCACTGCTGCTTCAGACGGAACCTGCTGAAATGGTTGCACTACCAGCGAAAGGTTCTATTGATATGAGTGCACGACTAGCAGAAGATTATATCGAGATAGAAAGCCAGGCTGTGACACGTCAATTCGGGCCAATCTAAGATCACCTGCCTTTATGGCGTGACCTATCTCCTGGTATGTTTCTGAGATAGGCTAAAAGTCCAGAATCAGGTGGACAGCTCGCAGCTATCTATCCTCACTCAAGAAGATTTTTCGATCTCAGCAAATAATTGAGTGCGGCAATGTTGGTCAGATTGAGCCAAGGAGCTACTTGTCTCTTATCTACATAAATAGCCAAGAAGCAGGGCATGGTTAGAAAATTAAAATCAACATTAAAAGAAAGTGAAACGGGAGGAACTAAACATGGTCATAGCTAAAAAGTGTAAATCTCTTACTAAGGATCCTAACTCTAAGGTACCTCACCTAGCTCTCCCTCTCGGACGAGGTAATGGAGGCCATCATGCCACGCTCCTGAAGCTATATGGTAATCATCTTTGATACCCTTGTTGGATTTGGGTAGACACAACACTAATCTGACAATGTTAGATCAGGATTTGAGGTAATATCCTACGTTTTTCTGGGAGTGGCACTCGTACATGTGGACCACGTCGTGCCAGGTGAGCCGCAGACTCAGGTGCTCGTTGAGAGCATCAGCGCTACCCAAAACCCTGAATAGGTACTGATGAGGGCATAACCTATGGTTAAGGAGGTAATCTCGTGTTATCCTACCCATGGGGAGAGTCATTCTCCCTTCTATGAAAGCTATCATGGGGATGATGACTTCCCCTTCTTCCTTATGAGTCACTACTTGTTCCGGAGAACAATACCGTAAGCCAACTTCCTGGGGTATATGGTACATATCTTTAAAGGCTTCTATTTTGGCCGAGGTGTCTACTAGGCTTGCAAACCTACCCATATGGACAACCTAAGGAGAAGCGACTGGAATTTGCAAGTGAGAACGTAAGAATTGGAAGGCCGAGAAAGTTGGCTGAGGAGAAAAAGAAGTTTTGAAGAGATAGGTACTTACAAGAGTAAATGAATGTGTTAAATCCTAAACCTTTAAGAAAGCCTTAGGGAAATTTATGAAGGAAAGGAGTTACGGAAGCTCAGGAGCATAGGGAGTTTAGTGAGTTGGAATGCTTGAAATCTCTGAAGAACTTGAAAATTTGTAAAGTAAAGGGGAGAATGATCTCCCTCGAGGCTTTTTATAGGGGTGAAAATGAATGGAAGTTATCTTGCTTAAAATTCCAAGAGAAAGGTCAGCCGTTCGATCTACGCCTCACTGTTAGATCTAGGGAACAAGCAGCCACTCGGAGTAATTAATGGCGCCTCATGGATTTTGAAGTGTCAATAGCAATCATGGGACATGTAAAACGAGGATTTCACACATGCAAACCAGAGGAATAAATGGTTTGTCACTTAAAAATCAAAACTCCATTTTTTCTCCTCTGATGAGAGGGAAAAACAGGAGTTTTGAAGGGCTATTGTAGGGATAAGGCCCCAAAAATTATATATTGAGCCATGGGCCTTATCCGAGGATGGGGGAATGTCCAAGGGGGTACAGATAATTATGAGAGGTTCCCATTTTAAAGTCTCATAAGTAATGAATGAATGGGCGGTGGTCTGAGGAGGAGTCCTCCTCGGATATGATGAGTGCAGTTCAAATCTGTGTTCCAACGATCAAGGTGACCTTCCAGGATGATCCAATAATAAGAACGTGCATCGTACATGTATAAGGATGATGGGAACTCAGAAATATCTAAAGGAAAAGCTACTACCACCGCATTAAATGTACTACAGCTACTTTTCTAGCCGCATTTATGTAGAGAAGACCCCTAAACAGTGCTTCCTTGGCTACTACGACTCACAGAGAGCCAGAAGGAGTGTCTGATGGGACGGGCACTCAAGTAGTAGTTTGGACGATTGACAGGTGGAAGGCCAAGATCACTGAGAAGGAAATATATAATGTAAGAGACCCAAAAGGAAGGGAGATCGGAAAAAATAGGAAAAGAACACTATAGCAATCATAGTTGCACTGGTAATCGGTTCTATCAATTTATACAAAGATTTGTCTTCTCGGACAGTGAATTTATTCAGTCTTATGTGCTCTGTTCTTATTTGATTGCCTTTTGCGTCCATACTAGCCGTTGTTAAATTCACTAGGGCCTAGTTCTTTGATCCACTCTCTACAAATTCATTGTACTAGGCTCATTGGGTCAAGATCCATACCTCTTGGGCTGGGGCTGCAAAACGAGTCCCCACAATCATTTTTCTTTTCAATTTTTTCTATAATTTTTTTTAACATTTACTCATTTAAGGTGATTAAAAACTCAATTATTTAACAATCAAAATATCATCTCTCTCTTATTTTGAACTATTTGTCTTATTATTAATTTCCCAACTTATTATTACACTTTCTTTCTGTTAGGGTTTATGCCCTAAAATTCAATTTATTGGCATGTTATAAATAATAAAATTGTTTAATTATATGAGACTATTTATATGGACATTATCATATAGCCCTTGACATGCATAATGCATTGTATGTGGTTTATGTGATTTAATTACAGAAGATATAAATCATAAGTTCCTTGCAAACTAAAAAACGTAGTTCGTAGTTAGTGATGAAACTAGTTGTTTTATCTGCGAAGAACATAACATGTAAACTATGATGATTTGTCTTAATCATGTAAGTGGAGACTTCTAGTTGATATATTGGTGTATCTTAATTGTGTAAGGCACACTAAACTAGACCACTGTGAGATTAATTAGTCAATTAGCAATTGTCACATGAATAATAAATCTCATGACTTCTATTTTCATAAACTCTCAATCCGGAGAGGATTGTGAACCTGATCATGAAATATAGATTATTTTGATATATCAGGAGTGAGATCTAATTTAACGATCAAAATCTCAGCATGTTGGATAACCGCAAGTAGTGTTAAGGATAGAGAATACATATTCTCAAGATAGAATCCATAACCTCTTTCTATAGAGACACAAAATACCCCATTGAGATAAGTTTAATGGAAACTGGTGATTTAAGGTGCTTGGCCCAGCCACTTTAGTTAAAAGTTACTAAATTCTATATTTAAAGAAATTTAGATTTCATAAAATATATGAATAACTAAAAGATTAATCTAGGAACTCAAGGAATAAAAATTGTGGTTTACAAAGTGACAATTTATATGATTTTGTTCGCTATGGATGTTTCATGAAGGGGTTAAATGATATTATATTAGAATCTTGAGATATAATTTATTAATAAGGCCTAGAGTGCAATTATATTTCCATAGTATTACTTATTATATAATTAATGGTTACTTTGGACTTGTCAAGAGTTGATGAAAGCTCAAAGCCCATTAGAGCTGGAGCCTTATTTCTCCTTTGGTCTCATCTCAAGCCACACCCTAAAGCCCAATTGGGCTAGCCTCAAAGGCTAACCCAATTAGATAATCAGTTGTTTATTTAATAAGAGTTATTAAATAAAATAACTGCTTAGGCAGTTAAAACGTAGATACAATTAAAAGAAAAGAAAATAGTTTTCTCTTTGATCTCTCTCAAACATAGTTTTAAACAAAAGAAAAAAATATGTATTTAAGAACTTATTGAGATACCACACATCTTAGGCACTATGTTAAATTGGGATAAAGATTGAATGTACTCTCAGGATACTATCTACTTGTTTTTTATTTTTACTACATCAAGGTACGCTTTCTATTCTTTGTTCTAAAAATTCAAAGTTGTATGTTATCTCTCATGAACAAAGTAGATCATTGTGTTGCTTCTGCTACTTGTTTTCTATTAGATGCAAAACTACATTTTCCAACACTTTCTCCAACCTTTCTCCTTTTCTTTGATCTTTTTGTCTCTCCGCTACTATAATACCCCAATTTTTATTACTATCATCATCATCATCATCATCATCATCATCATCATTATTATACGGTTGAGGTGCTACGTGTGTGCATTGTAAGATGGGAATAGACGATTTTGTGATGCTACAAAATATGTAAGAATTCTAAAGTTCTAGTGCATGCGATTTTGTGCAGCAATTTAAAATAAAAAGAAAGTTGTAACGTAGAGGGCTTCTTTATGGTTTATGCATATAAAACCTTTAGTTTTCATTCTTTTTAGTTAAGGAAAAGAAAAGAGAATAAAACTTATTTGAATAAAAAGTTTAAGAGTTATTGGAATCCCTTGGAGTTCCAGCTTATCTAAACAAGTCAATAGTTAATAAACCTTAAATTTAGGTTAATTGGAAATAATAAAGTCTTGGAAGAATATTTAAGTTGTTGGGTCTCTTCTTTATACGAGTGAATAAAAAGAGATAGTTAGAGAAAGAGAAAGACATTGGATGATCCACCTTAGTTTTTTTTTTTTTTGTAGGACAATAAGGAAGAAAATGATTTTAGTTAGTAGGTTTCAAAGGATAAAATTTCACTAATTAAAACATTCTATTGTTTAGATCTTACAGAAGATTAAAGTGTTCGGCTGCAATAAGATATATTAGCAAGAGAGGTAAATGATTATGCATAATATGCACAAGTTTTGTTCATTAGGTTCTTAGAAGTCAAAGTTTTTAAAAGTTATGTTTTTAAGCTTGCATTTTCTAAAGTTTATCAAAAGCATTTTTTTTATTATTGAAAGAGAAACTTTGACTTTTAAATATTGTTTTGACCATCTACATCTTATTTAAAAGATGATTTCTAAACTAAATTTTTTTTTTAAAAAAATTGAGTTTCAATATAAGTTTTCTAAAAAGGTTTTTATTCTTTAAATTTGTTTAGAAACAAGTGATTTCAAATTCATATTCTTATTTTCCAGATGGTATTTAAAACGTTTCTTATAGAAAATCAAGTTTATAAACTTACTCAAGAATTTGTAGAATATTTTTATGAACTCTTTAATTGTTGTGCATTCCCTAAGAGAATCAAGCATCCTTTGATTTATGTTTAATTTGTGATCTTCAATATGCCTTAGTATTTGGAATGATTGTAACACCCCAAAATTTTGACACTAATTTAATTATTATACATAAATTATAGGGAGGCCTATAATTAAATGGATTAAATTGATTTTGGCCTATGATATTAAAAATAAGATAAATACTATAAAATATGAAGCCCAAGTGAGGTGGCATAAGTAAATATATGGGCCTTGAAAACCTTAGCCTTTTTCCTCTTAAGTTACACGTGTATTTACTGATGGTGCCTCCTTTTGCTTCAGCCAACTATTGAACTTTGCCTTTTCTTCACTATGGCGTTGAGTTGGAGTTGGAGTCTACAGGTATGATTTTCTCATGCTCTAGATTTAAGAAGTTTGAATAGTCAATAACTAGCAATTGTTATAACCTAGAGTATCATTTTACTAATAAAAAAGGGCTCCTATAAGTTTATTTTATTAGATAAGGATGGTCAATATGTCAGGAAAGCCAGAGACTTTGAAATTGAACCAAATAGGGTAATAGGCTGGGACTTTGTCACCATGCTAAAGGGAAAAGAGTGCTTGTGATTAATATGCATTCACACACATAGCCTCAATTGTTGACCGATTGACCATCACCTTTATCATTGTCTAAAACTAGTCCAACGGCATTATGGGACAATAGGCAACTAGATCGGTAGTAAGGCTAGTACATGGCGTCCCATATTTGATTGATTATATATAATAAGATTTTTGCTATGAAGATTTAAAGATTTTAAATCCTTTTGTCAAAAAGCAGTCACAGCATCCAAAAATACTTGGTTTGCTAGCTTTGACAGTACTTGCCATGTTAATTAAGTCCACCAAGTCATACCTATATTTATTTCCAGCATCAATTAGAAGTCTTAAGGCTTTGATCACCTTCTGTGTAGAATATCATAAATGTGCCTGAGGCAAAGGAGAGCTGGTATTTGATGGATCCCAATCTAGGAATTTACAATGGAAAATCTAATTAGGCAGCAATATCTTTAAGTCCAAAGACTTGATCAAAGCTGAAAGTGAATTGAATAGTTAGGTGAATAAATGGAGAATTTTGGATATATCAATATTGTCTAGGATAAAATCGTTTAAGTGTGAAAATAGATTTTTAAGTGGGAAATTGTATATTGATGAACGTATTTTCGGTGTTGCTAGGTTCTAATTCTACAGATTTGTTGTGACTCAAGGGTGGTTAATTTCTTTATTTTGCAACTAAGAAGTAAGTGGTGTTTACTAATTTTGGGGGTTTTCCCAAATAGTATTGATTATTAAATTATTTCATATCAAAGAAATATGTTAATATTATATATATAAATTGATATTTTATGAATGCTTTATATGCACATCGACTATTCGTTTTATGAAAAACTTGTAGGACAACCTAAACTTATTTAAACTTGTATGTGTAAATATACCTTTATATTGTTGAGAATTATGAGTGGATTATTTTTGTAAGTATATTGAATATGTTTTGAAAACTTATGGCAAGTCGTGATTAGAAGCTCAGTATGGTATTTAGTCCTTAGCAAGGGACAATCATACTGCAGCTAGTCCTTAGCAAGGGATGGTCCTAGAAAAGGGGATGGTGCACATTTGATTAGCTCCTTAGCAAGGGAGTATACTATTGAGGATCTAAAAAGGAAGCTCCTTAGTAAGGGAGTGCACCTTTAGGTTCCAAAGGAACCATCCTTAAGAAAAGTGATGAAAATGAGGTTCTAGTCCTAAAAGGGGACAACACAACCTTGTCAACAGGGCGTAAACGTTAACCACGAGAAAAGCCTAGGAAATTGTTTATATGATGGTATTGATATATATATTATGATGGCTCACAATATAAAAATATTTTCTTTTTATATATGAAATATTTGATGATAAAATATTGATGAGTTACAATTTATGAAATTTGTTGTAAGAATTATTTATTTGAAAGGTTTGTTCCCACACCCCATTGTTAGTGAATTCCACTTATTGAGTTATCTCACCCCCCCCCCCCCTTTATTTTCCCCTTACAGATACATTAGAGGGATTATTGGAGTAGAGATTCTTAGGAGACAGTAGTTACGAACTATCTTGTGGAATTAAGGATTTTATTATTATTTTTATAGCATTAAACATTGTATTGGAGAATTATTTTGAGGATGTTTTGTCTCTGGTGGATTAGAGCTTTGACATTTGTGATGAGATTTTAGGTTGCTGTTTTCTTTTATTTAATATTTTTATGGATTGTTCAGATTAAATAGACTTTTATTACTTATGATTTTGGGGTGTTATAATGATGGTTACTATTAAGTAAATTATTCTAATTTTGTATAAACTTTGCTTTTGTAATACATAACTCATTAAATGTTTTTAAAATTGATCAGATATATGTGTAAACCAGCTCATAGGGTTGTATGTTAGACTAGGTGTTGAACCCTCACCAACAAAAGTTATATGTTAGTATCCGCTCATGGAATTAAATGTAAGAATATATGATATATGTGTGTATATGACACTCTGCTCTGATCAATTATCTATGTGTGTCTTCGAATGATTTTGACATTTAATTACATATGTGTTAAGTGGCTTCATTATATGTTTTGGAAAACTATGTTTGGTATCATTAGTGAATTTGTGAATTCAAAATACTCGTGCTTTGCTTGACTCTATTTTGATGTATATTGTATATAATTACTTACAAGATGTGTGGCTCACCACTCACCCCATCAATATCAATCTTTATATTAAAGTTTAGTTTTTGTAAGATGCAAGGTAGAGCTTGGGAGCTTTTAGACAACTTCAATAATGCTTGAACCTTATAGGATTTTAGTTTTCTTTATTTTGCTTCAAATTTTTAAGTATTTGGAGATTAATTCTAACTTGTGAATGCTTGGAGACTGTAAGAGGTTTATTAAGAGCATTGTTTATTTGGAGTTTTATTTAATTTTGGAATTAATTGCGTTTATTGAGATAAGAAAATCAACAGGTTAGTCACATGCATCTAAATTCATGTTCCATGGATTTGGATCGTGACAACTACTCTCTACCTTAATATTACGCTTCATCTATCTCTTTATGTTCCATGAAATTTTGAGTCATTTTCAAGACGAATCCAACCATAAAAGTGTTCAAAATTTTTAAATTTGTTAGCTATATAGGTTTCCATTTAATTAATTGGTAGGAAATTCATGTGCAAAAAAATGGAGTAGTCAATTTGATTATTCATGATGGTTGATTTTCCAAATAAATAATGAGATTTTGTAACATGCCTAAATTTAAATCCAAATTTGAAATGTTAATTCGTGAAGGTTAAGAAGATTGCTTTCTCAAAAAAAAAAAAAAAAAAAAAAAGGGTTAAGAAGATTGGATCTTAAATGACCCGATTGATGAATAAATGACAAGATTGGATTTGGGCCATGTTTTCCATACACTGATTCAAGTTTTAATATCAAATTTAAGTTACATGTTAAAAATTCACATTTGAATTTGAAAGCTATATTGAAAAGATAGTCAAGGAAAAAAAAAATGAAGGTTCTCTTTGTATGTATTATATTTTTAATAGATAAGTAGACAATTAACAAAATTTTTTTTTTGATTAAATAAACATTTAACAAATTGAAACCATTAACAGTCTTATAACTCAACCGGCTTCTTTTTATGTTTTTAATAAAGATATTCAAGATTTAAATCTCTCATCCACTTATTATTGCATACTATTTGGGAAAAAAAAAAGAGGGGGAAACGGTTCAAAATGCTGAACCGTATGTAAACATTCTTGACTTTATTGATAGAGAAACACACTGAACCGTATGCAAACATTCCAATGCTCTGACATTATTGCTAGAAAAACGGCTTTTATTGGTCCAAATTTGGATTTTGCAGTTCAATCTAAAACTGAAATAAACATTAAACAATACGACAAAATATTCTATAAAATTGGCATGGATATTGGGAGAGGTTGTACTTGGAAAATATGGCTTTAGATGTTTAGAGCAGCAAAATCAAATTATAAGATTTATGGTGAATAAATCAAATTTTCAACAACCACCGGGCCTGCTGGCCCAAGTGGTACCTAGTCATCTAAGTGACTTTCAGCTCAGGGGTTCTAGCCCCTGCATAAACACTTACCCAGCAAAAAAAAAATAAAAAATCAAATAAAAAAAAAAAATCAAATTATCAACAACAACAAGAAGTGCAGATGTTACCTCTGCCTAGAGGAGAGAGAACCAAACTCAAAATACCCTAAAGGGCTGTCGAAAATTCAAACCTACAACAGATTATAACTCTGGTTTGTTTTGAAATAATCGCCAAGGGGAATATCTTGCAACAACTTTTGTAGTCAGAGAGAAATTGATGAAGGTTTTGACTGTTCACTGTCCAATAAATTTCTTGCTTTGCTACACTCTCAAAGAATCACCAGGCATGTGACCGTACAACAAAATCTCGAGTGGAAGTCAAAGACTAGTTTGGGATTTCAACTAATAAAATAAACTCTAGCTTTCACCCAGTGTGTTGTAGGATTCCATCAACCAGGAATCTCTGATCGCTCCCCTGCCATAATCTCAATTGGGGATAAGAAGAATTGCCAGCCAAAGCCATTCAAACTCTTTTATTATTTTGGTGTGACCACAAAGATTTTAGACGCTGGAGGAAGCATGGGTTGACAGAGATTAGAGGTTCCCCTACGTATGCTCTATTGCAGGAAACTTGAAGCCACTAAAAAGCAAAGCTTAATTGTATGGTAGGATCCCTCAGAGAGTAGAACCAACAAGACAGAAATTTAAAGCAGTCCGGGCCAAATTGCTGCAGAATACGAGTGACATCAGACTTACCAGTAAAGAGGAGCAGTGCCTCAACAAGTATCTGTCAATCTTAAGAGCAGGAGTCATATCTTAAGCAGAAGTCTTGGAATAGATGGCTGAACTTTGGGGATCATAATAACTCACACTTTAACTGCTTAGTGAAAGTGAGGCAATCAAAGAACTCAATTAAATGCCTTCTAGACAGCAATGGAAAAAGAATAAAGGGTCCCTCCGAAATAAAACAAATGGTGATTGATTTCTACCAAAAGTGATTGGGTGGTTCATCCTCTGCCCTAAATGAGACTAATATGACCGGTCGGGTGGCAACATTGTTGTCTGATCTGCTTTGTAAAAATGTGAAGGGATTTTTGCAGGTGGATGCCACAGAGGAGATTTGGAAGTACGTATTCTCCTTGGCAAGTGACAAAACCCCAGGACTTTTGATGGATTTACTGCACTCTTCTTCGCAGAGGCTTGGTCTATTGTTAAACCCAATGTGATAGAAGCAGTAGCATCCTTCTTCAAATCAGCTCTCCTTGGGGAGGTAAATTCTACTATAATTACCCGGGTTCCTAAGGTCGCAACCCTCTAATGAAGCAAACTTCAGGCCTATTGCTTGCTGTAATGCGATCTAATGCATCACTGAAAAGCTGCCTTGGGAACTTGATTAGTTCAAATCAGACTGCATTTGTGACAGGCAGGAACGTATCAGAGAGATTGCCTACTCATGGGCTAGTAAAGCATTACCTAAGAAACAAAGGCAAAGCAAGATATGCAAGTAAGGTAGACTTCAAGAAAGCTTATGATTCAAAAGAATGGATGACTAGTAAAGAAGCTATTCCACAGATCAAGGAAGGCTCCCTACTAGTAAGGTATTTAGGGATACCCCTGATTCCTGGGAAGCCGAGTATGAAAGACTGCAAGCCCTTGACAGATAAGATCATAGCAAGAATAAATTCTCGGTCCAACACGAAACTATCATGTGCAGGTAGACTGCAGCTCCTCCAATCTGTCCTATATAGTATTCAAAAATTATTTGGTACAATATATTCGTACTCCTTAAGAAAGTAATTAAAACAACCGAACAATATCTTAATTTTCTGTGGGAAGAGAGGGCACGATAGGGTTGAAAAAAGTTGTGGATTAAGACAAAGTAGGTGCCATGAAGCATATCTGGAGCTTGTTTACCTATACAGGCTCTCTTTGGGTAGCATGGGTCCAAGAATGTTTGATGAAAGGAAAGTGCTTTTGCACACCAACACTGAAGTTAAGAGAAGAAACCAGAAATTTCCTGGCATCCTAAGGGGATTCTTTACCAAGGAGCTACAAGTTTGATGCAAGGGTGGATAGTAACAAGAACTGGCTATCAGATAAGTGAGTAAGGATTCAAAGCAAATTAGGCCTGGTTGAACTAAAGGACGAAGACAGAGTCATTTGGTCTGCTTCTAAATCAGGTAAATTCACCCATGCAGCCACTTGGGAGGAATTGAGACCAAGAAAGATGAAGTGATGTGGTGGAGACTGATCTGGTTCAAGCTTACACTTCTCAAACATGAACTTGGAGGATGGAAGGCAATCAAAGATAAGCTTTGACAATGGAGCTACACTGGGCAAACTGCCTGTATGTCTTATAAAGACGCATCGAAAACAGGAATCATCTGTTTTGGAATGCTCGTTCACCAAGAGAATCTGGGAAGGGATCGTGATGTTTTGCCTAATCTCCGAACCTCAGAATAATTGGGAGGAGTTGATGGATGGGGAACTGTTCATCTAAAAGGTAAGAGTTTGAGAGCCTCTGTCATCTATGGCTGCAGAGGGATGCCAGGCTTCATGCAAGTGTGATTAAATCTAAAGAGCAGATTCTCAAAAATATTAAAGTAAGGATGTGAGAGCTGGAGTGGAGTGCAAAGGAGTTGGCCGCAACTTGATTCTGAATAGAGTCTTGTCTGGCTAGTTAGCTAACTTAGAGAGTAGTTTCTGTTGCAGAAAACATGGCTACCAGTAGAACTGGCGCACCCTGATTTTGAAGATTTAAGAAATCCAGTAAGAACCCCTTGTTCATTGATGTAAAAGTTTCAATCAATAAAACTTCACCTATTTATCCAAAAAATAAAACTAATAGAATAAATTGAACAATAGCTAACTAATTAATGTTGTTTCAAATGCATCTTACTAGGAGATGTTTTGAAGACTAAAACTCTAAAAGATCAATTTATATCCAAGTACAAAATTAGCTTCCCTCAGAGGCTCAGAGCTCTCCTCTTAAGACAGTTGTCCAAAACTGCAGTAAGAACTGCTAGCACAATCAATCAGGGATGTAGGGCTTAACTGCTGATTACATAAAGTAACCTAAAACAGAAGAAAACCAAAAAACCTGAAGCCAACCCTTAAAAGAAGAGGAGATGTTCTCCATAATTGAGCTTAGCAATGAATTCAAGACAATTTGGGTCAGACAAACAATTTTGGCTATATTAGAAAATTCAATGCAAGCAAAGTCACGAAAATATACAGTTTATCAGTTGTAGTAAAGAAAAAGAAAAAAAAAAACTTCATATAAGTCGAAATATGAAGAAATTGGTTCATGCCTATAAGAGTAGACAAATATCCTTAAACATCAAAGGTGCAAGGTAGAGCTTGGGAGTTTTTAGGCAACATCAAACATAAAATTTTCTAGAAAACAAACAAGAAGTAAAAATATGAACAAACTCATCAATTAAGCAGAAATAAATGTTTAAGATGATGAATGTGCCAAGTCTGCTGACCAGCCAAAAATAAAACATTTGCAGTTCACCATGTTAAGTTGGGTTTATATTAACACTAACAACAAAACACCAATAAAAGTAAAATAACATTTCCTGATGTTTCCAATGAAGACATATTCGAATACCCTCTGGGGGACTTAAAATGTAACAAAACACTAACAACGAAACATTAAAGTTAGATGACTAGAAGAATACATGATTACTACTTCAACAACGACATAAAAACAAAGAACCACATAATTCGTAGAAAGCCAAAATTTTGAAGTTTACAGATTAATCTATACAAAGTTGAGACTGCAAATTGTTAAAAACGGTAGCTGAGGAAGAAAATGAACCTTCAAAAAAAAAAAAAAAATGAGATAGTTAGAGAAAGAGAAAGACATTGGATGATCCACCTTAGTTTTTTTTTTTTTTGTAGGACAATAAGGAAGAAAATGATTTTAGTTAGTAGGTTTCAAAGGATAAAATTTCACTAATTAAAACATTCTATTGTTTAGATCTTGCAGAAGATTAAAGTGTTCGGCTGCAATAAGATATATTAGCAAGAGAGGTAAATAATTATGCATAATATGCACAAGTTTTGTTCATTAGGTTCTTAGAAGTCAAAGTTTTTAAAAGTTATGTTTTTAAGCTTGTATTTTCTAAAGTTTATCAAAAGCATTTTTTTATTATTGAAAGAGAAACTTTGACTTTTAAATCTTGTTTTGACCATCTACATCTTATTTAAAAGATGATTTCTAAACTAAATTTTAAAAAAAAAAAATTGAGTTTCAATATAAGTTTTCTAAAAAGGTTCTTATTCTTTAAATTTGTTTAGAAACAAGTGATTTCAAATTCATATTCCTATTTTCCATATGGTATTTAAAACGTTTCTTATAGAAAATCAAGTTTATAAACTTACTCAAGAATTTGTAGAATATTTTTATGAACTCTTTAATCGTTGTGCATTCCCTAAGAGAATCAAGCATCCTTTGATTTATGTTTAATTTGTGATCTTCAATATGCCTTAGTATTTGGAATGATTGTAACACCCCAAAATTTTGACACCAATTTAATTATTATACATAAATTATAGGGAGGCCTATAATTAAATGGATTAAATTGATTTGGGCCTATGATATTAAAAATAAGATAAATACTATAGAATATGAAGCCCAAGTGAGGTGGCATAAGTAAATATATGGGCTTTGAAAAACCTAGCATTTTTCCTCTTAAGTTACACGTGTATTTACTGATGGTGCCTCCTTTTGCTTCAGCCAACTATTGAACTTTGCCTTTTCTTCACTGTGGCGTTGAGTTGGAGTTGGAGTCTATAGGTATGATTTTCTCATGCTCTAGATTTAAGAAGTTTGAATAGTCAATAACTAGCAATTGTTATGAACCTAGAGTATCATTTTACTAATAGAAAAGGGCTCCTATAAGTTTATTTTATTAGATAAGGATGGTCAATATGTCAGGAAAGCCACAGACTTTGAAATTGAACCAAATAGGGTAATAGGTTGGGACTTTGTCACCATGCTAAAGGGAAAAGAGTGCTTGTGATTAATATGCATTCACACACATAGCCTCAATTGTTGACCGATTGACCATCACCTTTATCATTGTCTAAAACTAGTCCAACGGCATTATGGGACAATAGGCAACTAGATCGGTAGTAAGGCTAGTACATGGCGTCCCATATTTGATTGATTATATATAATAAGATTTTTGCTATGAGGATTTAAAGATTTTAAATCCTTTTGTCAAAAAGCAGTCACAGCATCCAAAAATACTTGGTTTGCTAGGTGTATGTGAGACTAGGTGTTGAACCCTCACCAACAAAGGTTATATGTTAGTATCCGCTCACGGAATTAAATGTGAGAATATATGATACATGTGTGTATATGACACTATGTGTGTCTTCGAATGATTTTGACATTTAATTACATATGTGTTAAGTGGTTTCATTATATGTTTTGGAAAACTATGTTTGGCATCATTAGTGAATTTGTGAATTCAAAATACTCGTGCTTTGCTTGACTCTATTTTGATGTATATTGTATATAATTACTTACAAGATGTGTTGCTCACCACTCACCCCATCAATATCAATTTTTATATTAAAGTTTAGTTTTTGTAAGGTGCAAGGTAGAGCTTGGGAGCTTTTAGACAACTTCAATAATGCTTGAACCTTATAGGATTTTAGTTTTCTTTATTTTGCTTCAAATTTTTAAGTATTTGGAGATTAATTCTAACTTGTGAATGCTTGGAGACTGTAAGAGGTTTATTAAGAGCATTGTTTATTTGGAGTTTTATTTAATTTTGGAATTAATTGCGTTTATTGAGATAAGCAAATCAGCAAGTTAGTCACATGCATCTAAATTCATGTTCCATGGATTTGGATCGTGACAACTACTCTCTACCTTAATATTACTCTTCATCTATCTCTTTATGTTCCATGAATTTTTGAGTCATTTTCATGACGAATCCAACCCTAAAAGTGTTCAAAATTTTTAAATTTGTTAGCTAATAATATATCTAGGTTTCCATTTAATTAATTGGTAGGAAATTCATGTGCAAAAAAATGGAGTAGTCACTTTGATTATTCGTGATGGTTGATTTTCCAAATAAATAATGGGATTTTGTAACATGCCTAAATTTAAATCCAAATTTGAAATGTTAATTCGTAAAGGTTAGGAAGATTGCTTTCTCAAAAAAAAAAAAAAAAAAAAAGGTTAAGAAGATTGGATCTTAAATGACCCGATTGATGAGTAAATGACAAGATTGGATTTGGGCCATGTTTTCCATACACTGATACAAGTTTTAATATCAAATTTAAGTTACATGTTAAAAATTCACATTTGAATTTGAAAAGCTATATTAAAAAGATCGTCAAGGAAAAAAAATATGAAGGTTCTCTTTGTATGTATTATATTTTTTATAGATAAGTAGGCAATTAACAATTTTTTTTT
This sequence comes from Quercus suber, assembly GCF_002906115.3. Taxonomy (NCBI): domain Eukaryota; kingdom Viridiplantae; phylum Streptophyta; class Magnoliopsida; order Fagales; family Fagaceae; genus Quercus; species Quercus suber. The sequence goes on along the minus strand of NW_027069523.1, from coordinate 827,664 downwards.
TTTTTGGATTAAATAAACATTTAACAAATTGAAACCATATGCAAACATTCCAATGCTCTGACATTATTGCTAGAAAAACGGCATTTATTGGTCCAAATTTGGATTTTGCAGTTCAATCTAAAACTGAAATAAACATTAAAAAATACGACAAAATATTCTATAAAATTGGCATGGATATTGGGAGAGGTTGTACTTGGAAATTATGGCTTTAGATGTTTAGAGCAGCAAAATCAAATTATAAGATTTATGCTGAATAAATCAAATTATCAACAACAACAAGAAGTGCAGATGTTACCAAAACACCCCCGAAGGCAGTGAAATATGCATAAGCTCTGCCTAGAGGAGAGAGAACCAAACTCAAAATACCCTAAAGGGCTGTCGAAAATTCAAACCTCCAACAGATTATAACTCTGGTTTGTTTTGAAATAATCGCCAAGGGGGATATCTTGCAACAACTTTTGTAGTCAAAGAGAGAAATTGATGAAGGTTTTGACTGTTTACTCTCCAATAAATTTCTTGCTTTGCTACACTCTCAAAGAATCACCAGGCATGTGACCGTACAACAAAATCTCGAGTGGAAGTCAAAGACTAGTTTGGGATTTCAACTAATAAAATAAATTCTAGCTTTCACCCAGTGTGTTGTAGGATTCCATCAACCAGGAATCTCTGATCGGTCCCCTGCCATAATCTCAACTGGGGATAAGAAGAATTGCCAGCCAAAGCCATTCAAACTCTTTTATTATTTTGGTGTGACCACAAATATTTTAGACGCTGGAGGAAGCATGGGTTGACAGAGATTAGAGGTTCCCATACGTATGCTCTATTGCAGGAAACCTGAAGCCAATAAAAAGCAAAGCTTAATTGTATGGTAGGATCCCTCAGAGAGTAGAACCAACAAGACAGAAATTTAAAGCAGTCCGGACCAAATTGCTGCAGAATACAAGTGACATCAGACTTACCAGTAAAGAGGAGCAGTGCCTCAACAAGTATCTGTCAATCTTAAGAGCAGGAGTCATATCTTAAGCAGAAGTCTTGGAATAGATGGCTGAACTTTGGGGATCATAATAACTCGACACTTTAACTGCTTAGTGAAAGTGAGGCAATCAAAGAACTCAATTAAATGCCTTCTAGACAGCAATGGAAAAAGAATAAAGGGTCCCTCCGAAATAAAACAAATGGTGATTGATTTCTACCAAAAGTGATTGGGTGGTTCATCCTCTGCCCTAAATGAGACTAATATGACCGGTCGGGTGGCAACATTGTTGTCTGATCTGCTTCGTAAAAATGTGAAGGGATTTTTGCAGGTGGATGCCACAGAGGAGATTTGGAAGTACGTATTCTCCTTGGCAAGTGACAAAACCCCAGGACTTTTGATGGATTTACTGCACTCTTCTTCGCAGAGGCTTTGTCTATTGTTAAATCCAATGTGATAGAAGCGGTAGCATCCTTCTTCAAATCACCTCTCCTTGGGGAGGTAAATTCTACTATAATTACCCGGGTTCCTAAGGTCGCAACCCTCTAATGAAGCAAACTTCAGGCCTATTGCTTGCTGTAATGCGATCTAATGTATCACTGAAAAGCTGCCTTGGGAACTTGATTAGTTCAAATCAGACTGCATTTGTGACGGGCAGGAACGTATCAGAGAGATTGCCTACTCATGGGCTAGTAAAGCATTACCTAAGAAACAAAGGCAAAGCAAGATATGCAAGTAAGGTAGACTTCAAGAAAGCTTATGATTCAAAAGAATGGATGACTAGTAAGGAAGCTATTCCACAGATCAAGGAAGGCTCCCTACTAGTAAGGTATTTAGGGATACCCCTGATTCCTGGGAAGCCAAGTATGAAAGACTGCAAGGCCTTGACAGATAAGATCATAGCAAGAATAAATTCTCAGTCCAACACGAAACTATCATGTGCAGGTAGACTGCAGCTCCTCCAATCTGTCCTATATAGTATTCAAAAATTATTTGGTACAATGTATTCGTACTCCTTAAGAAAGTAATTAAAACAACCGAACAATATCTTAATTTTCTGTGGGAAGAGAGGGCATGATAGGGTTGAAAAAAGTTGTGGATTAAGACAAAGTAGTTGCCATGAAGCATATCTGGAGCTTGTTTACCTATAAAGGCTCTCTTTGGGTAGCATGGGTCGAAGAATATTTGTTGAAAGGAAAGTGCTTTTGCACACCAACTCTGAAGTTAAGAGAAGAAACCAGAAATTTCCTGGCATCCTAAGGGGATTCTTTACCAAGGAGCTACAAGTTTGATGCAAGGGTGGATAGTAACAAGAACTGGCTATCAGATAACTGAGTAAGGATTCAAAGCAAATTAGGCCTGGTTGAACTAAAGGATGAAGACAGAGTCATTTGGTCTGCTTCTAAATCAGGTAAATTCACCCATGCAGCCACTTGGGAGGAATTGAGACCAAGAAAGATGAAGTGATGTGGTGGAGACTGATCTGGTTCAAGCTTACACTTCTCAAACATGAACCTGGAGGATGGAAGGCAATCAAAGATAAGCTTTGACAATGGAGCTACACTGGGCAAACTGCCTGTATGTCTTATAAAGACGCATCGAAAACAGGAATCATCTGTTTTGGAATGCTCGTTCACCAAGAGAATCTGGGAAGGGATCGTGATGTTTTGCCTAATCTCCGAACCTCAGAATAATTGGGAGGAGTTGATGGATGGGGAACTGTTCATCTAAAAGGTAAGAGTTTGAAAGCCTCTGTCATCTATGGCTGCAGAGGGATGCCAGGCTTCATGCAAGTGTGATTAAATCTAAAGAGCAGATTCTCAAAAGTATTAAAGTATGGATGTGAGAGCTGGAGTGGAGTGCAAAGGAGTTGGCCGCAACTTCATTCTGAATAGAGTCTAGCCTGGCTAGGTTGCTAACTTAGAGAGTAGTTTCTGTGGAAGAAAACATGGCTACCAGTAGAACTGGAGCACCCTGATTTTGAAGATTTAAGAAATCCAGTAAGAACCACTTGTTCATTGATGTAAAAGTTTCAATCAATAAAACTTCACCTATTTATCCAAAAAATAAAACTAATAGAATAAATTGAATAATAGCTAACTAATTAATGTTGTTTCAAATGCATCTTACTAGGAGATGTTTTGAAGACTAAAACTCTAAAAGATCAATTTATATCCAAGTACAAAATTAGCTTCCCTCAGAGGCTCAAAGCTCTCCTCTTAAGACAGTTGTCCAAAACTGCAGTAAGAACTGCTAGCACAATCAATCAGTGATGTAGGGCTTAACTGCTGATTACATAAAGTAACCTAAAACAGAAGAAAACCAAAAAACCTGAAGCCAACCCTTAAAAGAAGAGGAGATGTTCTCCACAATTGAGCTTAGCAATGAATTCAAGACAATTTGGGTCATACAAACAATTTTGGCTATATTAGAAAATTCAATGCAAGCAAAGTCACGAAAATATACAGTTTATCAGTTGTAGTAAAGAAAAAGAAAAAAAAAACTTCATATAAGTCGAAATATGAAGAAATTGGTTCATGCCTATGAGAGTAGACAAATATCCTTAAACATCAAAGATGAAAATAAGCCATTTTGCAATTAGTTAGACCAACACAACTCCTTTTGTGGGTCAACGCTCACCCCATTAATTACAATTTTTAGATTAAAGTTTAGTTTTTGTAAGGTGCAAGGTAGAGCTTGGGAGTTTTTAGGCAACATCAAACATAAAATTTTCTAGAAAACAAACAAGAAGCAAAAATATGAACAAACTCATCAATTAAGCAGAAATAAATGGTTAAGATGATGAATGTGCCAAGTCTGCTGACCAGCCAAAAATAAAACATTTGCAGTTCACCATGTTAAGTTGGGTTTATATTAACACTAACAACAAAACACCAATAAAAGTAAAATAACATTTCCTGATGTTTCCAATGAAGACATATTCGAATACCCTCTGGGGGACTTAAAATGTAACAAAACACTAACAACGAAACATTAAAGTTAGATCACTAGAAGAATACATGATTACTACTTCAACAACGACATAAAAACAAAGAACCACATAATTCGTAGAAAGCCAAAATTTTGAAGTTTACAGATTAATCTATACAAAGTTGAGACTGCAAATTGTTAAAAACGGTAGCTGAGGAAGAAAATGAACCTTCAAAAAAAAAAAAAAAAAGATTGAAGTTGATGATGTAGCGAATCTAAGGCGAAGCGAAAGTCCTGTGAATGGAATCAAGAATCCTCTTCTGCGAATCAAGAATCAACTCCATACGCTTATTCTCCATCTCCATCCTATACCTCTCCGTATCCTTCATCATCTCCATCTTCATATTCTCCATCCCAATAAACCTCTCCGCAAACTTCCTTATCTCCGCCGCCAATTCCGACACCACCGCGTCTCTCCCCTTCTCCTCCTCCTCCTCCTCCTCATCATCATCATCACCATTCTCCTCCTCAACGACGACTTCATCGGCAAAATCCCTGTGCCTTTTTCGAATAGGTTTGCCGGCGTCCGCAATTCCGGCGAACCTATTCACGATAGTAGGTTTGCGGAGCAAATAATTAATACTCCGCGACCTAATGCTGTAAATGTTTTCCTCATCGCTCTCATTATCATTATCGTCTTCGTCTTCGTCCTCATCGTTAATAATGTTGCTGTTGCTGTTGTTGTTGTTATCGGGAGGGCGGGCGGAGATAGGGAGAGGGCCGCGGTGGAGAGAGTCCATGAGAGGGAAGTAAGGCCAAGAGGAGTGGCGGTGGCGCTGTTGCGATTCGGAGCGGTAGCGTTGGCGGAGCTTCTCGATTTTGTGGCGGCACTGAAGGGCGGACTTGGAGGATGGTTCGGAGTGGTCGTAACCGCAACGGGCGGAGACAGTTACGGCGACTTCTTCCCAATTGGAAGCTTTGAGTTGGCCGCGTTTGAGAGAGTACCATTTTTCTTGGTAAGCTTGGATCAGATGGACAGTTTCTTCGTGAGTCCAAGGGAGTGGCTTTGATGTGGTGCTGGGACTCGGATTCGGACTGCCCATTATTATTTATTCAATTTGATTTGAAAATTAGGGTTTCGACTTGAGAGAGAGAGAGTTTGGTTTCTTTTCTTTGTGTTGTTTTTCAGTTTTGAGAAAGTTTTTTGGTGAGTTAATGTTTTGTTAAGTGGGTGGTGGTGATGGTGGTGGGCGGTGGTGGTGGGTGGGTGGGTTAGGTTAGGTTAGGTGGGTCAACGACTAAACTCACTCTAGTGCGCCAGCTAGGCCTGTTCCGCGCAATTAATGGACCCGGACCTAGACCCGGATCCGGCCCTGACCTCAACCACAAACACGGCCTCATGGAATTTTCCTTTTTATATTTCATTATGGTATGAATATCTCCTCCTTCTGTTTAGGTTTCTATCAACCTGCAAATTAAATTTGACTTTCTATGTGTGAGTATTTGAATAATAAAGCTTTAGATACAATATTTTGACAATAAAATTTAATTGATAAGTTGTTAATAATAGATTTAAAAAAAAAGATATATCAACAGTGGATTCAGTAAGAACTATTAATAAATTATTATCTAAACATTATTATAAAAATGTTGCGGCTAGAGCACTACTTTATAAAAGATTTTATGTGTTGAATATTAGCTCTGATACCATATTAAATGGAGAATATTATCAAACGCAATGTGTTATACCATGTTGTGTATGCTAGAGTGGATGCGGAAGAGGAAATATAGAATAGGAACATCAAGAACACGAGGGTTACGTGGTTCAGCCTTGACGGCCTACATTCACGGAGGAATCCCTTAAGGGCTACATCTTTATTGTATAGGAGTGTAGTACAATAACCTCAGTTATAATGAATGTGCCAATTGACCAATTTTGGAGCTTCAAATGAAGAAACGGAGTCCAAAATCGGAATCTACGCGAAAAACTGAGCAAGATAGGCCCTTTCGAAAATTTTGACTTTTGGTCAAAGGTCAACGCAAAAAGTCAAAGTCAACTGGTCCAGGGTCAAAGTCAACAGATACTGGTCCGGGTCGGTTCCGGGTTTCTGGGTCGGGTCACGTATCGGGCAGCAGAGCCGCTGACGTCATCCTATGACGTGTCGCTGACGTGGACTAGGGTTGATGTGGCAACGGCTTGCGTGGCTCTGACGTGGCATGATGACGTCATCAGATGACGTCATGATGACATCAGGCGAGTTCTTCGGTGCGTGGATGGCACGTGAGAAGGCCACCAGCGCGTGGATTAGATGCCAGAAATTCCACCGGCGCGTGACGGCGCGTGTTTTGTCAGATTATGGCCGGAATTTCAGGGTTTGTAGATCGGTGAACGAGGAGGCCGTCAGGGCGGTGCGTGTACCAAGAAAACGATATGAAATTCATGAATCTGAGGCGGCGCGTGTGGGAGGTTCTGGAGCTGTTGGCGGCGCGTGGCGGCGCGTGAAGCTTCCTTTGGTGGCCGAGTTCCTTGGTTTTGGTCGCGGGAGGTCGTGGATCACATCTGTGGTGTTGGTTTCCTCAGGCGAGGCTTGGATTTGCACAGATCTGAGAAGTTGAGCCACGGCTTTGCTTGAGGTTGTGGATCTTGGACACAGCACTGAGCCACGGTGGCTGCAAGATGCCATGGAGTCTAGATTCAGCAGAGAAGCATGTGTGACTTCTGATGGTGATGTGCACATTAAAATCTTCTTTGCGTGGTAGAGATTTTGTTTAATGCCAAGAACGAAGTTTGGCTCTGATACCATGTTGAATATTAGCTCTGATACCATGTTGAATATTAGCTCTGATACCATATTAAATGGAGAATATTATCAAACGCAATGTGTTATACCATGTTGTGTATGCTAGAGTGAATGCGGAAGAGGAAATATAGAATAGGAACATCAAGAACACGAGGGTTACGTGGGTTACGTGGTTCAGCCTTGACGGCCTACATCCACGGAGGAATCCCTTAAGGGCTACATCTTTATTGTATAGGAGTGTAGTACAATAACCTCAGTTATAATGAACCCTAACATGAGTATATATAGGCGACTAAATCCTAGACTACTAGTACAAGTAGGACTGGGCTTGGGCCTATTACATTGGGCTAATATCTGTCTAATATATATCTCTAACATTATGGATATTCTTTAAAACATGTATCTTTGTGACACTAACTTTTCTTTATGGTTTGTTTTATACAACGTCTCTTGTATTTGATGCTGTAACAAGTGCCAACAACACTCATTGCAAGGAACGTGACAAACGTCCATTAAAAAAGAGATAGAAAAATAATGTTCTACACTAAATTTTACCTCTTGTAAACATGAATACAAATGCAAATGAGGATTGAAGGAGATAATTAAAGAGAGAACCAAAGATGTAAGGCAAGAATAAATTATTTTTCTTCCTTCAAATCTCTCTCTAAATGTGATCGAAAGGCAAATGCCCTCAAAAAACCACAAGGAAAGGAAATGGAAGTATTACAAAATAAACCACAGGGTAATTCTATATTTTATGTGTATACGTACAATTTACCCTTAATAATACATTTTGTTATCTTTTTGCTATCACGTAGATTCAATGTTATAATAATAGATCTTGTTCGGATTTTGAACTAGTAAAATATTGTGCACATTATCATGTCCTAATACTATTTTCACAATATGGTAAGTAGATATTTTAGTCAAGTCCACGACCGACTCAAAGTATTGTGGGGTCTAAGGCGACTACTTTAAGTGAGATCTATTCTTATACTTTGAATATTAATATAATATTTATTTAACTTTTGGTTTTTTTATTATTTAAAATCTATTTTTTTAGAAAAAAAATTACAAATTAAAATGAACCCATCACATTACTCAATAACTATACAACTAAAATAAACACTATTTATTGAATGAAGTAACCAAATACTAAAAAGTTATAATTGAAGATTTTAATTAAGTTATATAATTGATATCTCTAAATAAAATTTGAGTATAAATTTATTTACTAGTGTAAGATTAATGAGTTTTTTTTAACATTTATGTGTGAGAGATTAAATGATTGACCCATCCAATGAAAACATTTTTCTTTAACTGGTTTTTCTTTGATAAAAAACTACTTTTTTATTTATTGGAGAATATTTAGGGCTTAATTAATACTCCCATTGGAACAAGAATATCTCTATAGGTAAAAATTTAGGGGATTTTTTTCATTAAAGGCCTTAGGCGGTTGCCTATTTGGCTCACCCATTGAGCCGGCACTGGTCAGGTCTCAAACTTACCAAGTAGTAATCCAATCGTAACTTACCTAAATGTAGGGGTGACAATGTTTAATATGATCCATGAACACAACACAGGTTTTTTAGGTTAAGATCTAGCTTGAACAGGTTTAAGTCATAATTGGGTCAAGATTTAATTGACATAATAAGAAAAGTGTCAATTTCTAGTTGACCTTTTTAACTCGAAATTGACACGATTAGAGACAGTTATTTATTTGTTTTGAGACAAAACGACTTATTTTAACATGACCCATTTAACTCATATAACAATCAAATATTTATTTTATTTTAGATGTTATGAGTTATAAGTAAATTTATGTTATGAGTTATAACTTTGTATGAAATTTTTTTGTTTATTAAATTTAAAACAATATCAACCATATCAAATAGGTTGAAATGGGTCTTTAAGCAGGTTTAAAGTTGGATTTGTGTCAACCAACACAATTGGTTTAATATTAACTATGTTGAAATGGGTCATGTCATTTGTTTCAACCCAACCTAGCCCATTTGTTAAATGTGTCAAGTGGATTATGCCGCGTCAACTCGCTTCAAAATAGGTCATGTTAAGTTTGAAGGATCATGATACTATTATTCAATGGGTCATGTTCGTGTTGACTTATTTAGTCGAATACTTCTAACTCAACATGACACAAACACAACATGTCAACACAAATTGCCACCCCTACCTATAGATATACAATAAGGTAGGAGTGGTGCCACATACAACGATAAATTACCGAAGTTTTCACACCCCTCTCACAAAAATTCATGACGCCTAAACACTAAGCCCCACTACAACATAAAAACAATTATAAAAAATGCAATGCATATTTTCGGTACTCATTGCCCAAAAATCATTGTCTTTATTTATTTAAAGGATACACTATGGGCAATGGAAATGCCATTTCTAATTAAAATTTTATGCTTGCATTTTATCCTCCCTTTTTTATTATTATTGATAAGCTATGCCTATAACTTCTTTTCTTTTTTTTCTTTTTTAGAATCGTTCATGCATATACCTGAAATGCCTTAGAGTGTGGGGAAAATTACAAGGGTGGAAAGAAAAACTCTTTTCTCAAGCAAGAAAAGAAGTGCTTCTGAAGGCGGTTGTGCAAGCCATACTCACTTTTGCGATGGGGTGCTTCAAACTACCATTGAGACTTTGTCGGGACAGTGAGATGTTAATTCGAAAATTCTGGTGGGGACAACAAGGAGAGCATAAAAAAATCCATTAGAAAAATTGGGAGACGCTTTGTGAACCAAAGAAGGAAGGAGGGTTGGGTTTTAAAGATTTAGCAAAGTTTAATGATGCAATGCTGACCAAACAAGTGTGGAGACTTGTTCATGATAAAAACTCATTATTTTATCGTGTTTTTAAGTCAAAATACTTTCCCAATGGTACTATTTTTGAGGCCAAACAATCATCGGGTTCATTTGCCTGGAAAAGCATTTTGAAGGCGCGAAATGTCATTCTGTTGGGTGCAAAATGGAGGGTGGGTGATGGACAAACTATTCGGATTTTTAAGGATTGCTGGCTGCCTGGAAGTTCAATCAGCACAGTCACTTCAGTTTTTTCAGCTCTGGGCAGTGAGGCTGGAGTGGCAGATTTGTTGGACTCTGATGCGTGTGTGTGGAACGACCAACTGCTTGACTCATGCTTCCTCTCCTTCGAAGCACAGCAGATCAGGTCTATTCCTCTCTGTGTTTCCCCCCAAGCTGATAAAACACTTTCTTTGGAGAGCATGTACAAATTGCTTGCCAACAAAAGCAAACTTGCTCAAAAGGAAAATCGTGTTGGATTCGGTGTGCCATCGGTGTGGACGGTGTGAAGAAGATACAATGCATGCATTATGGGATTGTGAGGTGATTAAACTCGTCTGGTGCACAGACTTTAGCTGGGTTAATCAGTTTTAAGCGGCTCAAGGGGACTTCTTGGATCTGGTTGGTCGCCTAATGTCTCGACCTCGAGTGATGGAGCTGTTCCCAACAACTGCCTGGCATATATTGCTTCACCAAAACAAGACCAGACTCCAAGAGCGCACAGTACCGCTGGAGATGATCAGAGATGCGGCTTGCAATTTTCTACAGATTTTCAAGCAAAGCCGAGACTATCCCTGCAGCAGCAAACCGATAAAAGTGACACAAAGACAAATGGTTGCCTCCAAAACCAGGTGAGTATAAAATAAATTTTGATGGAGCGATGTTTAACGAGAGCGAGGAGGCAGGGATTGGTGTTGTGGTGCGCGGTTCATCAGGACAGGTCATAGCTGCTTTGGCCAAAAAGGTGGGGAAGCCTTGCAACACTGAGTTGGTATACAACAGCCCCACTTTGAAGGAGATTCAGAAACAATAATCAAGGCTCTAAAGACGGGTACATTGTTTTCCTCCTCTTTTGGCCACCTAGGAAAAGATACTTTAGTCTCCCTTTGGGTTTCTCTTTCTCTCACACTGTTCGTCAAGGAAATGCGGTTACACATATCTTAGCCTAGAGAGCAAGACTTTATTTATCGTTGTTAGTCTAGATAAAATCTATTCCACCAGATATTGATACTTTTGTTTCGGCTGATTTTGTAGTTCATTAATAAAAGTTCAGGCATGGTTTTTTTCCTCAAAAAAAAATATATATATTTAGTTTTATTCTTTAAGGCAATTAACCATTATTTATGGGGTTTTTTTTTTTTTTGGCAAAAGTTATGGAAATTAGAAATTCAAACTCTGAAAAGAAGATATCTCATGCATTCGATATATACATCTCCATCTTTTAGCATATGAGTGTCACACAACTATAGAACTTGTAAATTGTGATAACAAAGGATTCTATATTATGAGTGCATAAGATAATTATCACTTTAGGTTGCGTAGCAGGCTGGCAGCCCTCCCTTTTAAACAAGATAATTATCACCATGCTTGCGTCGTACTAGGGTCTCTTCTCAGACCTTTTAAACTAAACCCCAATTTGCACTTTGCACTATGCAGTAGTAGGAAAAGTTACATGTGAAATCAAGCAAATTACAAATATTGTAACTTGACATTAAAAATTTACATACTTTTCATAGCATAAAACCGCTCCCATCTAGTTTTGAACCGATAATTAAAAATAAAAGATCAGTGTCTGAACTATTGATGTATACACAAGTTGTCTAATCCAGACAGTTCAGAACGAAGTGTCTACACGGGTTTTGATCGCAAATATAGCAAATTTAGTGCCACTTCCAAAATTCAATCATGACAATTCCTTTCATGCCAACAAAAACAAATTACAGACCAAAAACAAATTACATCAACGAAACCTAAGCTATAATAAAAAATTAAAAATTAAAATTAAAATCTCACAAGCCATAAATACACCTCAAATGCTCTACACAATCAAATGACAATACTTACAAATATTTTATCAAATACGTACCAGAATAAAGGTAATGTCCATCAGCACAGCAGTAATTCTTAAAACTGCACTCGCCAAGTTACAAATTTTCATCATTATCAGCACGGACATACCAAACTCCCCAGCAACATTGAAATCATCATTAGCAAGTGTAATCCTAAAATCAGAAAAACCTTAAAACAGATAGATATAGAAGAGTCAAGGGCTTGTTGATCGATATTCATAGCAGGAAAAGGATAAACTGAAGGCTTGCGGCATTGTATAAACTGAAAGTTGTTACAAATTACAATAATTCCACAGGCGCACCTGGCAGTGACACATGATGATTGTTCTAACAACACTGACCAGTGTATACACCATAAACCTTATATTCACAAAATTTCCAAGAGGCTTTAGCCACAACAATGATTGCTACCCCATTAATCTAAAAGAGTAAATAATACATGCACTAATCTACTGGGGCAAAAAGGAATAGGGCCCTCTGCAGGAGCAGGGAACCAAGAAGGAGGGGGAGAAAAAAAAAGGAAGAACAAGAAAAGGAGAAATAAGAACCCTGTACACATACCTCTATATCCATCTCTATCTTCCCAAAACTCTAAACCAGTGGTAATTTACAAGATTTTCCCAAAAAAAAAAAAAAACCAAAAAATAATGATGATAATGCACTGCCAATGCTTCAGTTTACTTTTTGACAGAACCTGCAAAAAAGGATCACCATCTCTTTCTGTCCTGCAATGCCCAAATGAATCGCCAGCTCTATCTGCGCATCAGAACCCCCACACCACAAGTCAGGTATCTTCACTAAAACATGTAAGAATGTCCCACCCCCACCCCCACCCCCCCCACAAAAAAAAAAATTCAGAGAGTCCCCCCCCCCCAAAAAAAAAAAAAAATTCAGAGAGATATGCATGAATCAGACATGTAGTAACTTGAGAGTAACCAACCAAGATTAATTTCAAATTTGGATTATGTTTGGGACAAAAAAAAAAACAAAAAAAAAGGCTGGACTATACAATTTAAGCGGGAAAAATATAATACAGGTTTATACCACACATGCACAAAACAAGAAAAGTAAGTAGGCATTAAATCGTGATGACATGGTACATTATGAAATAAATAATATAATATTAAGAAATGATTTCCAACTTTCATGAAATTTGTCAGGCTGGGAAAAAAAACATAATGAATAGTAATATATTATGAAATTAATTATATGCAATAAAATTGGACTACCAAGCTTTTAGAAAAGGGCTTTGAATAATTCTAGAGTATATATACTGACAAATGATGCCAGCCCATCCCTTGAATGGGAATGAATTGACACATGAAAACCCTTTTCAGAAATCAAATAGCTTAACGCTAGATCATATCTGCATATATCAAGCAACAATTGCAGAGGGAACTGAAAATAATAATACCTGTACACTGCTGTTACAAGGGCATGCAGACCCTATCCTGGCAGGCTGATCGCTATCAGAATGCTCAGTCCACTAAATTGATTCATTCCAGTTTCGAATTAGTGGGCCTCATGTACAAACTGCCTTGCCCTGCTTGCAGAAGCTGCGTATGCTGCTGAGATTGTGGCGGTGGTGGAAGATGTTGGGGTGATTGTTGTTCTTGCTGCTGTTCCTGTGGCTGATACTGTTGTTGTGATGGGGATGGAGCTGTAGGTGACTGCTGCAGTGGTAACTGAGGCTGCCATTGTGCTCCAACATTAAGTCCATGTGAGGGCAAGCTACCTGATAGCTGCCTGGTGCCTAAACCTTGACTAATAGGTGGTAATGGCTCACTCCCAGCTGAACTTGAAACAGGCAGGCCCCCAATGGAACCCACTTGAGCTGCTGAATTAGGCAGATTAGAATCATATGTCGGTTCCGACTCCTTCCACTGAGCAGCAATGGCAGATGAAACAACGGGTACCACATTGGCTGAATCAATACAGCCCTGAGACATTACTGTGCTAGAACTCACCTGAGAAACGCTAGTCACAGCCTGCTGGTCAGCTTGAGATATATCAGTTTGAGATTTATTCTGCAACTCAGAATTCACTTGACGATTCTGTTGGAGCATTCTCTGAACACTTGATTGACTTTGATTAACCTGCTTTTGGTGTGGCTGTGGTTGCGGCTGCAGCTGCTGGTGGTGATTCGAAGCAACAACCGCTGATGGACCAGCTTGATGGGATGCAGATAATGTGTGACCTGAAGGAACAAGGGGAGCCTGGCCTTGAGTGCTATTATCAGAATGAGAAGGCATCTGCTGTAGTTGCTTTGACGAAGGGGGCACTGAGCCAGAAAGAAGCTTTTGCTGCAACTGGGGATGGTTTGAAGATTGAGAAGGAACCTGTGGTTTGGACGGTTGAACTGGGTTTAAGCCAGATCCAGAATATAAGCCTTGACCTTGCATTAAGTGCATAATCTGCTCTCCTTTTTCCGGAGCTTGGCTTCCTGGAGGCATAGAAAGGCCATTTAGATGAGATGGATCGATTGAGAGGTTCTGATGAACCAGCATGTTCCCTCTTCCCATTCCCTTTAAAAGTTTAGCCTGCTGTTGAGCTTGCGCTTGTTGACGTTGTTGAGGGTGGTGCCTGCCAGATTGTTGAAACTGCTGCTGCAGTGGCTGTCGTTGGCGTTGCTTCCCCATCTGATTGGTCAACCCACTCGCACTGGGATTTCGGCTAAGCCCATGTTGTGGTAGATGATGTTTCTGCTGGTGCTGAGATGATAAAGGAGTCATTGGGGAAGATGGTGTTGCAGGTGACACAGATACAGGTTGAGACGAAGTTTGAGGTTGAATCTGGGAACTGTTTTGAAGAGAGGGCGATATGGGAAGCTGTGGCTGTGGTGGCGCATGTGGCATCAAAGCATTAGATGCAGCAAATTGTTGCTGTTGCTGTTGCTGTTGCTGCTGCTGCATATACCGGTGCTGCAGCTGCCTTTCTTTAGCCATGCGGATTGCATAGGCTGTATGCTGGGGACCTGTTGCATGATTGGGGCCCTGAATATGAGGGTGATGAGGGCTACCGAGAGCATGGGACTGTTGTGGAGACATCTGATGCTGCTGCTGGGAGTGACCTGCATATGGCTGAACAGGTGGTGAAGTTTGATTAGAAAAGGCAGAACTCAACCCATTGAAAGGGGGAATAACTTGACTGTTCCCTTGTGTGACCTGCATCTGAAGCTCAGGAACCATCATTTGCCTTGGATGCTCCGGGTTATGGCCAGGCTATAACACAAATACACATTCAGTGAAGTATAATCAAAGCAACCATTATTGATTAAACATATATGGAAAGTACAGAATATGTAAAAAAGTTGGAAATTATTGAAGAAAGACAAAAGATCATCAAACGGAAATATCAACTACTTCTGCAACCGAGTATTTTTTTTCAAAAATAACATAAGAGAGAGAAGGCATTGAATTTTATAAGTCTGCAACCTTATTAAGGGGTGGGTTTTTTTCAAAACAGAAGAAGGCGGAAGGGAGAGGGAGGGGTTGTCCAGATTGTTAATTTGAACAGTAAGTACAGAGGCAACCTTAATAAATCCTTGGCAGAGCATTTGGAAAATTTGTGTACAGCCTAGGGTTGTTTTTTTCCTGGTGTGTGATGTTGGATAAGATCTTGACTACAGACAATCTAAGTGAGGATTCAAGATTATGGATTGGTGCATTTAATGCAAGAGCAAAGGAGAGAGCGTGGCTCATCTTTTCCTAAATTATACATTGGCTCGAAAAATGTGATTGTTGGTTTTTGGTTTGTTTGGTGTTTCTCACATAACATCTTTGTGGGATTTGTTATATTGTTGGAAGTGACGTTTTGGCAAGAGAAGCAATGAGGAGATTTGGAAAGTTTGTTCCTTTGTGTTTAATGTGGTGTCTTTGGAGAAAGGAAAGGCCCAATGTTTTGAGAGGAAAGGAATACCCAGGACAAAGTTGAAGTTTTCTTTTTGAAGACTCAGTATGACTAGATTTCGACTTCTCTCACTTTATTTTCTGCAGATTTTCTAAAGTTCCTCAATACTTTGAGCTCTAGTTAACCTTTGTATAGATTTTTATTTTTTTTACCTCTTTTTGGGCTATTTCTTTATATACTTCCCTTGTACCGTTGTACTAAGGTCAGCAGCTACATGTATTTTTTTCACCACTCTATTCTATCCTATCCAAAATATACTCTACGTTACCTACTTAATTGACATGTCTTTTTCTACTACTACTACTCATGTTTGTTAGATCTTCCTCTACCTTTCTCTGTTCCTACAACTTGTTTCAAGTTTCAACCTACTCTTCCTCACTGGTGAATTAGTTTGTTCAAGGATGGCATTCACTCCCATATAGCAATGATGATGTGTTTTTTTTTTTTTTTTGATAAGTAGATATAGCAATGATGATGTGTTATAAAACGAGATAATAATAATTGTGGATATTTCCTTTTTAAACAGTTAAATAATGTATTAGTAGAAAAATGAACAATGTTGACATCAAACAAGTAGCAAAGTGGTATCAAGAACATTTTGGAATATTGTGTTTGCAGAGAGAGAGAGAGAGAGAGATGTGAATTTGGCTTTAACAAGATGGGCCTGTTCAGAAATGTAAACAGCCCTTAACAGTAACTCTAATTTAAAACAACGCAGGCTCAACCCATTGCTCCGATTGCAGTATATTAGAACTATTCAGGGGTTGTACTATTGTTTCAACAGTCCTGACTGCTCACATCAAACTATAAATTGCTCAAATTGCCAGCTAACAGGTCTGCATATAAATGATCTCAAATGCGCCCAACAACTCCTCCACCCCAACCTCAGGTCCCCCAGAAATAAACAAGAAAGTAAGATCAAGAGCTGTATCAAAGCAACTTGACGCGAATAATGTCAAACTAGTCACATCCACTGATCCTAGAAGAGGCCGGCATATTAATAGGCTTCAAAATTTTCAATTTCTCTCTTTGCAGTTTATTTTAATTTTTGAG
The DNA here is from genome assembly GCF_002906115.3 of Quercus suber. Taxonomy (NCBI): domain Eukaryota; kingdom Viridiplantae; phylum Streptophyta; class Magnoliopsida; order Fagales; family Fagaceae; genus Quercus; species Quercus suber. Next base: position 811,103 of record NW_027069523.1, on the reverse strand, counting down.
TGTATGCATGCGCGCACACTAAAAAACAAAAGCCAACAACCAAAACTAAATGATGCCATCCAAAACCAGCAACCACAGCATAAGAAAAAGTAATCGATAAAACTCACCCGTATCATATGCAAAGCCTCGCGAGGTCTTAACATGGAATTCACTTGACCTGGGCCTGCCCCAGAGTGCATATTTACAGGGCTTGGCATCCCCACCATACTGGAAGAAAGCATAGACCCAGAATTCAACATAGGTGATGAGGCCATTCCTTGAAACCCTGGCCTTGAGATTGGCATGCCTCTACTCATCCCACACATCATGCCCATACCATTTCCACCAGGTAGCATACGCACACCACGATCAGCTCCAGAAAGAGCCCCAGGAACAGACATGCCAGACTGCTGAATGTTTCTACCAGATAACATTTGATTGTATTGTTGCATTCTTTGCTGCTCATCAACTGGTAAAGATGATCTTGGAACATTGTATCTGACATCCCTAAAAGATGTAACCACAATGGTTAAAAACTAAAGGTAAGAATAGAAAGAACATTAAATTTTACAAACTCAATCTATATAATGGCAGACTACCTGCCAGAGGTAAGTGGACCAGATGGCGATGACAAGTTACTGCCTAGAACCATACTGGAAGATCCTTGTAGTGCAGAATTGGGCCCAGAAGCAGGAAGTATTGTTGCAGCAGCACCCTGACTTGATATTGCTAAACCACTTGTATGAGAAACTTGATAATTAAGCGGAAGACCATCTTGGGGAGATGTGGTTGCGTCGCATAGATCAAGGGGCCTTCATCCAAACATAAAAAATAAAACTAATATTGCAATTTCTTGCATAAAACAGTAATAATTACACATAAGAGCCAGGAATATAAGAAAATACTGATGAGTTAGTACCAGGAAATACCATTAATATGTGTGAAAAGGCACCAATACTTACGTTAGAAAACCTCCATTCAGGTTATTTGGGCAGACTTGGGAAAGAGCAACAACATGAGAGTTGTGAACTGTTGCAACTTGTTTTGGATCCTGGTTATCATTCTTCACATGATACACAAGAAGACAGATTAGTAGTCAGCAAAGAGTTTAAAAGGTACAAAAACTTATACAAAGATTACGTAGATCACTTTCAGGTCTTAAGTCTGTAATTTCCAACATCTAAGATGTCATTTCACTTTATACAGCTAGCAAACCATCACTTTTTTTTTCTTTTCTTTCTTTTCGATAAGAGCAAACCATCACATTTTATGTGTGCCCTTGAAATTCAATCAAATTTGGGGCCCTAGACTTGATAATCCATCTCTATTTCAAGGGATGTGACAAACATATTTTATTAGGAGTTCGGATTTAAGTTGACCTTGTTATCAGGGAATGTCATGAAAGACTGCACCAACACAATTATGGTGCAGACCAATTTTCAGATAGCAAGGCAACAGGGTGGGAAGAATGCTGGACAAAGGATAGAGATCATGTATGTGCATGCGTGCAGGCTAAAAAAGAAACAGCCAACAAATTTCTACAATCTTTTAAGTTTATACATGTGCATATATGAAATGACAAAAAATAATCCTTTTTTGTAAATTATGCACACACCCAGTGAGTTTTGAAAATGCAACATTATCCTCAAGCTTGTTCTTACAAGGGAGGAAGCACCATTTGAGCTAGAGTTCATTAGCCAGATCTTTTCAGATCTAACAAACTTGAATATTTTTTCAAATTCCATCCCAATTTCATGGCATAGTGAGAACAACCATTCAAAAGCCTTCCCATAAATTCAAAAGAAAAGATTCCAATAAGCTCTAGCTCAAACATCCGCCTCCCAAAATAATAGGATGGAGGATGAGGTCATAAACTCAAGACCCACTAGGTGCATGCCATGTATAACTAACCAGTTAAAAAATCAAAAGAACAGATTTAGTGAGTTAATTTCAGCCTCAAGGACAGATACAACAACCACCAAAACCAATACTGAAACTTTAACAGGTTTCCAGGCAAAGATCAAAAAAATTAAAAGATAATATATTTAAATGTAACTGATTGACTTAAATAATGTGCATGATAAAACATTACTCTTAGGAATGCAAAACCAGCAGACATTCCTTATAGCAACAACTTGTATTCAAACAATGGCAAAAACGTAATAGTGAATATAATATATAATATCTATACTAGGAAGCAGTGGGTAGGAGATTAACCAACAAATTGACTTCTTAAAATATAGGATGGACCTCAACCATAAAACTCATATAGGGTGCATCCTAAGATGTTATCTGGTCTAGCAAATGTTGGAAGCTGAAAACACTTCAATATAAATATGCAGCCCTTGAGCAGCACCCTCCCCCCCCCCTCCCCCCCCAAAAAAAAAAGAACCCTTTGAAGTTAACACAAATCAACTTATATTTGTAAGGATAGGCATTCTACAGAGGTGGTATTAGTAATACACTTCAGATAATGTGTTGGGATCAGCAAAGATACATCTAACTTGTACTTCAAATACAAACCTGACTCCTCCGGTAGTGCTGCTTCTGCCCAATCAAAATGATTTTCTCAAAATGAGCCTTGATGGTATCCTCTTCCATTGGCCCCTGCAAACGCTGAAACAATTGTCTGGCACTGCCCTGCATAACACCAGACAATACAAGAAGCCAAAATAAGCAATATTACACAAACATCGTGCCAATACACAGAATCACAGATACACTTAAAGGCATTGTCAGAAAGGGTATCAAAATTCTAGCCTTTGGAATGCCAGGTAATGTAGATGGATATGACTGGGAAGACCCTGAATCTTCTGCACTATCAGCCCCATCACCAGCACTCCTGTCCATTAAAAATTTGTGACGCTCCTTGCACTCTTTAGGCTTACGAAAAATACACTGCACATGTTGGAGAGAAGTCAATGGGACTAGTGCATAAAAGACAACTAACAAGATTTTCCAAAACATTATCAAATTGAAATGAAAATATAATAACGTTTTACCAATAAAAATAAAGCATGCTGAGCTAGGACAGCCACAAAGTCAAAAATTGACAAATAAACACATGCCTACCTTAAACTGCAGAGTACTGTTGATAACATCACTCACGAGCTCCCAGTTAGGACCCATATCATGTACAAGGACAACAAGTGCCTAATATAACAAACATAATAATAAGAATGATAACATTTCAGCTACCTAGTGGTAGTAAAATGTCTAGAACCACAGTTGGAACAAATATGGGACTACAATAACCTGGTCTTCAAATAGCGACCATGGACTTCCTGAACCAGGCTGCCCAGCAGATATCTGCAAAGAAGGTGAATTGCTAAGTTCATGGAGAAAAATACAAACAAGGTAAATTAGCAATTATGAGAACAAGCTGTTAGAAGCCCTATCAAATAGTGCAACCCCAAGTGTACCTTCAGCGCTTTTGCTTTGCGGCCCCGATCCCGACCACCTATCAATTTAATGAATTTATTTGGGTTGGACATATTACTCATTTGGGATGCCACAGGGGAGGGAATGGACCCACTCATTGGAGTAATGTTGTCAAAAGTATTATCTAGTGATTGCTTCATAATCTTTGGCTTCTTGGCATTAGGTTGCCCATATAAACCTTCAGAGAAACATTTGAAAATAATAAGGATAAAGAACACAAACTACAAAGTATGTTTGTCAAACAAATTATAAAGCTAACAGGAGAGAAAAAGGTGCTTTACCACTGTTTCCATTAGATTCAAAATGAAGACTGTCCAATCTCTTCTTGGAATGATCCCTCTACAAGTCAAATGGCACCATAAATTATTTGAATACTTTCTACAAAACATTTCACAGTATGCAGTATTTATTTCCGGAAAAAGAACAGACCAAAAGCAAAAAAATAAATAAAAGGAAAAAACATGTACGCTACCCACAACATGCAAATACCAAAAAAGGAAGCAATACCCTCCTCATAGAAACTTATGTCAACAAACTCAAGCCTGCTAACAAAACAAAATGAGGGAAGAGAAAGAACATCTGCTTTGACTTTATGATACTCCCGCTATTTCTATAATTGGTTCACCCAACTGCTGGACAAGACAATTATAGCTTCCCCATCACCAAAAACTTCCCAAAGCTCCCTTCCTCTTCAAAGGGCCTATCTTTTCACTTCAGCTTGCTAAACAAACTCTCTTAGAACATTTATCGTACATTTGAACCATCGCAGTCACTAGAGGACATATAATATGTCTCTCCACCAAAAAGGTTTGCCCGCAAAAGCTAATCACAACCTCTATGCAGATTGCAGCCAAAAACTGACAGCAGCCATGATGACCAAGTCCTATAAGTTATTAGCCATTTCTCTAATATCGCATACCATTTATCCTAGTGGCTGGAAAATGAAATTCCAAAACTTCAACACCTTCTTACCAAATACTATAAACTATAATTAAATAAAATAAGCATGTGATAACATGAACTTAAACAGGTGGAAAATGCAACATAAAAGATAATGCCCTTCTATAATAGTTTCTCATAAGCCAAGACTTTGAGAATTGAAATTACGTAAGCACCCAAGCACTGTCAGACAAAGCAGATCATAAATGACATTCCTCCCTAATAGCATAAATTTGCCAAGTTATTACCATAATGGCAGATTTAGTCAGATATATTTAAGAGGAAAAAAAATGAAGAATCTTTACAAATCAAGCTACTTTATACAATGAACAGAACAATGATCACCTGTTCATTAAGAACAGCAGAATCCAGCTGCCATCCCTGGTCATATGAAACCTGCAAGCATATAGAATTCAAGCAACTTAACAGAGAAAAAAGGAAGAAAATCAGAAAGAAATATATCATTAATTTTCAAGGGAATAAGAATGCCCTTGGTGTCTGTTGAAACTTGAAATATAGGATTTCCTATGTACCAGATGTTTCGCCTTCTTCTTCTTTTTAGGCTTTATAGATGTTTCTGCAGAGTCATACGGCAACTGCTTCTCAAAGTCCCCAGCTGACTCAACCTCAACACTTTTCTGGATCTGCGATCCACCATGTAAAGTACTCTGGTCATCCTGACAGGAATTAGTATCTCCACTTGAAGCATCTGTCTTGACTTGAGCCTGTATGGTCCCAGTTGCTCCAGCACCGAAAGGACTCACAACCCTTTGCCTGGTAGCAGTACGCATACGTTTTGTAGGAATTGAACCAACATTAAGACTAGCAGGCCTTTTTCCCATCAACATGGATTGTTGAGTTCCAGTTGTATATTGTCCATAATGCAAATCTGCTCCCACTTCAAAGGATCTTGAAGTGTATGATTTCATTAAGTGTTTCCGTTTCTTCTGGGCAAATTTTGTTGACTTGCTACCTTCAAAGGGTCCAGGCAAACAAAACGTGCTCGTTTCTCCTTCATCCTCATCGTACGCATTCTCTTCATATCCATACTCTGAATTTGAAAATTAAACTTTTAAGGAGCCCTAGATTAATCAATGAGGACTGCAATATTACATAAGTCACAGCTATACCTGCTACAGCATCATATGTTGATGTCTCAACTTCTTCTTGCATGCTACTCCCAGTTCTCTGAAATAATTCAATTCAATCTGTTAAAATAATGGTTGCAAAGGAAAGATTCTTATAAAATACATTAGCATAATACTGTTGTCATATAAAAGAAAAACAGAAATTCATCCTAGAACAACAGAAACAGATGAATGAGTTATTGGCAAAAGATATATGACAACATACTCCCAATTTGAAAATGCTTAAAACAACCATCTTGATGGACAATTATTTACCTCAAACTGTAGCAAATGAGATTCAATAGATTTTCTGTAGCTCTCCATTGCACCAGATGGAACTGAATAGAGGAGGCTTTCCTGCCAAGCCAGAAACTCAACGTATAATAAATTCCATAGGCATCACTGATTAAATATATGAAACAAAGTAAAATAAGCAAAAAAATGAGTCATGTCTACAAAGTAGTGTGGCATGTTTATGCAGGTCATCTAAAAGGCTATCAGGAACTTGTAGCATACTTCTGTAAGATGGTCCTCCCATGACATTTCAACAATTCCTACATCAGATATCCTGTCAGGAGTTGTTGGTGCTTCCGCTTGAAGAGGGCCAAGGGAGCTGTTATATTTCAAAAATCTAACTGCATATCCCAGTACAGAAACTGAAGGATTTTTTCTGGGATATTGTGTCCCTGATTCTTTGATCATCTCCTGCCAAGGACCAACATAAATATCATTAAAATATAGTACACAAAGGTAAGACAAAAACTCTAATATTTAAATGAAACTTCACTCGTGTTCATCCTAGAACCAAGAATCTTAAAGCACAATAAAGAAAAGACACTGCCTAATAAAACAGTAATACATCTCTCCATAGGGAAAAAAAAAATCATGAAGACATTAAAATGAGCATTTTCCATCAGAACAGATCTATAGGCTCCAGATAACAAACAGTTCTAAAGCTACAAGATACATCACTTGAACTCAAACACCCTGATCTCATCTAACAACTAAATAATGAAATTTAGAAGTTAAGTGGTCCATATGCCTCAATAAGTGGTTTTAAAATTAAAATCTATTTAGAATTCATTGATAATTGTACTCTTAAAGCTTTAGATGTAATCTACATCCAGCATACTTCCTGCGTACTTGATGTTTTTTGGGTTCAATATAATCATTATTTATCAAACAAAAAAAAAAATTAAATCTACCTGACTATAAGGACATATGCTTTTTTTTATTGGTAATTACACATGCACTGTTTGGACATGAATCTATGACCTTGGCCTCCACCTTGCTTTTACTAAGGGAGGTGCCATTTGAGCTAGAGCTCATTGGCAGGACAATCAAAACATTTGCTGCAGAATATCCGATCCAATTGTGCAAATATTTGTAGTTGACCATAAAAAATAGGTCCAAAAGAAATAACATCTTCAAATAAATCCAACCTTCAAATAACCACATGAGCTTATAAAAGAAAATAAACTGCTACTCCCATGTTTAATATGGCTATCTGCATATATCTGTCTCCATTTTCCCTCCATCTTGTCTCATTTCTTTAAACATTTTCCAGATTCATCAGTTATATACAACTTCATATTTACTTAAAAGGTCCTTGATTGAAAAACTATAATATTACAGCCAACCAGATTTTATTATTATATATGAAAAATAGAAAGTGAAACAACTACCAGCAATGGACTAGGCAATGAACAATTGCTGAATATTAAATGAATAAGCAAGAAAAATCATTTGTATAACACTGAATTACTATCATCACATAGACCAAAGTGGTGATCAGAAAAAGAGACAGTAAATAACAAGCACCATATCAGATTCTCCAATCTTGTCCTCAGAAACTTCATTCCCATCAATCCTCCTTGATCCAACCAAACCATACTTGCAGTTCTTTTGAACAACAGCTTGCTCATCACTATTTAGAAGCGCCTCTGCTGAAGACCAAAATTGCATGACAACCTTTGCCAAGGAGTGAGCTACTCTTTTCATCTCCCAACATTGGTTTTGTTGCTCAAATCTCAACCGAGAACTAAAAGCAACCCGATGACATATTTGAGCTGCAGAATTTATCTTCCAAAGACGCTCCTATAAGAAATAATGAGGGAAATAAAAGGCTTACAACAGGGATAAAACTGGATGCACTTCATTACAGTAAGCTTTGAAAATATTTGTGCTTCAAATAGTGTGATAGATAGATCCAAAATTGAGAAGACGTTCTTTTAGAGAGAGAAAAAAAATGATTGGAAAAGATATTGACTGAATCAAATCCCTAGAAAAACAGACCTGTGCAAAATCATTTGCCAACCATGCCATTTCCTCAAGGACAAAATCCCATTGAGATTTTCGCCGGTCCTCTGAATACGAAGTGTGAACAGATAACTCTGCAATTCTCTTACGCTTAGCCTGTTTACTACATTATGTCAATCTTTTATAGCTTCATGAACAACCAAAAAATAAATGAAGTTCCAACAAATTTGACAATAAGAGAACATAAACCAGGACAGAAGGTAAACAAAGAACCTCTATAGTTCGTGCCTCTTCAAGAATAGAATCTTCATGTGCCTTGTCTGCCTTTAAATGGTTACCAGAACACGTTTGATGTTCAGAGGCAGCAGAAGAGTCCCTCCCCGGCAAAGCAGTCACTGGAATCTCACAGTCAAAGGCATCCATAGATTCCTGAAGTACGCCAGTGCATAAGTTTTCCTTGCTGGGGTTGGAATTATCACCCAACACATCTTCCACTTTTCTCTCAGTATCTGATGGGATATGTTCATTTTGTTGCACTCCCTCTATGTTGGAAGGATATTTCACCTCATTTTGAGGTTCAAATCTACTTATATTCACATCTTCCTCAACTTTGACTATAGTACCATTGCCAGAATGGTTTTGATAAACAGAATCACAAGCATTAGTAATAGAACAACTATCAACATCCATGGCCTGATTTCTTTTTTCAATAGCGTTAGTTTCATTCTTTTCATCAACGTCCCTGGACTCATTCTTTTCTTTAATCACTTCACCACCTGTTAAATTTATTGTCTCTTCCAAATCTGAGGTTTGTTCCATAGTGTTCCCATTAGATAAGACATTCCTTGTATTAGTACACATGTCATTATCATTATTTACATCTACACCTAGGCTAGCTTGGGTGCAAGAGGACTCCGAATCTAAACCCTTTGTGCCCAATACTGCATTGCTATTTTGACCTTCATTTATACTTTTCCTATCTAATTTGATGTTGCTGAACCCATTTGGCTGACCAGGTCTAGTTTCGTTCTCAGCTTTTGTTGCAGTTGCACAAGGCGGATGTTCAAAACCAGCTGAAACTACCTGATTCATCTCTCCAACAGGATCAGGTCTCCCAGAAGCCATATCAATAGCATTCTGTTGAGCATTTACTTGAGAAGGTTGGTCGTGTTGGTTGTCCCTCAAGATTTTGGGAACCTTAACATCCAATTTACCTTCAGGCAGGCTACCGCCAGTAGTTTCTAAAGCCCGCACACCATCCAAGTCCGATTCCAACTGATTATTTGAAGTAGCAATCTTAGAGACCATATCACCATTTGATCTTGCAGACTTTGGATTAGAAACAGAAGGTATATTTTGATCCTTTATGTTGTTTGTTTCAGATGCCATCCCCTTTCCATCCCTTCCACGAGCACCTTCGCGGGTTGGTCTGGACCTATTCCTTCGAGCATATGGGCGAACAATAGCTGAATCTTCAGATTCCTTGGCATTTTGACTCCCATCCATCTGGGAAGACTGTTCTGATGGAGCAATGTTATTCCTTCGCCTAGGATGAATAGAGCTCCTTTCACCTTCAAGTAACTCATTGTTACCATCTAAAAGTAACAGATTATCAGCACTATTGGGTTCACATACTGTAGGAACCCCTGGTCTACCACTACTCTCGACAGAATCTCCATGAGGTGAGGCAGCCAATGCAAAACTACCTTTTGCTTCACTAGAATAACAAAGAAAAATAGAATAGAATCAAATCAAATCGAATCCATCAATCTTTTTTTTTTTTTGATAAGTTAGAATAGAACAGAATCAATCAATCAGTTTGTTACAATGTTGATCAAAAACCCATAAATGCACAATGACAAAAACAATCTACCTGGTCACAATTTGTTCTGGATGCTGATCAGTGAGCGATGTAGACTGGACACTAACTGAAGCCGCATTCCCAAATTTAAAGTCCAAAGGATTGCCACCCTGAAAGTGAGGAGCAATAAGGTGATTATCATTCACAGGACTTGATAAATAGCGAGAAAGATTAATTTGCCATACTTTCTCAAGAAATTCTAGCTCCCTTCTCCTTTCCTCACGAACATCATACTCTTGCCTGTTATCAACAAGGAATATATTTCTTACAAAAAAAGAAAGGAAAGCTGAAATACATCTAGAAATGGAAATTCAAAGGGGGTCAGAGTAAACAAAAAGGACGCCCATATTACCTAAGCTCTGCTTGAGCCCTCTCAATTGCTGCTCGGCGTGGAGAGGTTTTTAAACCAATACCAACCCCGCCGTCAACAACTCCACCCATGGAATCAACCTCAGCATTTACGAGTAGACCAGACCCTGAGCTACATCCATGCATACCTACCTTAATATCTACAATCTTTCCCCTCCCATATATTCAATATTCTACAAATTTGTGAAAGCAGAAGAGTAAGAGAAGTCATATGAGCGCAAGTCGCTGAATAAACAAAGGAAAATGTTATCAGCCAAAAAAATCCTTTCCACTAAAACATATAGTAAACGCTTTATCAAAGCATACAAACAGGGGATAAATCTCCTCATTCAAGTCAATATTCAAGTTTGCACAAATTCACATACTTTGGAGAGAGAGGGGGGGGGGGGGAGAAGCAAATGTCCACTGATATTACACTGTGAAAGTCCCTCAAGGCATGGGATATTTTAAATATATGTATACATAACTCATGATCCACACAAGATGGCAGTAACCTCACCCTCCACTTCTTTTAGAGGGAGGAGATGCCATTTGTCTCAAATACCAACAAAACTGAACACAGGATTCAAAATACATAACAGTTACAGATAGAAAACCAACACAAAATAAATAAATAAAATGTAAGAAGTTTGGGAAAATAACCAACAATTACATGACACAAGAAAAAAGAATCCAATACCAATCCTCAACACCATCTCACATCAGCTGTGTTAATCAGGATATTTTTAAGTATATGGGCAAAATACACCATGCAAACATGCATTAACTCTCACATGCTTGGAATTGAAAATTCAAACCAGCTAGTGAGTTGGAAAAAAGAAAAGGTTAACAAATGCATATATATGTCAGCAGGCTCATCTAAAATTTCAATTCAGAATAGGAACTAAAACTATGGAAGGAGTCCATTAAATGGCAAAGCACAAGCATGCATTTCCATGTGCTTCACAAAAAAAGAAGGCTAATCCATTATCATAGCTCTAAATTCAAGAAATGACTACACGACTTGCTTAGACAGTCACCCCATGTATAAATGACCACAAGCATGTATAAATAACTGCACAACTTGCTTACACAGTCACCCTGATGTATAAATGAAATGCTTCAAAAATAAAAAGTTGCACTGCCATGCCAAATTTATCAGTAAAGTATAAATTTTCCAGAAATTTAATATGTAGATGAGGACCTTGCAGTAATACAAGCATATAGAAATCCCCCCGGAATCCCTTACAAAAAATTAAAAAACATAAGAGCATTTCATATAAAATCAAGCATACAATTGAGGGAGGGGTGGGGGATCAGCATGATAAAGATCAAATTCAATCTACAAAACCCTAAAAATATCTTCTATATTGCCTATAAAGAAATGTATTTTTTTTTAAAAGAACAAGATACAGAGCACGCTTAACAATACATTTCTAACCTCAAGCCAATGTCTAACAGGTAACAGCACAAGCAAGAAGCATTTAACTACTAAAACTGATTTGACCACTATGCGATGGTGCTTCGTTCATATAGTTTAGTAGTAAAAAAATAAATAAATAAAGGAAATGGGTGCAACTAGGCAATGTCGAATCATGGAAATCGATAACTTATAAGAAGAAGAGTTAAATCATTAATAAATACACAGTGCCACACGAAACTACAAGCAAAACGAGTAACAAATGCTCAAAAAAGTCTTGGGGTCAATAATATTCCTTCAAATTCTCATATAGGCAACTCAGAACAAATGCATTTGAGCAACAAAATCACTATCTTACCACTTAAATACACACCCTACTAAGTTTCCCCAAAATGGGGAGCACCACATTAAATACCATATTAATGCAAAACATTAAAACCTTTCAAGGCATTCAATCAAAGCAGAAATTCCACATTAATTGCCACTAACAAAAAGCCCCAAAACAAACCCTAATGCCATTCGAATTGCACCAAAATTTCACAAATTCTAGGGTTTCGTAAAAGAGCAAGAAAAAAAAAACTACCTGAATTGACGAATATTAAACCAATTGAAGAGCTAGGGCACCAACACGGAACTCTCTATTTCGCTCAATCCCTCTCTCTCGCACAAACAAATAACTTTCTCTCTCCTAGGGTTTTGAAAACCCTAATTTTTTCCCCCAAAATAAATTAACGCGAAATTCAACACGTCCCTCCCGCAAAAATGTCAGCCATGAAAGCCTCGCTGAGCCTCTCTCTCTCAATCTGTGTGTGAAATTTCTAGGGTTTGTTCGTGTTTTTTGTTATGTGTTTTTGTTTTGTTCGTGTTTTGGTTTGGTCAGTGTATTTCGTGAAAGAAGAGAACTATGCGACCTCTGCGAAGAGTAGTAGTAGTAGTGGGCTGGGCATGAAGAAGAAGAAGACGAACAAGAGGCCTTTGATTTGATTTTGAGTTTGAGCTTTTACATTTTGGACGTCCATTTTGGGCTTTTTATTTTTTCTTTTTTTCTTTTTCTTTTTCTTTCTCTATCTAAATTTTTTTTTTTAATTACTACCATGTGTTTGCTTCTTTTTTTATTAAGATTTGGGATTATGATTTTTATTATTATAATTTGATGCTACCACATTTAGATTTGTTAAATAAATACAAAGTTTAATTATTTAATGAGGCATGTCAAATTGTCAAGCGCTATTTGAGGGGTAGTTTTGGAATTTTGACTACTTTATTTTCACTTTTTAGCCAATGGGAGTCTATAGGAAGTGTTACTTAAAGACTTAATTCCCTTAGTGAAATTACCTAAATTGTGACACTACAAACTTATTATTGAAAAAAAAAATCCCCCGTGAAAAATTAATCCGAGAGCTAAAATTACCAAAGGTGAAATTACCCACAAACCTTCCCCTCTTGGTGGGTTTCTCAAATGTTAGTAAGAATTTTCTTTGACTATGGATTTTGAAAGTAAGATTACTAGAAACTAAATTAGGAAAAAAGCTTAATGCTACCATGTTGAAATTTATTAAATTTAAAGTTAAATTATTTAATAAAGAGGCATGTCAAGCACTATTTTAGGGGGGTAGTTTTGGAATTTTGACTTGCTTTTTGAACAATGGGAGTCTAAGGATATGTTACAAATGAGCATTAGCATCCAGGTATCTTAAAAAATACTCATTTTATAGCTCTAAAAAACTACTTTATTTGTTTTAACATACCATTTTGCAAACTCACCCTACATCCATGGTTTTAAAAATTGAACAAGACCGATCGATTAAACAGAGAACCAGGCCCTAATCCGATCCAATAAAAACCTCAAAAACAATAAAAATTGGTCTAAACTAGTAAGAACCGGTCAAAACCAAAAATAACTGAGAATCGGGACCAAAAACGATTCATTGACCATACTAGTTTTTAAAACCATGCCTTCATCCCATTTCTTATTTTTCACTTCAAAATTATCAATATTCATTTATTTATTCATTTTAATCTCTCTCTCTCTCTCTCTCTCTCTCTCTTCCTTTACAGATTTACAATAGCTACCACCACCACTACTCACAACCAAAATAACAACCCGGCAACCACCACAACTAAACCTACCACAACCAGCAACCCATAAAAACCCATAAATACACCACCATTGCCAAAAAAAAAACCCACAAATCCACTAGCCCTTCCTCTCATTCAAATCTACCACCACCATTGTTGTCTTCTTCATTGTCACAAGAGAGTTTGTCCATCCCAAGTTCATCCTAACTCAGCAACCACCATAGGTTCGTCTCAAGTTCCTTCCAATTTATAGGTATTGGATTCTTAAGAGAAAGTGAGAGTGATGAATGAAAGTGTGAGAGGGGCAAGAGAGAGGGAGAGTGAGAGTCATATAGAGATTGAGATGAGAAAGGACAGGGTAATAAAAAGAATAAAAAGATTTTTTTTAGCAAGTTGTTAAATTTTTTTAGATTTAACAATTCAGATATTGCATTTTTTTTGTGGTTTAGAGTTTGAAAATAACACTTTTAGAGATTTAGCAAACTAAATGCTAATGCTCTTAAGAGTTAATTCTTATAGTGAAATTACCTAAACTTTGCTCATACCAAAATAGTGAAATCACCTAAAATTTTGCTCCTACCAAGCCACTATTATTTATTTTTTTAAAATGTACCAAGCCAATATTCAATGTGAAATTACCAACAAATTTTCCCCTATAGGTGGCATTCCTCAAATGTTAGCGGTGGGACACTAGGAAGTTTATCATAATTCTTATGTTGAAAGCAAAATTAAATTAGTTAATAATTTAGTTGATGTAATCGGGTTTGGACTTTGGACCTGGTTTTTTTTTTTTTTTTTGGGACCTGGTTTAAATATTTTATTCAAACTTTAAAGAGACAAATCTGGCATTATTTGAGGAGATCTTTGTAATTTCAATGATTTTATTTACACTTTTAGGCCAATGAAAGTGCCCAAAAGTGTACTTGAAAGGGTTAAATATTAAAGTCAAATTACCTGAAATGTGCCAGTAACTCAGTAAGTACAAAAATTTCCCATTATGAGAATTTGACTTGAAATTACCAAACAAATAAATAATAACTAGGTGGATTAATTTTTATGTTATTGTATTTTTTTTCAATTTTTTGCTATTCCTGACACTTTATATAATCAATGCCATATCATCGCATTTTAAATGTTTTGTACTGGAAAGTGGAAACCAAAAAAATTATGGTATGTTTGGTAACTGTTTTTTGCCCTTATTTTCTGTTTTCAAAAACAATTATTTTTTTAGACTAAAAAACTTGTTTGGCAATAAAAAAATGGTTAGAAAACAAAAACAGTTTTCAAAACTCAATTTGTGAAGGAAGCTGAAAATATGCAAAAGACTGTTTTCAATTTCTAATTTTCAAAAGTCAATGAAAACACACATTTAATTTAATAAATCTATCTCATTTAATGAGTTAGCATTAAAGTTCAAATTCTAGTAACAATATATTTTAGTATTTTCTATATTTTTCTTCAAAAAACTATCTTTTTAATTTTAACTAACCAAACATGTTTTTGAATTCAAAAATACAATAAAATTGTTTTTTCTTTATATTCCCAAAAACAAATTTTTGAAAATGAAAAACAAAAACTGTTACTAAAAATAACCTTAATATTTTGTATTCTATTTCTGTGTTAGCTATAGGCAAACTTATGTCCCCAAAAAATAAAAATAAAAAACAAAAAACCAAAACCCTATAGGTGAACTTATTTTCATGCAATGGTAAAAACTAAAAACATAGGTTTCAAGTTTTAACAATAAGAGCATTCACAACAAGGTTGCTAAAATGACTAAATAGTCATTTTAGCAACTAAAACACTAAAAACACACTACAACAAAGAAGTTAAAGCTAAAACATTCTGGGTGATGGCTACAGTGAGTTGCTATCTCTAGCAGCTTACTATAGCTGAATGTTATTAGCAAAAAACATTTTCTTATTCCCACATGCTCACTATCTCACTCCCACACGCGTATTGCTTCTACCCTATATTTGTATCTCTCTGTCTCCCCTGTGATTGCTCTGCCCTCTCTTCGCTTAGCCCACTCTCTACCCAGTCCAGCATTCTCTCCTCTTCTCTCTGTCTCTTAGTCTCTCTCTCTCTCTCTCCTTCTTCTTCTTCTTCTCCTCTCATTCACTTCAATGCGCAGCATGGAGTTTTTGGGTTGTTAAAATCCGGTTGAGATTTGGTTGATATCGTAGTTGTTTTGACATTTTGGATTCATGGGTTTGGTGGGTGGTGGGGTTTTGGATTTAGTTGAGAACGATGTTGGTTTTTTGGATTATTCAAGAGTTAAACCCTTTTGGATATACATCACTATTAGTTTCTTTAAGACCTTCTCCTTCTTCCTTTTCATGTGTATGTGTATTAAAAATACTTAGTATTCTAAAAAAATACAAATAAAACATTATATATAAAAAAATTAAAATTATATTAATAATTAGCGAGTCATTTGAAACATCAAATAGTTTTACCTAAAGCAAATTAACTATTTTAATGAGACATGAAAGAAATACAATGTGTAATACTGACATGTGTTAAAGCTACTCAATGCAAGCAAAAGTTGTAGTCATAAATATTACTCTATTAAAACATAAAATTACAGTGCGCGCCCAATTAGCTTTAATGGGATGGGCTTGTACTTGGGCTCGTAACTAATTTGTATAGTGGGCTTAGAGTTTCCTACTATGGGTAGTCCTTTGCTCGACAACCCACTTACACCCTCTGGTTTTGGTTAACTCCTCTCTTTTTCCTCTCCAAATGGCTCTCCTTACTACTGATGTTCTTGCTCTTGCCTCTCAGTCTTCTCTTTCCAATTGCCAACCCCCATTTATAGCCCTAGATAAGTGGAGGTGTTATGATTATTTTCAAATCTTATTAGTGCAAATGGGGGTCCAATTCCATCAGCTCTAAGTGGATGTTATGTTGGGAATGGTGATAATGGCATTGGAACTGGTTCCCACTTTCAAAAGACTATTCGGCGACGATATCCTCCAAGGCAATATCGGGTCACCGAGTCCTTGTATCGCCGAGCAATCATACTCCCGACCAAGCTAAAGTTGATCAGAAGGTGGCTCGCTTTTTGACGTTCAAAATAGAATGGTCTTATTACGGTTTTTGGGCTCAGGTTGGGCCTCAAGGTATGTCCGGGTCAAGGTCTTAGGTCAACGGGGACGGGGCCATATATCGTATCACAAGGCTAGGGCCCGAGGCCCATCGGGCATTTTGGCACTTAATTGCTTGAAACTTAAGTAATGGAGTTTTACATAGAGTAAATAGTTGGTAATAGATTCATTTTTTATATTAGATAAAAATTGTACTCTAACCTGATTTAAGTGTACATGTATGTAAAACTTCTCGTAGAGACTTGAATCCTAGCCCCTACGGCCCTGCCACCCCTCCCCTACACCCTACAAGAACTTTATACTTATGAAGTGACCATTGCGTCAAGTTGGTAATACATTATTAATAATTAATGAGTGTATACACTTATCACTAAGATAAGATAGCTACTTATGCAACCACAACTTCCAGGACCCTCTTCTTTAAAAATTAAAAAAAAAATAAAAAAACCTTTATTTTTTTATTTTTTAGAGATCGTTTTTATTATATATACTGTATACAAGTATATAATTTTGTCTTATTAGGCTAAATAACGTTAACTTGAAACTAAATACAAAAAAGATAATTATTATAAAAATAAAACATCATAAAAGATAAAATTGACTAAAATAAAATATCGTGCATTGCACGTGGTAGAAGCTAGTCTCTTCTTTTAACTCTCATTAATTGATTTGAAGAGAGACATGGAAATGAAATATTGATTACGTGTTCTTCAATTTTACAAATCCTTAACTTGTAAATTTTGTTTTCTCATTCTTTTTTATGTTTTTTCTTGTTTTGGGAGGAGAAAGATATAAAATAGGAGCAAATATATATATATATATATTTATTTATTTATTTATTTATTTTAATTCATAACAAACGTTTGTTAAGGAAAACAAACGAAGCGAATCTCAAGTGAGTAAAGTGATTTTTTCAAAATACAAGTAGACAATGTGAGTTCGCGCATAACCATACGTGAGTTTACTGTAATTACCCAAAAATTAAATTATCCACAATTCTAAAATGTAATGGTATAGAAGTTAAAACACCATGTAATGGAGGATGGGAGATTTGAAATATTAATATTTTTGTCGGAAGCATTAGGTGCTAGTTATGCTACAATGTTTTTGACAAAGAATGTAGTATTTTATAAAGCATTTAAGAGAACTTTACACTTTCTTATTATTATTATCATTATTTTTCATTAAAATAAAATTAAAAACCATCCTTTTTTTTTTAATTTAGCTTATACCAAACTCAAAAAGGTTATATATATATATATTAGTTATTTTTAATTATATATGAATTTTGATAAATTCACCACTAGATTACATTATCTTTGTGTATTCTTTATGCTTACAAAATTTAAAGATGATCAAAAATCAATAACAATGTCATCAATCAATATTTAAATTCAAGTTTTTGTAATCTATATATATGTGTGTGTGTGTGTGTGTGTTTAATAGGTAAAACTCAAAGAAAGTTCAATTAGAATTTGAAATTAGAATCCAATTTTGCACAATGTGTCTAAATTTATGTGGGGCCACACTATAATTATCTACTTAAGTTTTTTTAATTTTTGTGTCAAGTAAGTTAATAAGTGCAAAATACTAAAAAATCACATATACTTAATAAAATAAAAAAAACTAATCACATATACTCAATAAAAATCATTACACGGCAAGATCACCTCACATTCTATCTTATTAAAAATTAGAAAAAAAAAAAAAAGATCATAAGTAGTATAAAATTTGAGTTAGAATTTTAATATATGACTAATTACGTTTACTTTTTATAAAAAATAATTTAACTAATTATTTATATTTTTATGATAAAAATTGTGTTTAATTTTAAATATATTCATATGTATGCATGTGTTATATGCTATTTTTTAAAAATAATTTGACTAATTATTTATATTTTTATAATAAAAATAGTGTATATTTTAAATGCATCCATTCTTTTGCATGGATTGTAGCTTAGTTTAAAATAATGTATAAAAGATGAATTTATGGATCAAATGGCAAATTACATATGAAATGATATATGTGTTAAGATCATATAGAACATATAATTCAAAAGTTGGATTTTCAAAATATGAATTAATAAGAAGTTATTAGGTAGTGTAATATTGTTTTATACCAGGTGTAACTTGAATTCAACCCATATATAAAAACACAAATTTTATTATAAAATATAAATAATTAGTCAAATTATTAAAAAAAAATAGCATGTAACACATGCATATGTATAGATACATTTAAAATTAAACACAATTTTTATCATAAAAATAAAATTCTTACCTAAATTTAATACCACTTATGATCATTTTTTTTTCTAGTTTTTAATAAAATAGAACATGTGGTGATATTTGTTGTGTGGTAATTTTTATTGAGCATATGTGATGGTTTTTTTTTTTTTTTTTTTAATTTATAAATTTTATAGTTCATTAATATTATAGTCTTAGTATTTTGCATTCATTAATTCATTTGGCACAAAAATTAAAAACATTTAAGTAGATAATTATGGTGGGGTCCTTATATAAACTTATACACATGGCGCAAAATTGAATTATAATTTCAAATTCTAATTGAACTTTCTTCGTAGTTTTACCTATTAATATATATATATATATATATAGATTATTGTAGTGCGATTACCACATCTAAATGTGTTGATTTATTTGAATGACAAATGTGCTCATGCTAATTACTTGTAATTACAAAATTGTCATTAATTAAAATGACAAAAGACCCCAAATACATCACAAATAACCAAAGTACCCTCAATACCACAAAAATGACTAAAATGCCCATAAAAACTATAAAATGACAAAAACTACGAAAACAATAAGTGTTGCGACAATGTGCCAATTGGCATTTTAAACTATAAAGAGCAAGTGCCGATTGGCACTCTAGCATATTAGTCACAACATCGGCTAAATGTTATAAGCAATTGATGTGATCACTTAAGGCCCCAAGTAAAAAAAAAAGGCCCCCAAATTTTAACCAATTGGGTTATTTATAACCAATAAATTAAATAATATTTTTTTATCAAATGAAAAACAAATAAAAAAGAGAGAGAAATACTACGTCCATAACACTTTTACAACAAATTCTAAGTAGCAAGTTGTTACTGCGTGTTATTGATGGCAAAAAAATAATATTATAGTGGTGGGTTCAAATATAAAACAAGAAGCAATTTAACACGTAGGATTTGTTATGAAATATATTGTGAATTTTGCATTTCTAAAAAAAGAAAAAAGAGAGTAATAAAAAAAAAAAAATTCACAACATTTTTCACAATAATTGAATTAGCAAACTTTTATAAGTTCTCATATAGATTTACTATTAACATCATTCTTTTACTTACCATTATTAATGTGCCACATTAACAAGTGTGAAAAGTTTTGTCAAAATTTTGTGTCTATAAACAATTTTAAAAAAAAAATCTACGTAGTTCATGTTAATTATTAGTAATTTTGCATCTAAAAAAACATAATCAATTTTTGCCTTAAGCCACAAATGCATCAAGCTCCTGATTAGTCAGCTTATTTCCGAATTTAAATATTAGGATTGATCCACAACAGTCAACACCCAAGAGAGTTATTCATTTGACGAACGTAGCAGTATACACAGGTCATGAATTAGACACAAGCAAATGCAAGCAAAAAAAAAAAAAAAACATTAATCGAATATTTAAGTGATTATAGAAGAAGTTCCAATTTCGGTTCCAAGTTTTTTTTTTGGATAGTAATTTTGATCAAGATCTAATAATACGTTGTTGAAGAAATAATACTACTTTTTTTTTTTTTTCCATTTATATTGTTCCCAGGAGGTTTGGATTTGGAGTGGAGTGGCCTGCGGAGTGGTTGTTTGCAGTATATTGTTCCCAAAGTTTTGGAGTAATAACGTCTTATCCCAAAAGAGCTGCACATAATCATAGGAAGGTCAGTAAGAAATACTGCCATTCAACTGTTCATAACCGTCAAGTACCACTCTGTGCTCCTCCAAGTCCATTTATTGTATTCTTTTCTTTTCACGTGTCAATTTTCTTTTATACATGATCAGCCAATAAAAAGGCTCCTCGTGATAATTTTAATTTTTTAGCGTAAACACTATATTAATCTAAATTTTTATCAAGAGGAATTTGATATTTAACTAAATTGTTAAGGACTTAAAAAAATTTGGATTAAAGTCATTATAAACTTTTTACAATCATATCCCCATCCATAGATCAACATTTAAACAATTTTTATCCTAAGAAGTGTGAGAATCCTACTCCAAATTTGTCTAAACCAATTTAAAGAAAAAATTTCTTTCATAAATGAATACATAGCCATAGATACTCCCTTTGCTATTAAAGTGGTGTGTTGGGCAGTTACTTGGTCAGTTAATTCAGTTACACTCTTTGGTTCTCTGTTCAGAATATATTAAGAGAGGCACTCATCCCAGTTGCATCAGCCACAATCTGTAGTTCCCTCAAAACTCCAAATCCGAATCCAAGCTTTATAACTCCATTGACATTCTTGAATCCTTTATTCACAAACAACAAACTGCAACTCCCATTCTCATTATTAGTGCGTGTTTCTTGGCTCTTCTTGTGCACTTTACATATAAAGGTATGCCAATTCCCTTCAGATTTCATCATGTTCTTTTAATTTCAAGACTCTTCTTTCTTGCCCATTTGGGTATGTTCTCTAATTTTTTTATAGCTTCCACTACTGCCATTGAAAACTCAGGCACTTTCTTGTATAACACATTTGATTCAAATGAACTCATTTTCCTTATTGGGCAGTGATCAACGTATTATTGAATAAAGTCTTTACATAGGAAATGACTGACCATCAGAGAGAGGCAGATAGAACAAAAGGGAAGGAGTTGGTGACAACCTCTTCGGAGTCTTCTCCATTGGGGTGGAGCACTTACAATGCTCACTTTGTCCGACTAGCTATCGAAAAAGTTGCTTGCCGTGGTACCACTGATATAACAGATAGAGAGATCTTCTTTGACACAGTCGGACAGATGCAGGATATTGTTACAAAAGAGCCTAAGTAAGCCATTCTTTTCATCCATTCTATCAATCTATGGTCAACTGTTTAATGCTTTGATAATATGGCCTTATACCTGCACAAAGGTTCATGAAAGGTTATCATTTTGATATGCTAATAATAAAGTAATAATAGCCAAAAGAAAAATGAATTCATTAAATCTTTCTTTCATATTCTTTTTCTCCACCTTTAAAAATAAATAAACAAATAAAAATTCTAATGTTATATTGCAGGCTTCCCACTCTCCCTGAGGAGCTGGACTTGCATAGGCTTTTCCTAGAGGTGATTTCTCGAGGCGGGAAGCGAAAGGTGAGATGAAGCAATTACCACTAGTACTTCTTTTGTATATATGTTCTTTAGATGTTTATTGCCTAGCCTCTATATATGGTATGTAGAGCCATGGTTCTGCCGTGTGCCTAAACATGTATTCATGAGAATTGGTAAGCAATGTGAAGGAGACCAAGGGAAGAACAAATGTTAGAAGTTGAAAATTTTACAATCCCAGATTAGTTAAATGTAATATTCAAAAGGCTTATTTTACTTATATATATATATATATCTGTACTCTTACTAAAGAAAATTCTGATGCAATGACATACGAGACTAACAAAGATCATTCAAAAGATATATCTACTTCCACCCACTTTCATAGTAATTATGGCCTCCAAACTTCTAAAAAATGCACTTCACTTTGGAAGATCAAGACAGTGGCATTGAAGAAACTACTGCAACCATGAAAATGCGTGGTATAGAAACTGAAAGAGAGCTAAGAAAATAGATTTTAATTCAAGTTAATAGTAGCCCATCTAGAGTTAGATCTATGACGATCAACAGCATGCAATATGGAGTCAAAACTAATATGGTGAGGAATAAAAAATGCTCTTCACTGAATATTTCTAAATTAAACTGCTATGCTGCTGTTAAGACAAAATTCAAGTCCAGGAAATCCAATACCTGCCTCCAAAGAGTAAGATAAGAATTGCACATTATTGGATATTAAAATGGAATTATCCAATCAAAAGTGTATGTCCAAGTATCAAAATCCATCTCCTCCAGAAATTAACTCAATGCAGCCTAAAATTACTTCTACAACAACCTTTTACTCCTGCTAGAAAAGTGACCTTGTAAAGCCATCTTTATTGACACAGTGTGCCTGTGAATAATCATGCAGCTTGAGAAGGAAGGATTGTGGGAAGAGGTCCGTGATGTTATTTACCCAAATATAGCAGTTTGTGACCTGCTTGATCTTTATGATGAGTACCTGCTTCATTACTGTGAAGATTTCATTGCCCAAAATAATGCTGGTTGGTGTACAGAACTCCCATCCTGCTAATGTGTTAAATAAATAACCTGCCTGTATGCTAATGATTCCATATATTTTTAGCCTCTGTACAAAGTTCAACTACAACACCAGCTGAAGCTCATCAGAGGTTCAGACAAAGGCTACCTGCAGCACAAGGCCCATCTTTCCCTACCAAAAAGAGGAGCTTCAGACCAAGGCTACCAGCAGCACAAGCCCCATGTGTTGCTACCAAAGAGAGAGAGAGCAATTTTTATCCAGATCTGCCATTGATTTCACCTGCAATGTTAAACCAAGTACCAGATATCGAAGTGTTAAGTAGGAACTCTCCCTCTAATGATAGGTGTATGGAGCTTCTATTTTCTATTATCTGCTGTGTTGCTGTCTCTAAAGTTGATAGGAATCCCTCTTGCAGCTCCACCAACAATGCTACCAAATCATTCAAGTTCACTTTGGGCAATGGTGGACAGCTGGTTTCCAATAAATACTCAAGCCAAGACCAGTCAACAACAGCAGCAAAATATCCTCTCAGCTCCATGCTCAAGTTCAATTCCAACAGAAGAAGAAGTTGCGGAAGGGCTCCGCCTCTTAACAGAATCTATACCAGAGTGGTACTGGGACTATTCCTTGGATCCTCAGCTGGATGCAGTTGCAAGCTCAGATCTGGGTGAAGATTATCAAGGCATGTGTCCTCACCTCCTCACCTCACTCTCCCTCCAATTCTCAGTATGAACGACTTGTTCTTTTATGTGTATGTTGAATCTTTCTCCAAAGCTCTAACTCAATACTTTTCTATCTCCTTGGCTGGGTTCTTATACAGGAATGGACCCAACCCTATACTTTGACGTAAAAGAACTTGGTCAGTTAGCAAAACTTGTTTACTTTTTTATTTATTTTTTATAGAGCTGTCTCTGAAGCTATTACTCCAAAATTTGCTTTTATCTAGCCCCTACAATGAGTTCAACTGCAAGACCATTACCAACACAAGGGGAGGTTGGAACAGAGCTCCTCTTGACACAAGCTGAACCTGCTTCTATGCCAGAGAGGGACTGGAACATGTCCTTGGATTCTCAGCTGGTTGCAGTTAAAAACCCAGATCTGACTCAACCTGATCAAGGCATGTGTCCTCACACTCCCTCCAATTCTAAGCATGAACAGCTTGTTCTTTTTATTTGTATGTTGAAGCTGTCTCCAAAGCTCTAACACAATATAATTTTCTAGCTCCTTTGCTGGGTTCCTATACAGGAATGGAGCCAATCCCATACTTTAAAGCAGAAGGTTGGTACTCTACCCAAGTTATTCCGTTTGCAAAACTCTTTTTTGTAGCAATCAGTGACTCAAGATGACATGAAATGTTATAAATCCAAATATTTTGTAGCTCCAGAGTTGAGTTTGACTGCAAGACCAATAGAAGCTCGACTTGAAATTAAACCAAGGCTCACATTAGCAGAAGGTCAAGTTGCTCCTACTAGTCAGAGGAAAGTTAGTGATTCATTGCCTACAGATGATCTGGCTAATGCAGAGAAGAAGAAACTGAAGACAGCAGCAGCAGAACTTCAACCAAGTGCACCATCTGAATACAATATCTCTGTAAAAGAACAGTGGGTTAGTAGTGACAGACCAGGCGACATACAGATGAAAGCTGAAGAATCAGGGAGTCTAAAAGAGGCTGAAAAATCCGTAAGATATACAACATAGTAAATGGCAAATTAATGCTTTTCAAAGAAATTATTCTTTCTGCTAGACTGCATTTCCCAGTACAAATAACTATACTGCGAAGTGAACACAATATACAAATTCTTTGGAAAAATTTTCATTCTTGTTAATAAAAACAAGCGGACATTCTGTTGCATTATGGCATGTTCTCAAAAAAAAGAAAAAGAAAAAAGAAAAAGATATTGGCAGTCCGGTACCACATGCTTTTTTCATCAACAATGTTACAAAACTCTTGATTTTGTCTCTTCTCACATAGCAATATATTAATTCTCCAAGCCTTGATGGGTAATTTGTAAGTGACAGGTTGATAACCAAAAAGCTGCGGAAGACAAACAGAGATCTGACAGAAATATATCCATGACAGAAATCCTAATGCAAAAGGCAAAAGCTGAGATACATTGCAATGTGGGATCTGGTGAAAAGGCTAAACCAGAAGGTGAAAAAGACGTAGACAAAAGTTTGAACATGGAGTTATTAACAGGGGCAACACATGGTAGAAAAGGAATTTCTGGAAAAGGCGATTTGAAAGGAGAGAAAACTGCAGACTAAGATTTGGATGAAGTCTCAACTCCAGGGACAGGACATGGAAGAAAATGAAGCGACATCAGAAGAGGTTTTAGCCCTTCTTGTGGAATGAGTGACAGAACAAAAAAAGAGGGTGTGGGACCTAGTAATGATGATGCAATTTGGACATCCAAAATAGAGCATATTACATTAAAAATAGGAGGAAAAAAGGGGGAAAAAAAAAGAAGAAGAACATAACAATTTATTCTTTGATTTGTAAAGCTGATATGATGTGATTGCAGATATATTGATATTTCGAATGAGTACTTAAGTAATGAATTACCATACTTTGACAGAACTTTCAATCCCATACAATACAAGAATATATGAAAAATCCTACTCTTTATATTAAAAATGTATACAATAAAATAATTTTATTGATAAAAAAATAGTGGTTTGAATGCACAAAATGTGTATCAAACTACTCCCGAGGATTACAAACTTTTTTTTGATAAATGCCTGAAGGATTACAAACTTAAGTTCAAAGAGTCGATAAATTCTAGAAAATGACAAGGAATACAGCCAGGGGCAGTTATCCATCTGTGCAAACATCTCAACACAGATTTTTGGATGACATGATTAGGATGCTCAAGCCCTTCAAACATTCTAGGATTATGGTCACACCAGATTGCCCACATAACACACAATGGAATCACCTTCCATATTAGCACTTCTGACACTGGAGTTCTCCTTGTCACTGTCTTTGGCATAATTGAAGAGGCTCCAAATAAGGCAAACACTTAAAGACCCAGTATCCCTAGTGACTATAGTGACTAAACAATGAAAAAGAAGATCATCAACTGATTCTCCACTATTCTTATAAGCAAAACAACTGATGTAGAACAGCAACATCAACACCAGTCCAGGATCAAGATATTCCTTTTCAAATCCTGCCCCCTTCTCTAAACAAAAACAATAACCATAGAAACAATGGAACCCGCTTTTTTTTTTATTCAATTATATTTTATATTTACTACTTTATTTTTCAGCAAAAGTTTTCTTATTGCTAATTAAACAGGTGAACTAAATTCATATGTATCAAACATATTACTCTTTTATAATGAAGATCTGTGCACTTATTTCCAAGCTCCATTAGGCTTTTCTATTCCCCTTATTTCACTTATGCTATTGTATAAGTATCAACACCGCTTCCAAAAAGGCCTCTTGGTCAACTTGCGATTATTCGGATAAATCTAGCTCATTGCCTTTCTTTTAAATCTCTTGATTCACAAAGTTGCACAATCCTTTTTACATTAACTCATTTCACCATTTTTTTTTAATTAAAATTTTTATGAGCAATTCATTAAATATAAAAAGGGCCATAAATTTTTATGAGCATTCATTAAAAAAAAAAAAAAATTTATCCCCCCAAAAAAATCCTAGTGCTGGAAGTATACTAGAGAAACACTTGAAAAGAAATTCTAACATCTACAGCTCAAAAGGACCAAAACTCCCACAAATTTTCGCAGGAAAAGCTTTTCACTTATTTCATCGTCTTTACCCAATTTTTATTTGAACCTGAGACCTTTTCAAACCTGCACTTTTCTTTTAGCAACTGAGCCAAGGCCTAAGGCATCACACACTTAATCTTCTTCGTTAGCATATCCATAGATCTACTTTTTCCAAACAATATTTTTAGCTCCATATCAAACATCATACTTATTTTCTTATTTAAATTGCAGGGCGCATATCGCACAATTACTTTAATTAGGGAGTTGATTGCATGTTTTTAAGCCTGGGTGCAAGGGAAAGTAACCCCAATAGTTTAAAGTGGTTTTCCACAATTAACTTAATTCTTAAGTGTTATGAATGTTAAGATTGCTACAAGTTACGGATGAAAAGAGAAATGGAAGATAGGTTCATGCTTTCTAAGGCACAATATCAGATGCAAGACAAGTTGAAAAACCAAAATTATCATAAGATATTGATTCTTTTTTTTTTTTTTTTT
>NW_027069523.1:696882-783668 GCF_002906115.3 Quercus suber | reverse complement strand
TCCTTTTTCACATAACTCAGTTGCACAGTCCTTTTACATTAACTCATTTCACCTTTTTTTTTTTTTTTTAATTTAAATTTTTATGAGCAATTCATTAAATATAAAAAGGGCCATTATGACATTCATTAAAAAAAAAAAAATCCCCCCAAAAAACCTAGTGCTGGAAGTATACTAGAGAAACACTTGAAAGAAATTCTAACATCTACAGCTCGAAGACCAAAACTCCCACAAATTTTTGCAGGAAAAGTTTTCACTTATTTCATCATCTTTACCCAATTTTTATTTGAACCTGGGACCTTTTCAAACCCACTCTGTTCTTTTAGCAACTGAGCCAAGGCCTAAGGCATCACACACTTAATCTTCTTTGTTAGCATATCCATAGATCTACTTTTTCCAAACAATATTTTTACCCCATATCAAATATCATACTTATTTTCTTATTTAGATTGCAGGGCGCATATCGCACAATAAGTGGTTTAAACTTTAAAGTGGTTTTCCACAATTAACTAATTCTTAAATGTTATGAATGTTAAGATTGCTACAAGTTACGGATGAAAAGAGAAATGGAAGATAGGTTCATGCTTTCTAAGGCACAATATCAGATGCAAGACAAGTTGAAAAACCAAAATTTACAAGATATTGATTTTTTTTTTTGAATTTTAAAAATATACACATTCAAAAGTAAGATTCACTCTAAACAAAGAATATGTGATGTAAAAAATAAGATTCACTCTAAACGAAGAATATGTATATACATCACGGGAGGAATGACCTGTTAAACTTCCCTCATCGAAAGTCGGGCTTCCCCATATATGATTGAGTCCCTTCAGCATATACAATCAGATTTTGGAGCTCCTTAACATTGCTAGTCATCCCATTGATTGAATAAGCTTAATCATGGTTCTATATGTAATCTTATCAGGCTTACATCCTTTTGCTCCATCATGTCAAGAACTCCCTTCATCTCTGCAAAGCATCCCATCCTACCGTAAGCATCCACCAGGCAATTGAAAAACACAGTATCCAGTACTACATCTGAATTCTCATAAAACGCAAAACGCCACCAATCTTTTCAGGTTTACCCGCTTGCCCATAAGCCCTTACAAGCGAGCAAAGTGTAACACAGCTTGGCTTACTCCTCTCTGACCGCATTAGCCTAAACAAATATTCCATTTGTTTTAAATCTCCAGCCTTCCCAAATGCATCTATCACCACATTGTAGGTAACGATCGTCCAAGAGTTATGGTATTTCTGCATGTATTCCATCACAGCACTCATTTTCTCATACTCTCCTGCTTTTCCATAGGAATCTAGTAGAATATTGAAGGTCCGAATGTTTGGTTGGACCCCAGCACTCTGAAATTTTTCATAGCACTTCTCCATTGTTTCTGTTTGTCTGCTGCTACCGGACCAAAGGCTCTGAGCGTGGAGTTCAGTGGCAGAGCCACACACAAGGGTGGGGGGGTCAAGGCCCCCCCCCCAAATTTTAAAAAATTATTTTTATAGTATGAATATTATTTACATTTTAAAAAATGTAACATAAAAAAATTGAAGTTGGCTGCCCCAAATTTTGAGTCATTTCAATGATTCTCTTGAAAGAAAGAGAAATTATATTAAAATCATATAATTTAAGAGGTTTAACAAATTAAGTTATATGGAAAATGATACATTTTTGTACATGTCTAATAGAAGAAATACATAACTTCTATATACTCATTAAAATTTAGAAGATGATAAATTCTCTTAGTAAATTAATTTATATATATATATGTGTGTGTGTGTAAAGATTTGTCTTAACTAATACATTAACATCACAATTTGGCCCCCCCAAACCAAAATTTCTGGCTCCACCCCTGGTAGAGTTCATAGTCCAAACATCAGGTTCACAGTTCTTCTCATGGAGCATTTCCACAAGGGTCGATTCCATCTCTGAAAACCTTTTAGGAAGTAGAAAGAATAAATTACTGCTCTGAGAGTGAAGCATAATATCAAGCTCCATCTGGTTGCAAAGAATATAAGACGGAAACAAAGTGAACTGAAACGAAGCCAACATCTATTCTCAAATTTGGTTTATTGGGCAATTTATAGGAATAGTGGAAGCGATGGCTGCTATCCATCCACCTTTTCTCTGCCCATTTAAAGAAATAAAAAAAACTGAAAAGTGAAGCCTGGAAGAGGTGATTTGTTAGTCAGCCTTATGCCCTTTTTTCTTCTCTTTTTGGGAGAGGCGATTCCCAGACGGGAACCTGTGACATAGGAAGTTATCCTATCCATGCTGTATTCATNGATTGGGCCTGTACCACAGCTGCTCACGTAGTAGTTCAAACACCTGAAGATAAGAAAAGAAACCATAATCATGAGAGGAAACCCTGGTAAGACTATTAGACTACTTGTCTTCTAATTTGTAGAATTCAGATTGTTGTGCAAAAAGTGGCTTTGAACATGTATGAATACAGCATGGATAGGATAACTTCCTATGTCACAGGTTCCCGTCTGGGAATCCGCCTCTCCCAAAAAGAGAAGAAAAAAGGGCATAAGGCTGACTAACAAATCACCTCTTCCAGGCCCTGCAAAAGGGAGAGTTTTGTGCACAACCCTTTTAGATTGTTGTGCAAAATACCATCCAAAATAAGAAACCACTCAACACATGGCAAACCTGAAAATAGTTTCTTCTAGCTTTTTAAGCTTATTTTAATGGGTCCCCTTATTTGTAAAGTAATTTCAGCAATATTAAAATGCATCCAAACATACTTAGAATTCAAATATTTTCTACAGGCGCACTTGTATTTTTCATTTTCCAGTAACATTCATTCTTCAATTTCCCCTATTCTGTTAATGGAAAATATTGTAAACAAAAACAGAACCGAGTTACCGAAATCCAAAGTGGAGACGTACTTAGAATTCATTTTCTTAGCAAACAAACAGAACCCAGTTGCCCAAATCGAAAAAAAAAAAGTTAGCTAAATATTTTGAATAGAATCAAATCAAATTGAACTCCAAAGTCCAAAAGTAAAGAAACCTATTTTCCAACATATATATATAGAGTTTGAAAGTGAAATAGAGGACCTTGAGAGCAGAGTCAGGACGCAAAGCCTTGATTCGCTCGTGAAGGGCTTCAAGAACAGTCCTGGGAAGAAGCTTTTTAGAATTGGTGGGACCCCTCTTCTTCTCAATGAGTGCTTTGGTAGCCTCTCTCCTGAGTATAATTGAGATTGCTTTCCTCGAAGCTATCTTACTGTTCACTTCCTCTTTTCTCTCCTTGGCTTCTCGCTTCTTTAGCTTCTCAATGTCTATCATCACTTTTCTTTGGGTTTGGCTTCTCTCTGGGACTGTTAAAGCATTTGGCTTATCATCTGGGATAGCAGCAGCATTAGAAGAAGAGGGTGGTGGTTTTGTGGTGAGTCGGCGACTGAAAGAAGGTGGGAATGGGTGGGTGGGGGTGGAGGACAGAGAGAGTGAGAGTGAGAGTGAGGCCATGGTCGTCTCGTTTGTAGCCTTGCACTACAATCACAGTTAAATGGAGAGAGACAACATATGTAGGGAACGGCTCTGGAGACAGTGGTGAGGAGAAGTAGAGAGCTGAGAAAATAAGAGAAATTTTTGGCTTTTTTTCTAACCGTTGGATAACATTCAGGGTTAATTGTACAAATCCGCCAAAGCTATTGGGGTGCATCCACTTTGTAACCAAGCTATAATAATTTGCAATTAACACCCAAATTTGCAGGTAAACTGTGATTAAACTTGTAAAATAATTTTCATTAACCATAAAATCATTTATAAAAAGTTGTGATGATGTGCTGAAATCATCAGTGAGTTGTAGGCTCCAAAGTGCTCCAATGGATACCTGTGGAATAGGAACAAATGAACCAAACAGAAGGTACTGGCCAAAAACGATCCGAATGTCAAGTTAGTGAATGAGAAATCTCCAAAAACTTTATAGTGAGAGAGCTAGGGAGTTCTTGTGCACCTGAGAAAAGTAGAGGTCGGGTGCTTATATAGCAGTTGGTGGTGAATCAAGATCCCTTGAGAGTGTGGATTTTTTCCTTATGGGGAAAATATGGTATTAGGGTTTTTGAGATTGTAGAGTGTTTTTCCATAGGAAGGAGATATGATTCCGCAGCAGGTTCACCTTGCATGGTTCGCAAGATGTTTCTTTATATAGATTTTTGTGAGGACCAAGTAAAGCCACGCTGGACTCGTCGGCTTTCTATTCACCCTATCGGTCTTCCATATGCCCATCAGATACTTTTACCCGTCGAGTTTAAGTGCATCCCCATTGCTTCTTATACCGGTGTCCTAGACCACCCATCTACTCCTGGGGGACTAATGAGCTCGTAGGCGTCATTAGTTTAGTTTGTAAGACATGCCTAAGCTTTTATAATTAAAAAAAAAAAAAAAACTATCAAGTTGTAAAAAGTTTTATTTTTAAAATTTTGGTAAAACATTTTACAAAACACACATCATGGTTTCCCTCACCCCATGTGGTGGCTAGGCCATAAGTCCAGTGGGCTAGGTAGTCGAAGCCTCCATTTCGACGATTGATGTTAGAGGTTTAGTGCAATTTGTTCAGGGGGCAAAGTAGCCGCTTTGAGGACCAGTGTAGGCAGTCCAATCACCAAAGACATTGTTCTAATGACCAAAGCTGCTGTTTCGGCCACCAATGCTAGTAGTCTGGTCATTGAAGACACCACTTCGATGGCGGCAACTGGTAGTCTAGTCGCCAAAGCCACCATTCCAACATTCTGGTCATCGGATCTTCATCACTAGGGGTTTTAAATTTTAATGGCTGAGCCTCCGATTTTAGTGATTTACTTGAAAATTTTTACTTGATCCCAAACACCTAATAATATTTTAGATTTGAAAATATTTTACTTCAAAACAAACGAAGCCAAAATCAAACGAAGCCAAAATTAGCACTTTACACCCCATTCTTAAATTAGGTGTTAACTTTGACACGTGTATAGCACGTGACGTTTAGAGAAGATTAGTATGAAACTATCCTTCATAAGTTTCATTCTTTAAATTGAAAACATGGGTTAAATTGACCCGAACCTCAAATTCAAATTGAAAACACAGGTTAAATTGTCCAAATTCAAAAGTTTTAAGACTTTGACACGGGTTAAGAGATGTTTTAATGTTTGTGGGTGGAGTTTGGACTATTTCCATATAGTGTGCATTGGATGTTGAAGGTTCTTTTCATTGGGTTTTTGAAAATCTAGTAAAATATTTTTAGACAAGTGATGGTAATGACTTCGAGAGAAGGAGTGCTTCTATTTGATGGATAAGAGGCTTCTATTTGATGGATAAGAGGTTGGTAAAATTTGTAGTAAAAGGACATAAATTGTAATGTTGTGGTTTCATTTATTATTTATTTGTAACGTAGTTATTTGGGTGAAGACCGTATGGGAAATTTTGTAGAAGGCATGCAAATATGAAATATTATATGGAAGGGTGATGATCTGATGAACTTAAATGTGGATACAAATACAATGTATTGTCATTCAAAATGGAAGGAAGTGGGAGTGGTGGAATTGACAAAAGGAGGAAACTTATGTGTTGTTGTGTTCGCAAAATGGAATGGATAATGGGCAAACCCCTTTAGTGACCAAACAAAAATGTTTTAATGAATGCAGAATGTTCTATTTATGTTTGTAAACACCAATTTTGCAATCGGGTACTCACTTAGGGGTAAACATAAACATCTTCTTTTCCTCTTCCGACTTTGGGTCCGACTTTGGGATTGTTCAGTAGACAACAACAAGTGAGTTGCGAATGGTGATTGTAATTTCAAGTTCTATAGGAGAAAGAACATCATTTGGACCATTTAATAAACACAAACTTAATTTCAATATACAATTAAATTCATAAAGATTAAAACAACATGTCAAGTGCTACATTGAACCATCTAATCAAAAGATCAAGCTGTTGACATGCATTCTTACACATAATGGCATGCATCAACTATGTGATTATGATTAATTATACCTGATTAGTTCTTAATTGGATTAATTATAATAAATTGCATGTCAAAATCTCATTAGTTTAATTTTAAGAAATACACCAAGTACAGAAACATGATTCCCTCTCCTCGCATCCCTCCTTCAAGACCCCTACAACCTTCCACCCCCTCTTCTTGTCTCTACTAATATGAGTTGTCCTATGATAACATAAAGATTTCCAAGATGGCCTTCCGCAATTCATGTTGCAATTTGTAAATCTTGCGTTAAAGCTCCTCTCAGTTTAGCCCAATGATTCCTACTTTGACTCTCTTAATGACTCAATGTCTCTTCCTGATTTAATTTTGCGTTTCGGGCCCGAAAAGAGCTCCACTCAATTTAGCCTTGTGACTCTTACTTTACTCTTCTAAGCATTTGCATCCGCACTGGCATATGGTATATTTTACAGTCAAACCCCAAAATGCCCCCATTACCCGGACTTGTAAACCCAAAAAAATTTACAATTGTGCTACAGTACCATCCCAAATATATGATGGTACTGTAGCACCATCCCAAATCATATATAATATTTGTTATTCCAAAATATATGATCTTTTCTCTCTCTTAGTGTCTCACACAGTCACTCTCATCTCCTCTCCCTCTCTCTAGAGAGAAAGTATCCTATGGGACACTCTCTCCATGTCAGCAACTTGTTTGGTGAGACTACCTAAAAATTGGAAATGTGTAGCAAAATAAAAATACCATAATATCCTTAAAATTTTCAATAACCCGCCCATTTTTCCCACTTTCTTGTCATTGAAACAGACCAAATGCTTTTATTTTTTTCAATATTCAGAAACACAACTCTCTCAAAAACAAGAAATACACTCTTTATCACTTCTAGCCGACGGAAAATCACATCTGCCGTTGCCGGCAATCTCGCTCCACCCAGAAAAGTTTTGACAACTGCTCTAGCCTGACAGCAACACTGCGAAACACCGGAGTGGAGGTTTTTACGATTGAACGGCAGTGGACCGACTGTTTCAACCACCCACCTCACCTCTATTTCAAAATCCACCAAAAAAAAAATGTGATTAGATATGGTGAGGATATTTTGAAGTCACATTTTTTGGTTTTTTTGTTATTGCATTGTATCATTTTTTTTTTTGCCAAAGTTCATCCATTTCTTTTGTTCGTAGCACTATTTTTTTTTTTTTTTGTTTTTTTTTTTGTTTTCAGTTTGTCAAATGACCTCCTAAAAGGAACCCAATTCCTTCATTTCTATTTAGGGCCTTATTGAACCAATAGTAAGTTTGTTAAGTGGCTATTCCACTTTATATTCATTTGGAAAATTTCATTGGTTGTTTTTTAATTTTTATATTGTTGCTATGAAGGACCTTTGTTTTTAATTGGAGGATTTGATTCTTGATCAACATGTATGAATTACTAATTTTTAACAATTCATTCTCATTTGTAATATAAGTTTTGATGAAATATTACATATATAAATTTAAAAAAAAAGGTATTTGGGGAAATACAATAAATACTCTGTTGGTATTTGATTTAGGTGGAAATTATAATATTTTGATTATGGGTATGGTGCCCAGTTGAGTGTGTTGTGTGTTTATGGCTGAGATACAAGAGCATTACACCCTCTTTTTGAGTGTATCCTTTTGCCACTAATCGAGCTTATACCTTTCTATTGACCTATTTGCCTTGCGTTTGATTTTAAGAACCCATTTATTCCCAATTGCTTTGCACTGACGGTAGGTCTACAAGATCCCAGACTTGATTAGTCCTCATAGACTCCATTTCATCATTCATTGCTTTCATCCACTCATCACTAACAGAAGATAAGAGAGCCTTTTGCACAATTTTTGGCTCATCATCATCCTGTGAATCAATTATGAAAGTTTCCCCCTTAATCTCAAAAAGACGACAAGGAACATTACCATAGTTGCTTCTACGTGGCTAAGGTTGTTGTGGATCAACTTCTAGTGGTGTGCTCCCACTAGGTTGTGAGTCGCTCCCATTGTCTCTAGGAGTTACAAGAATTTCTGCCTTATCCTCTACTAGTCTACTTGGGGCGCCTACCTCTTGATCCATCATTTCATAAAGAGTTGGTTTAGGGTTTAGGGTTTCAAGAAGTTCTTTTCAACCTCACCTATGTTAGGGAATTCATTTTCAATGAAATCAACATCACGTGACTATGGCTATGTTTGGTTCCTGTAAAATATTTTTCGGAAAATAAATATTTCGCGGAAATGCTATTTTCCAGAAAAGGAAAATATTTTCAAGTGTTTGGTTGCATTATGAAAATTGTTGTAGAAAATATTTTCATGTATTTGGTTCTATTCTGAAAATGCTATTTTCCTACAAAATTTTCACATTTTCTTAGCTATTTTCTTAGCATCCAAACAAATTTTATTATAGAAAATTTCAAAATCATAGCCAAATCCCAACACCACACACCACCGAAACTCCAATTCAACCCACGCCAGCAAACTCCGGCAATCAAAAGCCACAACCACCAAAACAACACCACCACAACACCAACACAACAACAACAAAAATCAAAATCACAGAGAGAGAGAGAGAGATCGGTTTGTGGGTTTCCGGCGAAGTTGAAGGCTCTGGGTTGCCGGCGAAGTCGAAGGCTCGTGGGTCGAAGGCTCTGGGTCGAAGATCGGTGGGTCGAAGGCTCTAGGTTGAAGGCGAGATCGCGCGGCGGAGGCGAGATTGAAGGTGAGATCAAGTGGCGAGATTAAAGGTGAGATCGAAGGCGAGATCGAGCGACGCGATGCGATCGGCGTGGTGCTGCGATCAATGAGACTGGTGCGATCTGGTGCGTGCGATAGTCAGACTAGAGCTCGGGGTTCGTCGGCGACGTCGAAGGTGTGATCTGGGCTCCCTATTCTTCCTCTCTCTCTCTCTCTCTCTTTTTCTAGAAATCATTTGAAGTGAAAATAGGAACGGAAATGAATTTTAGTGGTTAAAGCTTCTTTTTTACGGTCAAATGAAAATGAATTTCGAAAAATTCTATTTTCAAAACCAACTAAATAGCCTATTTTACGGAAAATGATTTCCTGAAACCATTTACACCCAAAACAAACGGACCCTACAATCCAGTCACACTTCCATCAGGTTGTTCACCTATCAACACATAGCCTTTGGAATGCTCAGAATATCTTATAAAGATACACTTCTTTCCTTTAGGCCCTAACTTCTCATATATATGAGAAGAATTGTGAACATAACCTATTGAACCCTGTGACCACAAGTTATTCAAGTCAGGTTTCTTACTAGTCCATAGTTCATAAGGTGTGGAAGATACTGATTTAGAGGGTACTCGGTTAAGTATATCCTGAAACCATTTACACCCAAAACAAACGGACCCTACAATCCAGTCACACTTCCATCAGGTTGTTCACCTATCAACACATAGCCTTTGGAATGCTCAGAATATCTTATAAAGATACACTTCTTTCCTTTAGGCCCTAACTTCTCATATATATGAGAAGAATTGTGAACATAACCTATTGAACCCTGTGACCACAAGTTATTCAAGTCAGGTTTCTTACTAGTCCATAGTTCATAAGGTGTGGAAGATACTGATTTAGAGGGTACTCGGTTAAGTATATAGGCTACAGTCAAAAGTGCATCCCCCCAATATGAAATCGGTAAGTTTGCTTGCGCCATCATTAACCTAATCATCTCTAGCAGTGTTCGATTTCACCTTTCCGCCACACCATTTTGTAGCGGTGTATATGACATCGTTAACTGCCTTGCAATTCCCTTTTCATCACAGAGCTCCTTAAATTGCTTAGATAGATACTCCCGCCCATGATTAGTTCTGAGAGCCTTAATGCTCGTCTAATTGATTCTCAACCAATCTCATGTATCGTCTAAAACAATCTAAAGCCTTAGACTTATCAGAAATCAAATAGATATGACCGTAACATGTATAGTCATCTATAAATGTGATGAAGTAGAAACCTCCATGCTTTGTCCTCACATTCATTGGACCACATATACCAGAGTGGATTAGTTGTAATGGAAAAGATGCCCTTATGGCTTTTCCAAACGGTTTTCTTTTTTACTTTCCCACAAGACAATGTTCACATGTGGACAAAGTGATCTTAGCGAGATTGCCCATAAGGCCTTCTTTAGCTAACCTAGTCATCCTTTCTTGCCCTATATGGCCAAGTCTAGCATGCCATATAATTGAATTATCAGAAGCAATATCAGATGAAGTCAAAAAAACTGAACTATCATTATTATAAAATTCAATATCCAAAATTAAAAAACCATTTTAAATAAAACCACGGCCATAATAAATTGTTCCCAAATGCAATAAAACATAATTATTTTAAAAAATAAATCGGAAACCAAGTCTTAACAAAGAAACTACGGAAAGTAAGTTCCTCCGGATCTCCGGAGCATACAATACGTCATGGAGTAACAGAGTGCGACCACCTTGCAACTCTATCTTGTAGGTACCAATTTCAGGTACCTCCACGCTAGCTCTATTTCTCGCCTTGATGTCTCTACTCCTAACAGAAATCCGGCTGTACTCCACAAATCCCACTCTATCTCTCGCTACATGTTCTGTTGCTGCCAAGTCTATAGTCCACATAGGAGTAGAATTAGCAACAAGGACATGACTAGTTACAAAAACATGGTGAGATGTAGGATTAGGTGTTACCTTTTTTGGCTCAGTGCAATCATGAGCAAAATGTCATTTCTTTCCGCAATTATAACAAGTCAACTTAAACTTGTCCTTCTTTGCGCGCTTTCCTCTAGTATTGTGCTCGACAAACTTAGCCTTCTTAGGCAGTAGTCCATTAGGTCTCTCTTGTCCAAGAGCATAATCAGGTTGCTTGCATTTAGGCCTAGATGCCTTACGTGAGCTGGTCTCAACCATGTGTAAAGAACTAATCGGCTTGGTTGCTTCAAGGCGCTCAGCTTCAAGTTCCAAGTGACGAGCCATATCATCAAATGTTTTGATGTTCTCATTATGTGTCAAGTTTTGACACATCGTCTCCCATGAACTTGGTAGTGAACGAATCACTACGTGGATTTGTTGTTTGTCAGTAAGATTGTTTCTAGTTGATTTGCACTCTTAAATCATGGAGGACATCGCCCTAAGATGCTACTTTATCGTATGTTCAGAGCTCATCTTATATGAATCAAATTTCATTAATAAGCCATGCAATCTAGTGGCTAATGTCCCTCTGTATCTTAGCTTAGAGCTCTCCACGTCTTGCGCAGTTGTATTATGCTCAAATTCACCAATCAAGTCATTATGCATGCTGCTTAACATTGTAAAGCACACACACAAATCTTTTTGCGCCAACTTTCATAGGTAGCAAGATCACGTTGGTGTTGCTCAGTGCTTCCCTCATCAGGTTTACTTAACGAATAAGTCAAAGTCTCTAGGACTTCTTGCTCATTTAGCACATATTGGATTTTGCGGTGCCAAATATTGTAATTTTCACAGTCCAGTTTCTCTCCTTTATTGAGATCAGCAACTATACCTTTGGAAGCCATTTCACTACAAAATTTCACAAATGGGACATTACACACACATTTCAAAAATTTTGACGTTTAATCTAAAATAAACTTAAATAATCAACACACATCGCAAGATCGAAAATTCGCTAAGCTTTTTAATCATCTCTTGCGCCACTAGTGTTTATCACTAAGCTTAATTTTAATCTATTCAAGCAAAATTATGTATGGGAGATAATTCAACTCAACCATACTCCCACTATTCCATATTTCAATTCTAAACATTTACAAAATATATGTATTGAAAATAATTCATCAATATTATCAATTAACTATTAAGCAAAACATGCTATCACAATGTAAACTCATGAGAACAATTCATATAGGCATCTCATTATTTCACTAAGAAATAATTATTGCTTTGTCACGTTAAATATTTATCTTTTATACCATATTTCACTAAGAAATAATAATGGAATTTAAACAATTTACAAAATTAAATCAATTCCATATCATTGAAGCATATACCTTTTACGTTTCATGAGAAATAAATGCTAGGCTTGTATATTATACATTTCAATGAAATAATTGGATGGATTTAATAGAGTTTTAATCCAGATAAATTATCGCAAATATATCATTGACCATTATATAGAGTTGGTCATATATATATATGGGTCCGTTTGGATAGCACTTATTGTTGCTGAAAGTTGATAAAAACTGATTGTTGCTGAAAACACTGTAGCAAAATAATTTTTAAATGTGTGAATAGTATTGTGGGACCCACTTTTAATATTAAATATTGCGTGAACAGTGCGTGAACAGTACGTGAACAGTACATGAACAGTACCCGCACAGTAAATTTTGTCCCCAAAGTTGCGGTAAAAAAAAAAAAAGAGAAAACGTGAAGTCAGAAACGCACCGCAGCTTAACGCGGTATCCAAACCCAGGCTATATGTGTGTGTGTAAGTATTTAAAAAAAATGTGAAATAGTTACAACAGGCTTAATATACCAAAAAAAAAAAAACTCTCAAAGATCAAAGACCCCAAACGGAGCACATGTGCACATTGAATAGTGTACACTAATAGAGCAAAAAAGAAAAAAAAAAAAATACAAATAGGTGTTTAAGAAGTAAGCAATTGTGGGACCTCCTTTTTGTATTTCATTAGCTGTCACTCTAGCCTAGGCTTGTCCAAACCCATCCGAGACCCGATCCACCCGGAGGACTCGACCGGAACTGATCCGAAACTGGCCGACTCGACTATTTCGGCGGTCGACGGTGGGTCTTCTCCCCTCAGAAACCGACTCCGGCGGGTCGGTTTTGGTTTCTATCCCCCAAAACCCGAAAAACCCAAACCGACCTAAGAAAAACCCAGATTCCAACGAGAAACCCAGATCTCGGCGAGAAAAATTCCAGAATCCGGTGAAAAAAAACCCAAATCTTGGCCAAAAAACCTAGAGATTCCGATGAGATTTTTGTCGGATCTCGAGTTTTCTCACCCGTTTTCTCGAGTTTTCTTAGAACCCAGACGCCGACCGACCCGCCCACCACCCGTAGAAGTCTAATCCGTTTGACCCGTTTACTCCGGCGGTCGGCAATGGGTGAGGTTTTTCATAACCCGATTTCGTCGGGTCGGTTCAGGTTAGGCACAAACCCGACCCGTGGACAGCCCTACTCTAGCCCTTTTGGCGAGTGGTGGACACGTGATATGCTAAACGCCTAAAACAGGTTGTCTTCTACCTTCATCTTCCCAATTTCTTTCAGCCAAAAAAAGAAAAAAAAAAAAGAAGAGTTTTAGACATGAACTTCAAAGTTTTATATCTTCTTCATTTCAAGTCCATTTTTAACGTACCATATACCGATTTAAAGCTTATAAAATATAGATTCATAATATGAAATCATATTTTGCAAATAGTAATCATATAAGAGCAGTTTTGTCCTTAAAGTTTCGGTGTTCTAAGTTTTGTTAAACTATATCTCATGGCACACTTAGAGATTCGCTACGAAACTTAAGGAAGATATTAATACATGTAATATAAATAACATATATTAATTTTAAGGCATGGAATGCTTAGAATCAAAACTTGTCATTGAAGGCCACGTGAGGTGCATAGAAATTCATAACATATCTCAAAAGCATAAAACGCATTTAGAACTAATCATATATGCCTATGACATCGAGAACAACCTATAAAAACTCTGATACCAATCTAAGAAATAGAGACTTGCAATGGAATATAAACAATTGGTTTTTCGCTATACCTCTCTTGGCCTAAACTGACGATCACACAAGAGCTTTGAGATTGTTTTACGTTGTATGCCTATGACATCGAGAACAACCTATAAAAACTCTGATACCAATCTAAGAAATAGAGACTTGCAATGGAATATAAACAATTGGTTTTTCGCTATACCTCTCTTGGCCTAAACTGACGATCACACAAGAGCTTTGAGATTGTTTTACGTTGTCTAGAGCCAGCATCCACACAGACCAGCTATTCAAACATGTTCTGAATTCTAGTTTGTATAACTCACAATCAAAAAACATTTCTCGACAGTGTTACACACTACTAGAGTGATGTAAACATAACCCACAACCTAAGAGCCTTACAACACTCTGCAAACACTACGAGAAATGCATAATTTGTTCACTGTTCAATGGATACCACTCTTGGTGTTTATATACACACTACTCCATTAATATAGAGTGGGATAGTGGACTTAGTGGGGTAGAGTAACAGTCCAAACCATTACTCCATAACTCTTGGATGTTACAATTATCCTGAAGTATACAAAAGGACATGCCCACTTTGAGTGTCCATCCATATTCTTTTCAGTTTCTAATAGGTATAAAAGTAACAAAATCATACTCCTTTTTAGCAAAGGAAGTTGGTGGTGCAAATAATCTTGGATTCTTAAGGTGAGATTGTCATAATTTATTGCGGACTATAAAAAAACAAATTATTGAAGCTGGAGATGGGAAAAATATCATTAATCATTTCAAAAAAAGGCAAAGTGAAGATCCACTGTTCTTCTATTCAATGCAAGTAGATCAAGATAATAGAATGACAAATTTCTTTTGGAGAGATGGTAGGTCAAAATTAGATTATGACTTTTGGAGATGTTATTTTTATACTATTTATCGAACCAATAAGTACAACTTAATTTGTGCACCATTTGTGGAGATTAACCATCATTAGAACAATATTTTATTTGGTTGTGCATTTCTAGTAAATGAGACTATTGAGTAATTTATTTGGTTGTTTAAGAATTTTTTGATTGCAATGGGAGGTAAACAATCAATATCCATTTTTTAAAATCAAGACCAAGCAATGGCAAACGTAATTAAGGAGGTTTTCTCTAAGTCCTGACATTGACTTTGTCTGTGGCATATTAGTCAAAGTGCAAAAAAAAAAAAAAAAATTGTTGGACTTTAAAGCAATCATAATTTCCAAGAAAGTTTCAATAAATGCTTATATGGAAATATGAATGTAACGGAGCTTGAAGCTACTTGGAGTGAGATGATTGGGAAGCATAAGCAACAAAATAATGATTGGCTTAATAGGTTATACCATGTTTGAGAAAAGTGGTGTCCATGTTTTAATGTAGACTTCTTTTCAGCAAAGATAAAGTCCACCCAACAAAATGAGAGCACAAATAGTTTTTTCCCATAAAATCATGAAAACTTTCTTGCCATTTATTCAAGTTATTAAATTTTATGAGGAAAAAGTGGCACAAATGCATCAAGAAGAAACAAATGAAGATTTCCGTTGCAAGAATGGTATACCTGCAAAAGTTAATAGGTATGGAGGTGGGTTGAAGCATGCTGCTAATGTTTATACTCTTGTTTTTTTTAAAATGTTTGAAGATGAGTTCTCTTTGGGTATAGAATTGAGTTGTGTTGAAACTAAACATCATGATGATGAATTTACTTTTTCACTAGTTGGTGGTGATGGTAATAGGATGCATATTGTGCATTTTAATTGATTTAATTTGACTATTTGTTGTGATTGCAAGTTATTTGAGACTTTGGGCTTGTTATGTTGCCAAGTTTTAAGGGTGTTTCTTGTGAATAATGTGAACATGATACTGGAAAAATATATATCAAGTAGAT
The DNA here is from genome assembly GCF_002906115.3 of Quercus suber. Taxonomy (NCBI): domain Eukaryota; kingdom Viridiplantae; phylum Streptophyta; class Magnoliopsida; order Fagales; family Fagaceae; genus Quercus; species Quercus suber. Next base: position 768,105 of record NW_027069523.1, on the reverse strand, counting down.
GGAGAAGAGATGCAAAGAAGAGGTTGATTTATGCTAATTCATGTCAATTAAATGAGAAATCTACTCATGCATTGCGAATGAGCGAGTTAAGTCATATGGGGTATAGTCTTTTTGATAAAGTTGCTTCCTATAATGAGGTGACCAAATTTGTCAAAAAGAAGTTGAGTGAAGTGACATGGGAGGCTTAGCAAATGATTATGACCATGAATAAGGTAAAAAATGTTGGTAAAGAAAGTCATCAAGAAGATCTTACAAATGATGATAATTTACAAATTTGCTTAGTTGGTGATAAACCAATTCTTGATCCACAACATGTGAGAACGAAGGGGGTTAACTAACAAAAGAATAAAAGGTCTGTTGGAAAAGGGAAAGAATAAAAATGTTAAAAGTGCAACAATTTCTCAAGTTCTACAAGCTGGTTCTATGATGCATGGTAATTTCAGTTTTATTAATTCAAATATTGTTTTCCTTAGTTTTATCAATTAATTTTAATTTTGTTTCTATTCTTCTTAGTCTAGAAGAATCTGTAGCCTTATTTTTTCCACCTGAGATGTATTGTGATTATCCTATGGTCAGCTCTACAAGAATGTTTCAAGAAAGCTTCTTTTTGCTACAATTGAATCAAGTAGTTTTTATAACTGAAGTTCATCGTATTTTTTTATTTATTATTTTTTTAATTATGATGTTTTTTATGTAGAGCACTAACACATCAAAGGATGAAACAAGACTTTGAAGAATCTTGGATAGCTTTTATGACAACTTTTTGGACAGTTTTTTGTGAAGCATGTTGGATAGTTTTTTTAAGACAAACAACTTTTTGGATGGCTTTGTGTACAGCTTGTAGCCGCTTTTTGGATAGCTTTATACACAGTTTCTAGCTGCTTTATTTATATAGCATTATGCACAATTTGTAATAGCTTTTTGGACAATATTTGTAGCTGACTTATGAAACTATTCCAACTTATAGTTGCTAACTATACACTTATCATATATGTAAGAATGAATATTTCTTTCACTACAGTCTTTATGGTTTTATTTGCCACTTTCTTTTCTTTCATGTGTAATTTGATTGTAACAGTTTTTCAAATAGTATTTGACTATTTGTAACGAACTTGTGAACTATTCAAACAGCTTTAAAGGTTTAGCAATCAAAGTTCTCAAGTTCTGGTTATAACAAATCATTCTCAAAAATTTATTTAACATTCCCTTGAATACTAATACTTATTGGTTGCCAAAACAGGATATATGAACAAAATTTTTTTAGTTATAACTACATTCTAGCTTTAATATCATTTTTCAATTCATGTTTTTATTTTCACTGTTTTTCAACGTTTTAATATGGTCAAATTTACATCCTTACACAAATATATTAGTGTCAATTGTATTCATATGCATCTTTAAAATATAAAGCGGTTAAAATTGCTATAGATAAAGGCCACAATTCATTGGACATTATAGAAATCTAGTATAAGAAATTAGAACATTTGAAATATAGACATCTCAAGTGATATTGCCCAAAAGCTGTTAAATTTATTCATTACAAAATCCGTTCGGCAGAGTGTATTACATATGAGAAGCCATTTCACAAGTCTATACATGAATAACCATTCTCCTCTCCAGAACGTTCCAAGCCCCTCTCTTTCACATCCCTTTCTAGCTTCTCAGCAATGCACAATATTGGATCCTATCACCACCACTCCCACATGGCAACCTTAAAAATGCTTTGAGCGAGTTCACGTACCGGATCTCTGGCTTCTGCGATGGTACCATTGCGCTTGTTCACTCATTTATGGAGAAGCTTGAGGGGAGGATTGTTGAACTGCTTTATATGCAGTGGGGTTTAATAATTCTATAAGGGAGGATCTGACCCAGTTTTGTTCACTTATCTGGATTACTGAAGGTGTACCCGGTAATAAACTGGTGTTATTGGGTGGGTTTTACCAGTATATTGTGGGGCTATAGCATCAAATCAAGTACTGGATTTGCTGGGTATTTTAATGGGTTTGCTAGTGAATTTAATGGGTTTGTTGGGTATGTTTAATGGATTTGCTGATTTTTTTTTTTTTTTTTTTTTGGGTTTTTGGTTTCGGTGGGATTTTGGTAGGCAGTGGTGGTGTGGTGGGCATGGTGGCGGTGATTGGGTTGTGTGGTTGTTGAGAGAGTGACAAAGAGGCAGGACAAAAATGTGAGAGAGGGAGAGAGAGAGAGAGGAGATATAGATAATTTTTTTTATTATTTTATTGTATAATTTATATTATTTTAATGTGTTATATTGTAAAATAAAAGTTGGGATGTTAGGTGTGTTGTAAAATTGTATAGTATAATAGATAAAGTAACTTTTTTGATGGTAAAATAGAATAATTTGAAGATATGAGATGTGAATGCTCTAACAACACAACGTTTCCTTATACTTCAATTATGAGTATCATACCTCAAATCTCAAGTCATAGCTACAAAGTGGAAAAGTGTTAAGCATCCACTTTACCTAGTAAAATCAGTTTTTCAGACTATGGTGACCAATTACACATCTCATAAACCATGTCATAAAGCATAAATAAAACATACAATTATATTGCATCACATTATAATTGACAATTGAATTGAATTTGAACATGGAAATTCGAAATGGAAAGTATACTTTGAGTTTTGCATCATATATTGTCCTTGACTTAATTTACAACTGATGATACACAGTAAAATCAGTAGACTGAATGCTTCGGATTTTTGTAGCGAGAGAATCACTTGGGAAACCTGAAAGGATGGGTGACTGGGGAGGACTGGCCAAGAACCCTCCGATGATAAAGTCATTTATCTCTCTCAAATTCTAGAATTCCAATCTCTTTGGAAGTGTTTGCAAAACTTACTTTATTTTGACGTAGAGGAGTACTTATATAGTACACAAGGCGGTTACTTGTCTAATAACTTCCCCTATCATTGAGGAGGTCGAAAGATTTGGAGTTAACTTCCATAACTATTATGGAAGTTACATCATTTGACCTTATTTTCTATAACTGCCATTGGTAGTGGTTCGTAATAATGAATTTTGATTTTTACTTGTGCTCCAAAATAGGAACGTGGAGCTCGTCCAAAACCTGTGTAGAGAAATAGGTTCGAAATCTATAGAGGTCGTCCAAGTATCTTTTTGGATGGACTACCCTGTCATGGACAAGCGTTCTATATAAAATTCATTTTCCTATCCTTGCCCTGGACGACCATCATGGATGATGTTGGAGTTGGCGTATTTGTCATGCCATCAACAACATCATGAATATTTACAAAATCAATATTGATTTTTTTTTGAATTTTAGAATTTATGTTACCAAATTAAAAAGATCTAAAATTATTTTTTGAGATTAAGTGTAATTATTAGATCTGAAATCAAATTTAACCTTTTACAAATAACTTTGGATTTTAGAAAAGAGCCTTCATTTTGTTCTTGAAAACAAATTTTGATTCTTGAAAAAGATTTGAAATTTGTTAAGTCAAAATATTATATTTGAAACCTAGATTTATTTTGATGGAACATGTGTAGAAAGCAAAAGGTTTAAAAATAGAGCAGTAATTTTCTTTCTTCAAAAGTGTAGGAAACTTATTTTAAGAAAAACAATGAGGGAATTTTATTTTTAAACAATGCAGAAACTATATTTTAAAACAGTGCAAAACTGTGTTTTTTGAAACAGTGCAAGAAATCAAGAACTTTGGCTTGATGCAAAAGACTATTTCTATCTTGAACATAAAACAAGAAATGGATTTTAAAACACCGAATTGTTTTTGAAAATTGATTTATTTGAAAACATATCTAAGAATCAATCTTAATCAACAAATTTATATTTTCATGAAAAACAAAAGCAGATTTTTCTACAATTTTAGCCATTCTTATGGATCTAGCATACCCAAAAGGTCTAAAACCTATTATAGACATGCATAAAATTCTAAGAACAACCAAAATAGAAGTGATATAATCTAAGAACTAAGATCTAGCATAGGATTTTCATTGAAGTATCCATTCTTTCCTACTTAAAATCTAAATTATCATAATAAGATTGTAACTAGACTAGTTTGCACAAGCATGGTATTAGTCATAAAATTTCATATCTACAAGAGCATTATCAACAAGCAAGGATGACATATATATACAAACTAAAACGAAATAAGAATAATTATCAGCATATAGTACCACAAACAATGGTAAAATTTCTTTAAAGATGTAGACGAATGATGCAAGAAGGTATGTTCAGGACTATGTGAATTTGAACACCTTGGCAAATGATTAGAAGTTTTTTGACCTTGTTACTTCCTGTAAAACCTTATAGAAACTGATTTTAATATCTTAGAGATAAACTAGAATGATTGCTTCATTGCACTAAGCATTTTGGTAGAACGAAGTACAAAAGCAACTTCTAGTTTTTCTAAGAGATTGGAGGGCATGAACCCCAAGGGGTGTGGCGTATTGGTCAAGCGAACTCTAGGGCGAGCAGTAAAACTCTCACATCTTGGATTGGGAGAATTTAAGAGAATTAAAACTTCTTGCTGAGTGCTTGTGCATCCGAGGATTAGTCAGGACAAGAATTAAAACTTCTTGCTGAGTGCTTGTGCATCCTAGGATTAGTCAGGACAAAGTTCTAGACACCTAGTGGCCACAAAAAAAGAAGATAGGAGGGGATGGGGTGCTTTGAAATGGGGGTGTTCCCTCTTATTTATTATAGAGGTTTTGGAAAGTCTAAAAACCCTTTCGAACTGCGCTAGCACGAAGATAATATATGGGCTTGATCTGCTGATTTGGCAGAACAAAATTGGGCTTAATCTGCCGATTAGGCAGATCGACCCAGTTTCATCCAATGGCATGTTGGATGAAAAATCCAATTGCAAATTTTCAAGAGTTGGCATCCAGCTGGAAATCATTATCTTACCTACCTTCTTTTTTATTTTTTTATTTTTATTTAAAATTTGCTCAATACAACTCATTTGCGAAACGTAATCTACACCACTTTTTTGAAGTTTCAGGATCAGTGGGCTTTTTTTTTTTTTTTTCTTGATCGAAATATTTCAAATCTCAATAATAATATAATGACTCATATCCTTCCCTAGATCTGCCTTTCCCCCCTACGGTTTGTTGTTTCTATCCTCCTGTTTGGCTTCCGAGAAAATCAGTATCAAAACAATTAATTCAAAAAACTAATTTAAAATTTTTTTTTGATTGTTAGACGTTTCCTCGGAAACCAAACGGTTATAATTTATGCACGTGGAATTTGGGTTAAAAAAAAAAAAAAAAGAGGAACGGTTTGTTTTGTGTTTTTTCGTTTTGTGATATTATTGCTTTGGTTGTTTGTTGTTGGCCTTAACTGAAGCGAACGCGGCAACCAAAGAGAGCGAGACCGTGAACGGGCTCAGGCTCGCGCGCGGCGGCAAATCCAAGCAGCCAAAAGGCGATGGCCTCACCCCTGAACAACGCCGTGAAAGGTACCTCTCTCTCTCTAACTTTGATCATTCTTATTCTCTGTGTGTTTCGATGAATTTTTGCACAAAGCTTTTTTTTTTTTTCTTTATTTCCTGAAAATTGCTTAAAAGAACAATTTTTTTTTTTGGTTTTTTTAAAAAAAAAAAAAAACATTTTATTAAGAAGAATTTGTTGAAAAAAATAAAATAAAATTATAGAATACTTTGGGAGAGTGGTGCAGATCAGATCTGCGAGTTCTCTCCTCTATCTGAGGAGATCTCAGCCGATCCAGCGAGATACGGTAACCTGGAATAATGGTTAAATTACTCTTTTATCCTGTTTGTGTTTTTTTTAAAATTATTTTAACTAAATGATAGAGATATTTTAGAGAGTTTAAGAACTTGTGTGGGTATTTTAGTACATAAAAAGTTGAAAACTAAATCGGGAATCCTGCTTTAATGTTATAAAATAGATTATTACTTTTTAAGTGAAAGGTAAATGACAAGCTAGATTTGTCATATTGGCACTAAATGGTGTTAATGAAGTTACCAATAAAATTAAAAAACATAGCTGCAATTGGGCTTTATTGGTTAATGCTATCATGTTTTGAATGAATGTAAAGTATCTAAAGAATTGCATTCAAGTTCTGACTCAAATTGTTAGATACTTTACATTCATGGTGGAAATTAAAATTTTATCAACTCCATGGTGGAAATTTTAGAAAAATTTTGATTTTTGAAATTTGCCCCCCTTGGTATAGAAAATGTAAATGAATATCATTGTGTCCATGTGTCTGGATCTATATTCATTTATAGGGGTACACTATTATCAAAAAAAAAAAANTTGTTAGATACTTTACATTCATGGTGGAAATTAAAATTTTATCAACTCCATGGTGGAAATTTTAGAAAAATTTTGATTTTTGAAATTTGCCCCCCTTGGTATAGAAAATGTAAATGCAATATCATTGTGTCCATGTGTCTGGATCTATATTCATTTATAGGGTACACTATTATCAAAAAAAAAAAATCAACAGTTTTTAATCTATGTGTTTTACTTATATTAATGAATGAATGGAAAAGATTAGAACAATTGCGTAAGTCTCTTATCCTTGTGTCTAATAAGGGATTTGAGTTTGAATCACGTCTACGCAAAAAAAAAAAAAAAAAGGATTGGTGTCTTAGTTGAGAAAGGGTTTTATTTTTAATAATAATTAATTTATTTCTTTTAGGGATGCTAAGGCACTACAAGAAAAGGCGGCAAGGAAGGCGGCGCAATCTGCAGGAGGGAACAATGCAGGTGGTGGTGGATTAAAAAGATGAGAGATGTTAATTGTAGGGCCAGTAGATATGGGGATGTGAGTACTGGATTAGATGTGGATTTACGGTTGTTGGAGTCATCGTCATGTGTTTTATGTCGTTTGAAAACAAACTAATTTGAATGTTTGCTTGGAGGGCATATTCATAATCTTGACTTCTAAACCTTTTATTTGTCTCTGATTTGGAAATGAGAATCTAATTCCCATTATGTAGCTTTGTGCAATTGGTTTATGTTTTTCAAGTTTTTTTTTTCCTGCATTTTTTCTCCACTGGCAATTAGATTTTAATAATGGGAAAAATTATTGAAGGTCCAAGGGTATTGGTTTTAAGATATATTTTTTATAACTTTTTTATGCAAAAATAAAAAAAAAAAATTAATTTTTTTTTACCCTTTTTTTACATTTCCCAATTGGCATGGTAACTTGAACAAGATTTGTCGTGGAGGAGATTTATTGTAATTTCATGTTGTGCATTTTGATACCATGAATAGCTGCCAGATTTAATTAATGAAAGGCAAAGTTGAAAATTTATGAATTGCTTGTATTTGTGCATTGCTGCATGTAACGGGAATAGTTGGATGATGAATGTGTGTAGAAATACATAATCATGGTATGACAGTTGAAATTGCTAGTACTCACGTTCATGAGCAGATTGCAAGGGATTAGTAGTTGTGCAGCATATCTGGCACAAATCTGAGTCTGCTTGTTAGTTTATAATGTTATGGCTTATTTGGATGGAGGGGGAGAGGAGGAGAGTAGAGTAGAATTGGTTAAAAATAAGCTAATTTTGTGCTAAATTTCACTCTTCCTATGTCCAAACAAACCATTATTCATTTCCTTTTCTTTCTTCTTGAGTTGGCCACATTTCCAACAACTTTGTGTGAATGTGCTCGGAAGTAGTCACAAAATACCATGTAGAAATCACCTTCTTTGAGCCTGCTTCTTTGCGGTGCTTTGTACGAGCATGAATCATAGATAATTTACTTTATTAGATAATGTTCATGCTTTGTGATGATGAGTTCCCATGCCGCACTACATTTTATATTGAAGTTATTGCAGAGCAGATTCTCCTGGGTGTAGTTGATCATCACATTTCCTTAATTATTCAAATATCACCCCTACATTTTGTTGCAACTATAGTGTAGTTAAATCCGTGGAGATGTTTGTCTTTATAAGTATATAACTGTTGAATTGGAAACTCTGTTTTTGTCTTTCAAGGGGGAGGTGGGTGGGGTTGATCGTATCATATAAGCATGTTGAGTGAGATTTGTATTGATTAGAATTCATGTTCTCAAAAGCCTGTTACCATTTAGTGGCTAAGGTTAGCTACGTTCTTTCCTTAAAAGAAAGCTACCTTTATTTTGTTTGCTGATTAACCGGTATTGATACGCAGTTAGCTCTTGAACTGGGTTTATTTATTTATTTTTTATATTATATTATATTTTATTTTTATTAAATAACATTAATTTTCAAACAATTTCATTAGGTAGTATGTTTTCAAAACTATTTAGAAATTTAACATCTCAAGTGTAATGAACTTGATTTTGGAATGCTAAACTCAAGTCCATTAAACTTGTTTTCTGTCAAATTGAAATCACACCTTACAGACTCGATTTTGATACTCACTCAACAAAAGCAAGAACAATGAAGAACATCGAAATCAACAAACCCACAGCAAAATCAAAAAAACCAAGCACGAGTGTTATGATTGCAGCTCGGAAGCTAACTTGGAACTCAGAAATCAAGCTACCTTCTTCTTCTTCTTTCTTTTTCTTCTTCTTCACTTAGTCAGATTCTTCTAGGTAATTTTTTTTTTCTTTTGGTTGTGGGGTTCTTTGGTTAGACCCTCCATCTTCTCTGTCAAATTCTTCCTCTTCTTCTTCACTTAGTCAGATTCTTCTTTTTGCAATACTGAACTCGAGCTCTATAGGCTTGATTTTGAGGTCGTTGAAAACTTGAAATTGATTTTATTATACTCGATTTAGCACACCAAAATCGAGTCTTACACTATTGAGATGTTAGTTTCATAAATAGTTTGAAAACGATGCTAACTAACGAAATTGCTTGAGGATTGGTATTACTTTGCAATTTTTTCCCTTGAACTGCAATTCCATGAGTTGAATTTGTCAATTTGGTTGACCACCAAAAATCTTCTATGTTAAAAACTTAAAACCTCATTGGCTTTAAGTAATTATACCATGCTTATACATAAGGTAATTGTTTTCCTGCTTGCATTTGTTTTTTAAAATCTCCAAATGAGAAAACTTTGCTGGTCCCTGCACTATATAGAGTGAGGAGTCTTTAATAGCGTTCTATGGCCTATAGGAGCCACAAGGTGGTCCTAGTCATTGAGTTGTACCCAAACTTTATGGAAATTATTTTTGCGTAGTGTTTAGTCGTGAGATATTATAAAAGTACGAAGGACTTAGTTTGGATTCAAATTTATGATCATAACACTGGTTAAGATCAATTAGATTTATTGTCATATCACTTTGTAAGTTATTTATAATATAATTTTAGCATTTTCTTGGGTTTTTTTTTTAAAGAGTCGTGGTATGTAGGCCAAGTACTAACAACTACATGTATCTAAATCCCACAAAGAATTGATCAACCTAAACTTAAGGGCTAAATTTTGGTTCACAGACCACCAAGTTTTATCATAAAATCATCAAAATTTTCAAATTAGAGGATATCTGTAAATTCCAAAGCAAGATATAAAATGCATCAAATCCGATGTTGTATGGGATGCATCCCATGAGAAATTAAGAGGTATCGTCTACATTTTCCTCTCTTCCAAAACAGTCAACTTGCACTTTCGCTAATAATCATTTCTTACTGATACCATGAGTACTGTCTCATGAGAAATGCAGAAACTTTCCAAATATGACAGGTGAACTATTATTCAATATTGAAAAACAGCCAAATCATTTATCCAAATAATCGAAAGAGGGGAATGATGAGAGTAAAGGAATAACCTTGTATATTTTGTAACCTAAAAAATGGATTTCAAGGAAACCATCTAGGTATCTCAAGCAGTATGTCTTGTCCCAACCTTGAGGGAAAACCTGTTAATAGAATAATGCACCAAATTAAATTCAACGGTGCCTCCATTTTCCTTTTAATTTACTAAATATAAGAAAGTAAGAATCATGGCAACATAATGAAGTTTGAGCACAACCATCAAGTACTACTCACATCAAAACTTATTTGGCCTCCTATTGAAAATGTCAAGTTAAGATGAGCAAACTTCTCACAAAACATAGAAACCATTTTTGGGCGAATATTGTGAACCTGAAACCTCAATTGTATGTTTCTTCCATATTAAATACCAAATATCATAAAAGCTATAATATGATCAAAAGGAAAACTTAACATTAGTATTTCTGGGGAAAAAGAGATAAGAAAAGAAAAGGAACCCATGCTGTTGTTAGTTGCCACCTTGTCATACTTTTCAAACTCATCCCTTTCTTCTTGGCTGCAGTTTCGCCCAATTAGTGATACATTCAGTGTGCCACTTCGGAATTCCATAAATGTTCCCCTAGAGATTTTAAAAAACAAGTCCTGCTTCGATTAAAATACACAAATACAAACATATTAAGGCTTTGTTTTCCACTAACCTTTTTATATATCCAAGTCAGCAATATAATGATGTGTAAAATTGATAAATTCCTGCACATTTGCAGTCCATCAAGACAACAGATTGATTATCTAGAATGCTTGCAAAAGAACACTTCTGTAAATTAATGAAATTCTTCTAGTCATTATTGATGCGATGTTGGCATCCAGGCATATACATGGGGGGAATTAATTGTTCTAGCCCCTGAAATAAGCACATGCTGCAAGGGGACATTTAATAACAAAGGGACTTACCTTGAGTTTCTCTTCTCCAAGAAATGACTTTAAGCTCTGGAAAAAGGAAGAAACATAACCCATCAAGGACATATTATATCAAATTAAAGAAACAAGGAATATGCAAAAAGATACATAGTTTTGTCATGGATCCTAAGGATACAAATTATAATTGGTAAGCACTTATAAGGCTGTAAACAACCCAGGGGCACTCTCTCTCTCTCTCTCTCTCTCTCTCTCTCTCTATATATATATATATGTTTTAACTGGCAAGTTAGACGTGCTCATAATGAACACACGACCTCAACCTCCATCCCTTTCTTATGGGGGAGGAAGTGCATTTTAGCTGGAGCTCAATGGCATCCAAAGGCATTTTTCAAACTTAGCTAATGTACCAGGAGCAATTTTGAGATTGCTTTCTTGTATTTTGGGTTTATGTGGTAATTAATACCTGGGTGCCAATAAGCTTCCCATCTTTATGAGCCACAAGGCCAGTCTCAGAAAATACATAATCATACAAAAAAAGAGATTCTTAATACAAAAATCATGTAAATATTAAATGCAGTGAAGTAGAATACAGCATTGGCCTCAATATTGAGAACAATTGAGAACCATCAGATATAGAATATAGGCCATCTGAATAGGCATAGAAAATATACCAAACACTTCAAACATCACATGGAAGAAATTCACAAGCTTACAAAGGCTAGACTTGAAACCAATTTATAATTTTATGAAAAAGATATTGCTTGATTATCAAGGTTCATAACAAATGTTGCCTCCAATCCATGACAATTATAGTTGAAACTTGAAAGCTAAGCACCAAGTTATTTTCAATCACATTGAAACAAATGGAAATCAAACAGATTTCTGGTTCCTTGCTTATTTTCAATACTTTCTCTTATGAGTTATGAGCTAAAAGCTAAGAGCTAGATAGAGCAAACCTGTCTTCCCAAGCTGCTCTGATATTTTACCAAGGTCAGATCCACCCACAACACCAGCTGTCACAAACTGCGGTCAGGGGGAAAAAAAGTTACCCAATGCATTATGGGGAGGTCGGTAGAAGTAAACACAAAGAAAACAAGTCCCCACAAAAACTCAAAATGCCAATCAATCATGTACCTTTCGGAGTTCCCGCATGAATTCTAAGATTTCTGGAGTGACCAACTAGTAGTTAAATAACATTGCATCAAACACAATATATAACGTGTACGCAATATTTATATTATGTAAACAATTTTTACAAAACAACCATGCTCTAGATAGGTACTCTACTAAACAATCTAATGGAACAAAATAAAAATAAAAAACAGAGAAGAAAATCAATACCTTTCTTGGAGCAGTAAGTGTCCCATCAACATTGAATAAAGCAATTAAGCCAGGCTTCCTCATGGCCATTACACTCGATATATTTTCTGCTACAACAAATTCAATACATCACAATGCTTCCAACCAAAATAAATAAATAAAATGAAAAATGAAATTCAGAAGTAGTTTAAAATCAAAATGAAACCCATTTGAATTCCAAATCTTTAAAGCTGTCCATACATGTATATAGATATAAGCACTTCAAAGTTTGGAATGAAATTAGACTATGTAGGCTGCAATTACAAATTTAAGGTTTGGTCATTGAGCTTAATTACTCAAGTGGTTCTACTCATTAGACCTAGAAAAACAATTCCAGAGAAGAATCCACGCATTAAGTCGACTCTTTAAACTCCTCATATATCTTTATGTTGACTGTAAATTTTGAAAATATAACCGTTGAATTGCATATTCTTATTATATCCTACATGCTTGCAAAATTTCAAGAAGATCAAAGATTAATTACTATGTCATCAAACAAATGTAAATTTATTGATTGAATAGTAAATAACATCTAATTTGAATAAAATTTGATGCGCATATTAAGAATATAAAGAACATAAAATTCAATAGTTAAACTTTTAAAATTCACACCCAAAAAAAGATATACGAGAAGTTTGAAGAGCTTGAAGAAAAACTTTGCTCAAGTTTAGGTGGGTACTGTTCAAATAAAGTTTATTATATAGGCAAAATATATATATATATATATATATAGCAACATTGGGGTTTTACTATTTTAGCTGATTTTAAATAGACTTCCTTTTTTTGCCTTCTCAAGAAAAGGGAAAACTTGTTTAGTTCGTTGAAGTTTAGGGCTTTGCTTGTAGTGTATTTTATCGAAAAAAAATATCTTATGAGATAGTCCCATAAAATTTATTTTGAGAAAGCGGTTTCAAAATAGTAAAGTGTTGTAAAACAAGGTGAGAGATTTATAAAATGGGCCCAACTTAAGTTGAGTTCCTTATTTATATTATCTATAAGAGGATTCCCTGTTTGGTTTTCAACATTTTCCGTGCTAAAATACCATACAAATTCTTAAACTTTCTAAAATATCCCAATCTTTTAGTTGAATCATTTTAAATAAAAAAACACGAATTGGTTAAAAGAGTAATTACTCTTTCTAAGTTTTAGGTCTTAAAACTTAGAACACTATCTCTATCTCATTTTTAAACATTATTCCACGTTACCTTACTTCTTTCTTAAAAAAAAAAAAAAATTACACACAATTATTTATATATCACTTTTAGACATTATAACACTAAATAAAAATAAATAAATAAACAAGCATTATTGCACGTGCAAAGCGTATGTGATGAGTTTAGTGCAATAATATTAAGTTAAATTATGGTAGGAACCCCAAATTATACCATTTGCCTTGTAATCTCCTTATAATTGTTGCATTCCCTTTAGTTAGTTAATTAGTTGAGATAATGATAAGTTAGTTAGGAATTAAGCATGTCCATTTAACACATGGCCTAATTCATAGAGCACATGTTGAATTAACTAGCTAATTATCTTGAGCCATGTAAACCAATGAGATTAGAGCTAGTCTTCTATAAATACATAATTGTAATTTAACATTAGATATCATTGAAGAATAAACCAATTGATTGCTTAGTGCATTCCTCTCTCTCTCTCTCTCTCTCTCTCTCTAATATATCTCTATGGAAGGTGACTACATCGAATTAAGTTAATTTTTCTACAATTCCCATCCATCCCTATTAGAACGACTAGGTTCCTAACAAGTTGAAACACATAATTATATTGACTAATGTAACATAAATAATATCATCTTTCCTAATTACAAATTTAATGTAGTTATTATATGTTTGTATATAATTGAGGTCCTAACATGGTGCAAGTTTCTTTGAAGAATAGTTTGAGTGTTTGTTTACTTTTGTGTAAGAGAGTTATTGAGTGTATAGGGGTTTTGGATTGTGAGTTTGTGTGTTAGATTTGTGAGTTAGTTTTCGTTTGTAAGAGATTTTGTTTATATTTGTGAGGTTCGTGAATATTTTTTGTGTGAGTTTGATTTGTAAGGTTTGATTAAGAGCGGTAGTAATTCATATTATTTGATGATGTAGCAATGATCACACTATTTGACTAGCTTAGAAGATCTTTAATATGGAGAATACATAGTCAAAGGAAGAAATCAGATGACCTAGATGACACTAGTCTAATGTCTAAGTTTCTTTAATGTTGAAGTCAATCACTTTTTTTTGTATAAGTACATAGTTTTTACATTATCACTCATACCTATGATTATATATATATATATATATATATAATGCTTAATGACATCAATCTCTCTGACCTTCTATCTAGCAATATTTTACTAGATTGGCTTTGGTGCAGAGATTGCAGTTATATACTACAATTTCTGGAGTTATCGCATGTTAGTATCATATGGCTACAATCTTTGTGCCAAAGCCAATCTAGTAGATACTGTTGGATTAGGCCTAGAAGGTCAGAGAGATTGATGGCATTTAGCATTAAAGAAATAAATTTTTAATAAATTTCACAATTTGCTAAAATGGCAAGTTGTTGTATTTGAAGTAATATTATTTTATTTACTTATCAATTAGCATCACTTTTGTTTTGTAGTATTATTTGCATCAATCTCAATAGTCTACAACCATATATAAATGTTGTATTTTTCTCAAAAAAAAAAAAAATATATATATATATATATATGAATGTTGTATCGCTAAACCCCTTTTCATTCTTTTATCATTTTATTTTATATTTTTATTATTATTGGGATAGACATTGCTAAACCCCACTGATAATTGACAATGATAACAACAGCAATGACCAAAAAGAATTCGCAATGGGTTATGGTGGTCCACTAGGGAGGACTTAAAGTTAATAATGGTGATGCATGTGATGTGAGTGAGACCATGAAATAAGATGAAAAGGACAGAAATATAGTAATTATTATGCGTGATACTTTTTCAACTTCTCCTACAATAAAACCAACCCAAACCCAAAGCAATAATTAGATTATTGGATCCCATCCCATCGGCAACGTCCAAAAATCTATCATCCCAGCAATAAATTTTATATTCATGGCATATACTATTATATATTAGGGAAAAATTAATGTTCAGAGACTGAGTAGTCATAGCAGGTTTAGTTAACTGGTGGGCAGTAGGAAGGAACAAGGAACCAATACTAAAGCTCTTTTTCAACTTCTCCTACAATAAAACCAACCCAAACCCAAAGCAATAATTAGATTATTGGATCCCATCCCATCGGCAACGTCCAAAAATCTATCATCCCAGCAATAAATTTTATATTCATGGCATATACTATTATATATTAGGGAAAAATTAATGTTCAGAGACTGAGTAGTCATAGCAGGTTTAGTTAACTGGTGGGCAGTAGGAAGGAACAAGGAACCAATACTAAAGCCCCCTAACTATCTTTTTAACAAGTTCTTTTCTCTTCATGTTCAACCACCCAACAACTGGTGATTGGATATTAATCTCTAACAATCTCTTCTATTCTCTTCGTAAGTTCAGTTCAACCACTAATTTACATATTCTCTAACATTCTCTTCTAAACATAACTTTTCTGAGTTTAGGTGTGTATCCTATTTTCTACGACCGGTTTTATGTAGCTCAACACATTTTGTGTGATGATACTTTTTAATCTTTTATTATATATATATATATATATATATTTTGAGAATGATATATATATTCAAGTGGTTGATGATCATGTTTCGACTTAGACATTTATTTATATATCATAGTTAATTAATTTAGATGTTTATTAATTTATGACTTGCAGTCTTACTTAATATATAGTGAGAAGGATTTTTACGTGGTGGACCATATATGCCATCTCTTCAGTTCAGTCCTGACTTCTATAATTGTCTTTCTTGCTCCAACATATAATTGTATTGTACTTTTTCAGTTGTTTGTCATGACCTGCTGAAATGGAATAATCTATTCTATAACTTAACAAACAAATTAACATTTGTATATTGTTTTTACTGTAATTTTGATTTAACTAAATTTCATAATCTTAATGTGAAGTTTTTAGTACTCTATATATTTTAATAACCAATAACGAGGAATATCTCATAAATAGTAACGGTATTTGTTATTCTTAGCCATTCTTTGATGATAATGATATTTCATAATTCCACATGGGCCTCAGTAACTGATTTTGCATTTCATGAAATGAAATAAAAATCCCATGTTAACTTGTGCAAGTCTTTTAGTCCTTTAATCTTCGAGAGTGACTACATATGGTGGCACCTTACACTCATATTATATAAACTCATGGACATTAAAAGGAGGTATGCCAATATTTTTTTTCCTATTGATTTTTGACTCCCTTCTGGCTCTGGGAAAGGGGTCCTTCACAAGGGATGGGACTCTCAGATACAGAGAGTGATCGTGTACTACTGAGGTGCTTCCTGTCTCGTTGTGTTAATGATTGCACTAGTGGGGCTATATTTATTGACATCATTTTGGTAGCCGTGTTATTGTGATTGATAAACCAATGGTCTTGACCTACCAGGTTATAGCTGTTTGTAGTGTGGACATCTTTAGGGGTGAGCCATGACAGCCTTATCACAAGGTTTGGCTGGTGACAACACCAAAAAATTTATCTTGGGTGGCTATATGATGATTAAAATTCTTTTACACATTTTCGTTAATTTGGAATAATTTATTTAATTTTTTTGCTGAAAGTAAACTAAAATATATTTATACTTAAAAAAAAAAAGGTAAGAAAAAGTGGAAAAAAAAAAGTTCTAAATAATTATACATAAAAACTAAAAGTTAAAAGTTAAGCAAGTTCTAACTAAACAAACATGTATATTTATGTTTATCTATAAAAATATTTTAAAAAATAATAATTTATAAACATGGTTCAACATGCAGATTTTATAAACCAATAGATATAACAAAAAGTGTTATGGACTATGGTTTAACTGATAAAGTTTTATATTAAAAAAAAAAAAAACAAATATCTATGAAACTTCATAAAAAAAAAACAAGTATCATTAGACCAAAGCGCCAAAAACTAATTGGCGTCTTGGTCTAATAATAAAGAACTATCATTAAGGGGTGGATGGCATAAATTGAAACCTTCTCTCAAAAAATAAATATGTAGAAAGATTAAGAATAATACTAGACACTTTTTTCTTCCTATCTTTTTTGATTAATTATCTTGTTGTCGGTTAATAAGTAGTGATTATGACAAAAGAAACCACATTATTTTCCTAAAAAGATTTGGACCATTTTGCATATGAGTGGTCGAGACAATAAAACAAATAGATGATAGATGATAGATGAAAATGATAGAAGCTTTAGAAAGAAAGAAGTAAAAACCAAAAAGAACAAAAGAAGACAAATGTGAGGCCAGCTAGGGTCAATTGAACTTCTTTTCTGTTCTTTCATTTGATGGGTAATTGCACACTTTATAAATTTTTGTCTTTTTTTTTTTTTTTTAAAGTTAGATTAAGTGGGTTTGAGGTAGTTCAATTAGTAAAGTCTATATTGAATAATTGTACTCATAGCACATTATATCACTTTTATATTGACCTATCTTTTTTTCTCTACCATTCATAACCAATCCCATTAGAGTTATGGCCTATCACTTTATTTCCACCGCTCATCACCAATCGCATTAGATTTGTATAAAAATGGTGGCATAAAAGGGACGGTTGTGGATTTTTTAAAATATCAAATATAGCCACAAATAAAGGGAAGAAGTAGAGGCACAAATATATTCCCATACATAAGACTCGTTCTATTTTCCAAACTCTAAACCCTGATTTCCTATAATTATTTCTCAACTTATATCCTTTTTCTTTCATTCCTTTAAGAAAAGAGAAAGTCACACATAGACATAAAGATTTTGATAGAAAACAAAAACAAAAAGCATACAGATGCAGATCACACAAACAACAAAAGGGAGAAAGTTCTTATTTACAGAATACAGATCTGCACTGCATCAATTTTTTTACTTTAGGTATCTTTCTTTTCTTTCTCTCTCTTTTTGACTCTCATTTATTTATTGCACCTTTGTCTCTCTCATTGTGATACCAACCATTCTTTTACAGTTATACCAAATTTAAAGCAATTGAAGTCTGCACCGAATATCAGATCTGACCCTCACTTTCATCAAAACTTAAAAAATATAAAAATAAAAACAAAATTATCCATCCATCACACCATCACATTCACATTCACATTCACACCCACACAACGTAACGTAAGCAATGGTATCCTATGTTTATATTGCTATTTGCTATGCTCTCTCTCTCTTTGATAAAAATTTGAGATCCATTTTCCATGTGTTTCTCTCTCTCTCTCTCTCTGATATATTTGTTTGTGGTGGTGGTGTAATATGGAAGGAGGTGAAAGAAACAGTGA
Source organism: Quercus suber (assembly GCF_002906115.3). Lineage (NCBI taxonomy): Eukaryota > Viridiplantae > Streptophyta > Magnoliopsida > Fagales > Fagaceae > Quercus > Quercus suber. The sequence goes on along the minus strand of NW_027069523.1, from coordinate 749,741 downwards.
TAGGAGGGGGAGGAGAGTTACATTGTGGGATCAGATGTCTGCTGTAGAAGGCGCCGTGAACCGAGAGTCCAGTACCGGATTGACTCTCAGCGACGTTCTGTGCACCACGGATAAGCAACCTTCTTCGGCGGCGACGGTGACGGAGACGGCGGCGGCGGAGCCTCAGCCTCAGGTTCGGCACAGTAGTCGGACCCTACTGGATGTGATCCGAGAGCAGGATCCGAATGCTGCGAGGTCGGCATACAAGGGGCTCAATATCAATACGAATAATTGCAGAGATAAGAAATCGTGGAAAACCTTCAAAGACAAGCTCCGTTTGAAGCGTGCTGGGGCTGCTTGGACCTCCTCTGTTCCTATCCCTGCCTCTGATATCCCTATCCAACAGCAGGGTTCGCTTTCTCGCCGTAACTCGGTCCGATTCCGTAGCTCGGCCGAGTTGACTCAGTCCGAAGATTTGTCCAGACAGCCGCCGCAGATCTCGCGCCGGAACTCCACTCGGTACAGTCCCGGAGACCTGATTCCCGCCGAGTCAACTCAGTTCCCCGACTCCGAGTCTACGAGTTTCGTACCGCAAAACACGCGCCACAACTCTACGCGGTTCGTCGGCACACCGCACTACAGGAACACCGAAATCTCCTCCTCCTCGTCCTCTTCCGACGACGACGACGACGACGAGGAAGAAGGAGACTACGAAATCGCGCCTCACACTCCGACGCGGCGGCTGTCGGTGGTGCTAGCGGAGGAGAGAGCCTTATCGGCGAGAGAAGCGGTGGCGGCGCAAGAAGCGGCGGAGAGGGAGAGGCAAGAGCAGCTTAACACTTCGTCGACGACGGCGGAGACGCCGGTGAGAATGTCGTTGATGGATTTGATGGACTACAACATGGACGATGAGGAGGAAGAGGAGGAGGAGGAGGAGGAGGAGAGAAACGAAGGAAAAGGAAAGGAAGAAGAAGCGGAAGAAGAGAACGGAAGCGGAAGCAAAAGAGGAGAGTACAAGTGCTGCGTGTGCATGGTAAGGCACAAAGGCTCGGCTTTTATACCGTGCGGACACACGTTTTGCAGGCTGTGTTCAAGGGAGCTTATGGTGGGTAGGGGAAATTGCCCTCTCTGCAACCGTTTCATCTTGGAAATCCTTGACATTTTTTAATTCCCGTATAATTTGGGTTTCTCACAATTGTATCATAATCTGATTTGATCATCATTGAAGATAAAATTGCTTTGTTTTCATTTTTATTTTTTATTTTTAGAATTGAGTCATTAAATTTCAATGACAAAAAAAGAGTGAGGTTTGGTTTTCATGTGATAAATGATCTCTGGTTCCAATTCAATGTTAGTGATTATCATCTCTTTGTAAATGCATTTTGTTCTTGGATATAGATTATAGAACTTCCCTCTTCCATTATTATTATTTTTTTTTTTGGTGAAATGAGACCAAAGTTTGCATTTTGAAGCAATTGCAGCGAGGAATTGATCTGAAACAAAGCACTTCGTTTATGGGCATTGTAGCAAGGATAAAAGCTTATTCTGATCATGAATTTTTTGAATATCTTTTTAGATAATTTCATTTTAAAAATAAAATATGAGTCTCAGAATGCATTGTTACATAGTATTTGTAAGTGGCCTCTTGTTTGGAAAGTTATGGTTTTGTATTACGATCACAATTCAATTGTAAGCTAAACCTATAAAGCTTATTTCTGTTTTCCTGACGAGTACATGGGTGGCTTTTGTGCTACAAACTTTACATCTGGCCCAGCAGCTGGCAAGTTCTGTTGGGATCAGCAACCTGAATACAGTGCCTTAAGAGAAAGTAGCTTTGGCCATGGGATCCTAGAGGTACTCTCTCTCTCTCTCTCCTGCACACACACACACTAAGCTTCCCAGTAATTTTTGTATTTTACAAAAAAAAATATTAACAATTTATATTATATTACAGGATATACAATCAAATAACCCATGATATCTATGTTCAGAATTTTAGAAGGGGCACTTATTCACATGTTAAGTTTGATCTAAGATGTTAAATTGTTAGTTTTACATTTTATTGCTGGTAGTTCTTTGTAGGCTGTAGCGCATATGGACCTCTAATTTTTAGATAAAGATCAGTTCTAGTATATGTATGGTGATTTAATATTTTTGCCTTGGGGATATAAAACCATTTTGAATTTGGAAAACAAATAAAGTAAATGTAACTACTAACTAAAGTGATGTAAATATATTTGCATTCAAAATAGAAATTTAATACTGCTTTATTTTTTGCTGGGGTGCGTGTTTTAAAATTATTTGTCTATTCTCAACACTTCTTTAGATTTTATTTTGGGTAAAAGACACTTCTTTAGACTGATTTGGAGAATGTGCGAGCTCCTCCTCTCCTCATCACATATGTAGAGTCACCTGCAGTCTGCAGAAGTACATCTCAAAAGAGTTTTCAATATGTGTTTTGCAGGTGAAGAATGAAACATGGGCCTTGTGGACATGGTACCGAAATCAGGACTCTTACAGAAAAGTTGGGGATCAAATCTATATAGTGAGGCAGCCTACTAAGTGCCCTGTTCATCGACAGAGAACTGCACGTTGGTTTGCAGCCTCTTAAACAAACGTGGTAAAACCAGCTTCTGATGCTCTAACCCTTTATGCAGGTAATGGAATTGCCAAGAAGTAATGGGAATAGACAGATAAACAAGTATACGATGGGGTGGCAAGGCCTTCCCCTTATACAATTTACTTGAAAAAATGCTTACTGCATTTCTTTATTGTAAATAGTAAACAAATTACAAGGTGTTGTTTTAAACTGTAACTATATGTTAGTCTCCAAATGGTTATTGTTTGAGTAGATAATGCAAGAATCAAGAAGTAATGGAAATTGATGAATAAAAAAGTATAGGATGGGGTGGTATCTTGTCTGTGGCCGGGTTGCCCCCTTTTACAAGTAACTTTATTTATTTATTTATAATTTTATAGTTAAAATAATGGTGAATGAATGATTCAAATCCTAGTTCTCATAATAAAAGTGAACATGCCATGTCACTAAGCTACAAGACTCTTGGCCTTTTACAAGCCTTTTGTTTTTTAGAATCTTTGTCAAGTCAATTGAAAGATGTAGTTTACTACATTGCTTTAACTATATGTCAATGTCCAAATGGTCACCATATTGTAGGGCTAGAGGAGGAAAGAAAGGGGAATAAGAATGTTGATTGAAGACTTCATTTGATCCCAATTGGTTGGGATTAAGGTCCTTAGTTTTTCTAGTGGGTAACCTGTGCAATTCACTAGAAGTTTGATAATTAAGATAGTTACTATTAGACATTTACTATGATTGTGTTTATGTATGTAACTATATATTCTGCCATTAAAAACAATCATGTGATGAGATTCTAATTAAGGGTTTCAATATAGAATGAAATTTAAAATCAATTTAAAAAATATTATAGATTTTTTAGATATTGATATGACAAAGCTATTAAAATAATGACGAATAAAATTATGAGGTCTTAAAAACTTATGTGGCAAAATATTACGAGGTCAAGTATATATTATAAACTGGACAAAGTTTAACTATAAAATTAGTTGTAGTCTTATGCTACAATCTTACCCATATCTTTTTATGGGTGGTGAATTTTGACAAATTCACCATTGGATGAAATCTTCTTCTTATATTCTCTATATTTGCAATTAGAAAATTAAATATTAATAGTTATATCATCAATAAATTGTTTAATTTTTTATGTTTTCAGTGAGTCTTCGTTCTCTGATTAGGACCAATGCCTATAATGGGTCTTAGGCGCGGTTTAAGACTAAAATGCCTATAAACCTTATATATAAGAAAAGCTACCTACATCCCTTGAGCTATTATACCAAATACCAAATGTGCCTTTGTCACTAAGCAACCTCTCGTACAAATTGTCTCAAAAATCAAGATACTTATTTAAGACAAGATTTAGGGTTAATGCCTATAATTTTTTTTCCTTCTTCAACATGTATAATAGCAACCTTCTGTTCTGTAGATTATCATACCAAATTGGAAATTGGAAAAAGGGGTAATAGCAAGAAATGTTTATTGGTCACTAAGCTATCTTGCTTTCGGAGTTCAAGCGATAATTATCAGTAATGACAATTTTTGTAGTATCCCATATTTGTGATTTAAACATTACCTCTTTCTTTTCTATTATTGTTGCGGGAACATGTGGAAACTGGTGAATCCATCCATTTGCATATCTCAAAATCAAAATTTTCATCTATATTCTTAGGGATGAAGCTATTTATGGAAACATGTTGAAACTTGTTAATCCATTCATTTTTTTTTTCCTTTGCTGAATTGTTCATCCATTCATTTGCACATCAAAATTAGAGCTGACAAACTTGGGAAAGACAAAAATGTGACTGGTCCTACTCTACCTGAATCTCCCTTTCATCTTTTTTTTTTTTTTTTTTATATATATACATATTCTATTTGTAATTTATTTTTTTTTTACATATTTTACTACCATTCCTCTCTCTTTTAAGCACTCTTAACAACTGTACATTTGAAACCAAATTAATCATGACAAAATACCTTCACCTGACCTCAATCTCTGCCCTGAAGAGGGAACCGGGCAAACATGGACTCCCCTGATTTATAATAAAATAAAATAATCATCCATCCTTCTTATTTTTTCTGTTAATGACAAAATTTTCCAGAATTGTTCCTGGTTGAACAAACCCAGCAAATTAATACTAAAAAAAAAAAAAAAAAAGGCCAAATTCAAGGACATATCATCATTAATCAACAAGAAGAAGCATCATAAATAAATAAATAAATTAAATAAATAAATAAATANTTTATTGACTTTTGTGAGAAAAAAAATACTGTGCGTGTACTGTTCATGCACTGTTCATACATTAAAAATATTAAAAGTGGGTCCCACGGTACTATTCATATATTTAAAAATTATTTTGTTACAGTGTTTTAGTAACAATCAGTTTTTAACAACTTTCAGCAACAATAAGTGCTATCCAAACAAACCCTAGGTAGGTGATGAAATAGACTAATGTTTAAACTAGACCAGGAAAAACAGTTGGGTTGGCTTCATATCTTTTTGGTATCCTAATGTCTTTTAAGTAATTTTGGACCTTGCATTTCCATTTTTTCATTGGGTCATGATCCTCTACATATGTCTCAAAAACTCGGCAACAAGTGTTAAATTACCGATTCTCCCAAAAACTTAAGTTAGTAGGAGATCGTAAATTTAATCATTTAACAATATAATTCTAACACTCCTGACGAGTACATGGCAAATTCTTTCAAGTATTAGAGAGTTTATGATTTCAACTTAAGTCCAAAGTTCAAGGAGGTTTGGTGGCACTTTTGAAAAGATGGAGATAAACTATAATAGGTTTAACCATAGGGAGGTAATCTGTAACTTACCCTTATTATATTGGGATAATCACACCTCTATCTAAAGAGATTTTTTCTAGTGCACTGAATGTTATTTGCTTAAAGATCTCCAGGTCCATGCTTATGAAAGGTCAAATCGAGTTTATAATTACACATTAGATCCCTGTGGTCCAGTATATATCACAGTTGGAGATGGGGGTAATCGAGAAAAGATGGCAATTAATTATGCTGATGATCCCGGCCAATGCCCAGAGCCATCAACTACTCCTGACGAGTACATGGGTGGCTTTTGTGCTACAAACTTTACATCTGGCCCAGCAGCTGGCAAGTTCTGTTGGGATCAGCAACCTGAATACAGTGCCTTAAGAGAAAGTAGCTTTGGCCATGGGATCCTAGAGGTACTCTCTCTCTCTCTCTCCTGCACACACACACACTAAGCTTCCCAGTAATTTTTGTATTTTACAAAAAAAAAATATTAACAATTTATATTATATTACAGGATATACAATCAAATAACCCATGATATCTATGTTCAGAATTTTAGAAGGGGCACTTATTCACATGTTAAGTTTGATCTAAGATGTTAAATTGTTAGTTTTACATTTTATTGCTGGTAGTTCTTTGTAGGCTGTAGCGCATATGGACCTCTAATTTTTAGATAAAGATCAGTTCTAGTATATGTATGGTGATTTAATATTTTTGCCTTGGGGATATAAAACCATTTTGAATTTGGAAAAAAATAAAGTAAATGTAACTACTAACTAAAGTGATGTAAATATATTTGCATTCAAAATAGAAATTTAATACTGCTTTATTTTTTGCTGGGGTGCGTGTTTTAAAATTATTTGTCTATTCTCAACACTTCTTTAGATTTTATTTTGGGTAAAAGACACTTCTTTAGACTGATTTGGAGAATGTGCGAGCTCCTCCTCTCCTCATCACATATGTAGAGTCACCTGCAGTCTGCAGAAGTACATCTCAAAAGAGTTTTCAATATGTGTTTTGCAGGTGAAGAATGAAACATGGGCCTTGTGGACATGGTACCGAAATCAGGACTCTTACAGAAAAGTTGGGGATCAAATCTATATAGTGAGGCAGCCTACTAAGTGCCCTGTTCATCGACAGAGAACTGCACGTTGGTTTGCAGCCTCTTAAACAAACGTGGTAAAACCAGCTTCTGATGCTCTAACCCTTTATGCAGGTAATGGAATTGCCAAGAAGTAATGGGAATAGACAGATAAACAAGTATACGATGGGGTGGCAAGGCCTTCCCCTTATACAATTTACTTGAAAAAATGCTTACTGCATTTCTTTATTGTAAATAGTAAACAAATTACAAGGTGTTGTTTTAAACTGTAACTATATGTTAGTCTCCAAATGGTTATTGTTTGAGTAGATAATGCAAGAATCAAGAAGTAATGGAAATTGATGAATAAAAAAGTATAGGATGGGGTGGTATCTTGTCTGTGGCCGGGTTGCCCCCTTTTACAAGTAACTTTATTTATTTATTTATAATTTTATAGTTAAAATAATGGTGAATGAATGATTCAAATCCTAGTTCTCATAATAAAAGTGAACATGCCATGTCACTAAGCTACAAGACTCTTGGCCTTTTACAAGCCTTTTGTTTTTTAGAATCTTTGTCAAGTCAATTGAAAGATGTAGTTTACTACATTGCTTTAACTATATGTCAATGTCCAAATGGTCACCATATTGTAGGGCTAGAGGAGGAAAGAAAGGGGAATAAGAATGTTGATTGAAGACTTCATTTGATCCCAATTGGTTGGGATTAAGGTCCTTAGTTTTTCTAGTGGGTAACCTGTGCAATTCACTAGAAGTTTGATAATTAAGATAGTTACTATTAGACATTTACTATGATTGTGTTTATGTATGTAACTATATATTCTGCCATTAAAAACAATCATGTGATGAGATTCTAATTAAGGGTTTCAATATAGAATGAAATTTAAAATCAATTTAAAAAATATTATAGATTTTTTAGATATTGATATGACAAAGCTATTAAAATAATGACGAATAAAATTATGAGGTCTTAAAAACTTATGTGGCAAAATATTACGAGGTCAAGTATATATTATAAACTGGACAAAGTTTAACTATAAAATTAGTTGTAGTCTTATGCTACAATCTTACCCATATCTTTTATGGGTGGTGAATTTTGACAAATTCACCATTGGATGAAATCTTCTTCTTATATTCTCTATATTTGCAATTAGAAAATTAAATATTAATAGTTATATCATTTTTTCTCACAAAAGTCAATAAATCCGGCTGCTAAAAAAAAAAAAACAGAAAACGCAACGCGACTTTGAGTGATTTAAAGTGCTATCCAAACTGGGTCCTAGTAACACTAACATTACAAACTAAGACATTTTTGGTTACCTCTAATCATTTATGGAAAAGATCCATTCTAAAGGACATTGCTGTTATCCTTAGAAATCCTATTAATAATAATACTATATGATCCACATGCATGACTAAACATAATTTTTTTGTTTTAACCATAAAATAAAAGTATAGCCATCATCACTTACATGTCCATTAAAGACTATGTCAACACCATAAGAGTAAAGCAGCTCTTCCATTGCCACCCTCATACACTCCACTTCTTTATAATGAGCTTTATAGGAACTGTACCAAGGTGGGTGCCAAGTGGCTACCAGCCATGGAGTTTTTGATCTGTCAACATTAGCCAAGTCTCTCTCTAGCCACTTGTATTGATCCTCTATCAACAAACACCAAACTATAGTGAGAAGCTGCTCAAACTGAAAAGAAAAAGGTAGTAATGCAAAATGATTGCATGCTTCATATTGGAACAACAAATGTGAAAGTAAATAAAAAACATGTAATTACAGTTGCATCCTATAGCAGGAATAATTAAACAAATAGAAGAAGATTGCATCACGAATAAAAATACTGATTTTACAGTTCCTTTTTGCTTTAGGTTCTCCATTCTGTTTTACATAGCATTTAGATATAAGTTCACTTCTTTCTTTTTTCTCCCCCTTTTTCTTATTTGCCAATTACAGTGATGATATCTGCCATATGAGTTTCATGTCTTCAGTCTCAAAATATATTTGTTATATATCTGTAGATGAAGATGAATTCAACATCATTATTTCATTTTATAACACCTAGATTTTCAAGTATAAACGTACACCGATTGCCACTAATAAAAAATTTCTACTTTATAATACACCCACTCAATGACAAAAGCCATATTAATGGCTGCCTGAGATTACACTATTTTGACAAGTCCCACAATGTTTAGCTTTTAAAAAGCTCTCCATCCTTTTATATGTTCTTCATTGTTTTTTAGTTTTCTCAAGATCCATCTTTACCTTGACAATAGGGATGGATATACAAATACATCCAAGATCTTAAGGCAACAACATCCTAGTACCTGATTTATTGTATGCAATATAGGCCCCAAGCATGATAAAGTGTATCCCCCCTGCATCGAAGGAATAATAGAATGTGGATGAAGATCCACTTTCTTCAGATGGGAATGCAAAGCGAGAACTATAAGCTGCAAATGTCTGGCCTCTAGCTTGTTCTTCTATTTCATGGTTCCCTTCTACCACCATTATTGGAACTTTAGACACTAAATTCTGCATAAACCTGTGAAGAAATGTTCAGTGACAGTGACATAAGTTTTTTTTCTGTTTTTTTTGGTAAGTGTGATAGTGACATAAGTAATACTAGAATTTATCAGAAAAGAGTTAACAGTATCCAATTCACATAATTAAAGGAGGGAAAAGAAAAAAAGGAAAGGAAAAAAAGTTTGGAGTTTACACCTTCCCCAGTAATCCCAACGAGGCTGATACGTCTCATGTATGGGACTTTGTGGAAATGAGCAAGAATAACAGTCAGAGCCGGTTCCATTTGTCAGGTATAAATTAGCATAGGTAACATCACCGACCAACAGAACAAGATTGGGCTTATTACTAATCAAATGACTAATGGTGGTAGTTGTATTGTAAGTAAGACCAAGATCTCCAACAATTGCTATTCTGTCTGGATAGTTTCTTGGGCCAGAAACTGGCATAGTCTTGAAGGAGTCAACTTTACTCCAGGCTTGTCTAGAGGGATCTCCGCATCGATAATAGTATAGAGTGTTTGGGTTCAACCCTACAAGGACAGAATGAGAAAGCAAATTAAACACACATGAAGAGTTCAAGAAGGTCAAAAAATTTGAGGTATAACATTCTAATAATCTGCTTCACCAAAACTATCAGATCTAGTTCAATGTCCCTGCAGCAAAAGCCAGGAATACCATTAAAGTCATTTTTCTGATCACTTACTGAAGAATGTAGAGTGATTGATTTTTTTAATGATTTTATAATGTTCAAATTATCCAGTCTTGGAACACCCCCCCCACCCCACCACACAAAAAAAAAAAAAAAAAGAAAAAAGAAAAAGAAAAAGAAAGACAGGTTACATAATTTCTCTATGAACCCAACCCTAATTTAATAAGGATTAAGGCTTGGTTGAGTTGAGTCTGTGTCGTATAGGCGTTAACTGAACAGGCAAGCAGATACTGAAACTCCAGAATTGGTCAACAGAAAAGTCATGCTTGGTTTATTTCTGAAAAATTTTGTGAAGCATCAATTTATTAAAAGATATGAACAATAAAGATTAAGACATTTTTGTCAATGGTCACATTTTGTAATATGTTCATAATAATTATGGTACCGAATTTCAGTATTATATTTACAACATTATTTTATCTATTCTCCGAGAACAATGTCAATTTATCCTCTTTATTTTGATCTAATAAGTTTCTATTCATATTTGTGCACACCCTAACAAATTTCATGGTTGACAAGAGAGCTACTCGAGTAAAACAATAATTCAATCAAAGATAAACACAAAAGTAACAAATATTAAAACATAATCTCCTGGTATGTGTCCAGTTGAACATACCCAAAAAAAAAAAAAAAAACCTTCCATCTCAATTAAGCAGCATTAATATGCTTTCAAATGAGTAATATTTCAAAATAAAAAACCAAGTTAGTTAGTAATACTAAAGAGTATATATACCTGTGAGGCGAACATGATGAATAATTCCAGAAGTATAATTTTGGAGACCTTCAAAGGGATAGAGTTGATTGTAAACAAGAGAATAGCCTGTGGCTTCATGTGTTAATGGTTGTCTTATCATCCCGTAACGAACGACACTCGCAACAGTTTTAGGGTCTAATGGCTTTATATTGTAACCAATTTGGGATTCGCCTACAAACTCCAACAATCAATTACCATAATTAAGCAGCAACAAAACAAGATTAAAATTAAGATAGCCACAGTTTCCTAAGAGTCAAATTGAAAAAATAAACTTCCACACTAAAAGATACCTTCTTCTATTTACGTGCAGATGGAAAAATAAATAAATTTGTTTATTCAGTTTTACTAATCAAAAAGTAAATAAATTTATATAAAACCATTTCCATAGTTGACGACACTTACAGCCATTAGCCAATTATACACCCCTAAGCCTTTATTCATCAAAGAGAAATTGATAATAAAAATAAATAAATAAATAAAACAAAAGGAAAAAGAAAAAGAGAGAGGGTTTTCTAGTTAGTCACACTTGAAGCTTATAGGTTACAACCATATGAGCCAATAAAGACTTTTATAAAATTCCATTCCTTTATTTCTTTTTCCTTTCATTTTTCTCCTCTGTTCTCCTAGCAACCAAAAGAAGAAGAAAAAAAGATTCAACAGTGAAACTTCTAGGGAATTGCCATCATAACACATCAAATCCAAGACAAGCAGTCTTATATTGAATTTTACCATTCCTTATCAACTTAAAATTTTAGAATAAATAACAGTTTATTATAATTTTAGAGCAAGTAATCTTGAGTTTGAACACCGTCGTTTCTTTTGAAAATGGGAGATTAGACCTTGCATGACTTGAGGAGAGTGTTAGAATAAATTAAATAAATTTCTGAAAAAATAATAATTTATTATGGTATTAGAGGAGATAATCTTGAACTCAAAACACCATATCCCGTCTTATGAAAAGTAGATTGGACCTCACATGATGGAGGAAGTGTTAAGATGATAACTTATCATTACCAATAAGCTCTAGCTTAACTGGCTCCTCCTTCAATTATAAAATTTAGGCGGAGGGTTTAAGATTCATTGGTTGCATGCTAACTTGTCATTTACCAACAAAAATAAAATTATCATTATATATAGGCTAAAATCTAAACTACACACTTTAAGTTTGGGTGAATTGTTTTTCCATCCCTAAAGTTAAATTTTTGTCATTTTAGTCTTGAAACTTCAACAATTCTTTCATTTTAGCTTATAAAACAAACACTATTCTCATACGTGATACGATGTGATTTTACAGTAAAGACAATGGATGGAAGCACCAATATGACAGAAATGTTAAAGCTAACCATAAAAATGACCAAAAAAAAAAAAAAAAAAATCAAACTTTAAGAACACCCAATAAAAATAAATAAATAAATAAGAACACCCATTAAAAAAGTAAATAAAATTTTAAGGACAAAAATGACGATTCATAATATGGCTTTTGGCTATATATGTATATTAACAGAATCAGTAAAATCAGAAAGAAAAATAGCCAAAGCTAAAAAAAACAAAGGTAAAGTGAGTAATGAATTGGAGGAGATTCGTTTGGCATTGGTTTGGATGAAAAACTATCGAAACGAGAGAAATAGATAGAGATACCAGTGATCCATGAGATCCAGACGGAGTGGTAGTGTGCGGAGAGCGAGATTGAAATCTGTTCAGGCTCGAAGCCTTTGACTCGGCGCTTAACCCTGGGATCGGAGTCCGGCAAATCCACGGCGTTGCCACGTAAACTTTCGTCGAACGGCACCGTCACCGGCTCGAACGGACCGTCCAGAGTGGACGGGATATTCACTCCGCCGCCGTCCACGAAAATGAACCCCGCAATCGCAACCGCACAAAAAAGCCTCAGAGGGAAAACCATTTCAGTGTCTCAGTCAGTCAGTATCAGGGAATTCGAATTCCCAACACACACACACACACACAGTCACTGAGAAAGAAAGAAAGGAAAAAGAGAGTTTTGTGTGAAAGTTGGGTTTGGTTCTGTGGTCAGTTTATTAGCCGTTGGAATTGAGACGTGGAAACTGAAAACCATAGAGAGTTTCGGATTTGATGGAAATGGAATTAAATTACCGAATTTAATGTCTGTGTCCTTTTGTTCATTGTTTCAGAATTTGGGCCCACAGGCTCTAACATTTTCTCAAAGAAGGAAAAGGGGCCCACATTGCACGCAGATTAAAAAATATATATGGGGCCTCTCGGTTTTGGCAGAAATATCGACAGATCACATCCTATGCAATTTCCTTCCCCTTATTTTTTTCCGTCTTTTACCATTAAGTTTGGTGCCAAATCTTATCTTAGCTTCCAAACCAATGCAAGTAAGTTTTACAAAAGGTCGCTTTCTCTCTCTCCCACGTAGGAGTGCTTTCTCTCTTGAGTGTTCTTTTCTTTTCTCGAGTGTTCTATTCCTTCCCTTGATAGGAACGATCTCTAAGGCCCTTTTTCGGAGCTTTTGTTCTGAATTAGGTGGCCTCAACGTTTTTGAAAGGCTTAAAGTCTCACGGTGAGGGTCAGAATTATGGAGCAAGAGCTGATAGATGTGTTGAAGAACATGCAGCCAACGGAAGAAGAAGAGCTGCAGATCTCAGTTTCAGAAGATGGCAGAGCACAGGTAATAGAGGAGTGTTCTCAAAGTCTGATGGGAAAGCTTTTGTCGGACAGAAAGCAAAATCTGAGGGCCCTAAAGAACACATTAAGAACTGCTTGGAAAATTGGCCAGGACTTGAAGATTGTGGAAGTTGGGAATGATATCCTTCAATTCAAGTTTGCTAATGAATACCAGCTAAGGTGGGTTGAAACAAATGGGCCATGGAACTTTGAAAATAATCTTTTGTTGCTCAAAAGATGGGAGAGGGGAATGACGGCAGGTAATATTTCTTTTACTCATTCTCCCTTTTGGGTACAAATCTGGGGTTTGCCTTTTGATATGATGACAGAGAAGATAGGTAAGGAGATAGGCAGCAATTTGAGAATTTTTATGACAGTGAATACAAGATCATGGATGTCAGAGCAAGCAAAATTCATGAGAATAAAGGTGAATCTTCCACTGGAGAAACCTTTAAGAAGGTGTGGTAAGGTTGCTAGCCCAGAGGGGAAGAGTTTTTGCATCCAATTTCGGTATGAAAGGTTGCCAGTTTTCTGCTTCAGATGTGGAGTAATGGGGCATGATGAGAAACATTGTAAGAAAAGTGGCCAACCAAACCAAGCTCTGCAATATGGTGAATGGTTAAGGGCTCAAGGTGGAAGCAAAGCTCGCTGGACAAAAGAAGAACAAAGAAGGAGTCCTTTTAACCAGCAAGCTGATGATATGGCAATGAAAGAAAAGGTGCAGATTGAGGCGGAAGACGGTGGCTACTCCACTTCCCTTGGAGGTGCACAACCCGAGGAAAAGATTGGAAATGCAAAAAGTGGAAGTCTTGTCTCAGAGATGTCAGTGGAAGGTGAGCAAGCCACGCAAGAGGTACGTCAAATTCATTTTCAAATTCAAAATATTAGACCTGATGGGATAGAAGTAAGGAAAAAAGGGGAGAATGTCCACGGTGAAAAGGGGAAAGGAGAAATCCAAAATATAGGGTCGGCCCATAACTCTATATTAACAGTAGAATGTGAGAGTGAGGTGAGTGAAATAGCTCATATGGGCTGCAAAGAAGTAAAAAATATGGAGTTTCAGGAAGTTACTAGCCCAGTTAAAATGGATATTGGGCTCAGTGTAGAGAAGAAAAATAATGATGAGGAAAATAAAGCCCAGAAAAAGAAAGGTAAATTATAGAAGCTAGCCCGGAGTCAAAATAAAGAAAGTGAAATGGGAGGGGATGTTGCTAGCAGTATGGTGGGTGTAAAGAGAACTCTCTGGGCAGACGAGGAAGAGGATGATGCAAGAAGGAGAAAAAAGTTGTGTGGTAGTAACCCAATTCCTTTTGAACTATCGGCGGTGTCTGCAGAGCAGCACCGCCGGGAGCCATGAATACCTTAAGCTGGAACTGCCGGGGGTTGGGGCACCCCTGGTCAGTTCGAGCGTTGCGCGAGTTAGTGCAACGATGGTGTCCCAAATTGGTATTTTTTATGGAGACAAAAGTTGGTATAAGTAGAATGAGGAGAATAATGGTGAAGGTAGGCTTATTAAATGGAGTTATAATTCCTAGTAAGGGAAGAAGTGGCGGAATAGCAATGTTATGGGAAAGGGATCTAAATGTGGAGCTTAAAAGTTATACTAAGTATCATATAGATGCAGTTGTGACTGATCCTATGTCTGGTTTTAAATGGAGAATTACGGGCTTCTACGGTAACCTGGATACAAATAGGAGGAAGGAGTCTTGGGAGCTACTACAATTTCTAAATGCTCAATTTCAGATGCCATGGGTCTGTATGGGGGATTTTAACGAAATCTTATCAAGCTCTGAGAAATGGGGAGGCCCAGAGAGACCACAACAGTAGATGGAGGGTTTTAGAAGAGTAGTTAATGCTTGTGGTTTTCTAAACCTTGGATATGAGGGTCCTGAGTTCACTTGGTGTAACCAAAGGTCAGCTGGGGAAAGAATTCAATTAAGACTTGATAGGGTGCTGACTACAACGGATTGGAAAGATCAATACAGAGATGCTAAGGTTATCCATGTTGTGGATTCAACTTCAGATCACTGTGCTTTGGTGTTAACACATCAAAGAAATGTCCAAGGAAGGGAAAAGAGGAGATTCCATTTTGAGGCAGCATGGGTTAGACACGATAAATGCAAGGAGATAATCCAAGATGCTTGGAAAGATCATTCGGGGTTTCATACAGCTAGTGAATTTGCCGAGGGTTTGAAAGTTTGTGCGGAGGGATTAACAAGATGGAATAATTCGGATCTTAAGCATGATGCTCGAATGATAAAGGAGAAGAGAAAGCAGTTGCAAGTTCTAGTCCAAGCTGACAGAGATGGAAGTAGGGGAGAAGAAATTAGTGCACTAAGGAAGGAAATTAATGAAATGTTAGATGATGAAGAAATCAAGTGGAATCAAAGATCTAGAATACAATGGCTGACCCTTGGTGATAGAAACACAAAATATTTTCACTACAAAGCATCTCAGAGAAGGAAGACGAATGAAATTCGAGGGTTGCTGGATGGAGAAGGGAACTGGTGTAAAGAGAAAAAAGATATAGCAAACATTGCTGTGAATTATTTCAAAGAGTTGTACTCTACCTCTTCTCCAACCAGAGTGATGGAAGTAGCAGATTTAATACCGAGAAGGATCACTAGGGAAATGAATGAAGACTTAACAAAAGAGTTCCAGAAGGACGAGGTTATTCAAGCTATCCGACAAATGCATCCAACAAAAGCACCGGGCCCTGACGGTATGTCTGCTATCTTTTATCAAAAGTTTTGGGATATCATTGGGGATGATGTGGTAAAAACTGTCCTAAATATTCTAAATTTCAATGCCCCCATAGCTGAGCTAAACTAGACAAATATAGCTCTCATTCCTAAAATAAAAAATCCAACAAAGATAAGTGAATTCTGACCAATAAGCCTTTGTAATGTTTCATACAAAATTGTGTCAAAGGTTCTTGCAAATAGATTGAAACCCCTTCTCCCTTCCATCATTTTTGAAAGCCAAAGTGCTTTTGTCCCGGGTAGGCTCATAACTGACAATGTCCTGGTTGCTTTTGAAATCATGCATTATCTAAAGAAAAAAAAAGGAGGGCAAAGAGGGGTACATGGCAATTAAATTAGACATGAGTAAAGCCTATGACAGAGTAGAATGGGTTTTTCTTGAAAAAATCATGTCAAAAATGGGCTTTGATAATAAATGGATTAAGTTGATTATGAGCTGTATAAACACTGTATCCTATTCTATTCTCATAAATGGGGAGGCCCATGGCTGTATAACTCCTACGAGGGGGGCTTCGCCAGGGTGATCCCTTATCTCCTTACATGTTTCTTTTATGTACAGAAGGGCTAACAGCTTTGATTGTAGAGGCAGAAAGGAGTAGGCTGATTTCTGGCATTTCTATCTGTAGGGGCAGCCCAACAATAACCCATCTCTTATTTGCTGACGATAGTGTGATCTATTGCAAGGCAACGGAGCAAGAAAGCAGAGAAATCTGTGAAATTCTACATAAATATGAGGAGGCAGTAGGCCAAAAAATAAATATGGAAAAATCATCGGTTTTTTTTAGTAAGAACACTAATGAAGAGACAAGAGAAAGGGTGAAGGCTGTGTTGGGCTCTATGCAGAATGTTCAACCAGGAAAATACTTGGGCCTACCTTCGATGATTGGAAGGCCAAAGAAACAAGTATTTAATGAAGTCCGGGAGAGAGTGGGGAAAAAGATGGCTGGTTGGAAAGAGAAGTTGTTATCGATTGGTGGAAGAGAAATCCTTATAAAAGCTGTTGTGCAGGCTGTTCCCACTTACACAATGGGGTGTTTCTTACTTCCCAAAGGTTTGTGTGATGATATTGAGGGGATGATGCAGAATTTTTGGTGGGGGCAGAAGAATCAAGAATAAAAAATGGCTTGGGTTAGCTGGTCAAGAATGTGCAAATCAAAGTTAGAGGGCAGAATGGGGTTCCGTGATCTTTATGCTTTTAATTTGGCTATGTTGGCCAAGCAGGGATGGAGGATGTTGGAAAACCCCACATCGCTTATGGCGCGCATGTACAAAGCAAGGTATTTTCCCAATGGGGATATTTTAAATGCAAGCATAGGCAACAACCCATCTTATGCTTGGAGAAGCATTCACAAGAGCATAGAGGTTCTTCAGCAAGGAACAAGATGGAGAGTAGGAGATGGGAAGATAATCCATATTTGGGATGACAGATGGTTACCAACCCCAACAACTTATAAAGTCATTTCTCCAAGGAAAGATATTGGAGACTTCCCTATGGTATCAGCTTTAATTGACCAAGAAGCTAGAAGATGGAGAAAGGACATTCTTGATAGAGTCTTCCTTGGCTTTGAAGTGGAGAAAATTCTAAGCATCCCAATTCCTCACTATCCACAGGAGGACCGATTAATATGGGTGGGAAATAAAAAAGAAATCTTCACGGTGAAAAGTGCATATTTTCTGGCTAAGGAAATTATAAAGAAGCAGGAAAGAGGTGAATCCTCAGTAGGAGACGTATGTGCCCTACTGTGGAAAAAGATGTGGCAGTTAAAAATCCCAGCCAAAGTAAGAGTGTTTGCCTGGAGACTATGCATGAAAGCTATCCCATCTATGCTGAACATAAGCAATAGGGGAATTCAAGTGGATCCTACTTGCCCCATTTGTGGTGGAGAACCTGAGTCAACTGAGCATGCAATCATCTATTGTGCAGCTGCTAAAAAAGTGTGGAGAAAATGGGATGAATGCCAAATCTGTTTGAATGAAAGCAATAAGGAGATAGTGGACTTAGCCTTACTTTTGTTAGAAAAGGGAACTCAGAGGGACTTGGAGATTTTTTTTGGTGTTGCCTGGATGATTTGTATAATAGAAACCAAATTGTGCATGAAGGAATGGGTGTTTCTGAGGATCATATTTGGGAGACAGCAATACAAATGATAAAGGACTTCAAGGAGACTAAAAGCTGGGATATAAACAGTCCTCAGAGAAACGAGAAAGCTTGGACACCTCCACCTGTAAATTTTTTCAAAATAAATGTGGATGGGGCCATTCCCTCTGTTGAAGGCCATTCTGGAGTGGGTGTTATAATTAGAGATTGGGAAAGGAAGGTGGTAACAGTAAAATGTCTCCCTCTATCTGGTCGAATGGCTGTGGAGGAAATGGAAGCCATAGCTATGGAACAAGGAATGATCCTAGCAAAGAATCTGGGCTTGGAGAGGACCATTTTTGAGGGGGATTCGTTGCAGACAATTCAAGCTATTGAGGCTAAGGAAGTGAGAAGTGTGATTGGCCATATTGTGGGGTGTTGTCTGCAAATTATCCCTAGTTTCCAGGAGGCAAAAGTCAGACATATCAGTAGGGAGGGCAACAAAATAGCCCACGAACTTGCACAGCTTGCTAAACAAACTGATGAGGAGCAGGTTTGGACGTCATCTTTTCCTGATTGGATTGAAGACATGGCTAGAGCTGAAGGAACAAGCTAAAGACTGCTAAAGTCGTGGTCTAAGTTGTTGCTGTTTTCCTTTTTGTTATGCCCTGTTTTGTCTGTAGTTGGTTTCTCTAGTTCGTTCTTTGTATTTGCTTAGCTGCTTTGAATGAAAAATTCAGTTTGCTTTTCAAAAAAAAAAAAAAAAGAAGTAAGTTTTACAAAGAATTGCTTATTTTATTAAAATTTAAAATATTTTGTTAAAAGTATGGTAGATTGAAGGAAAAAGTTAGTTAAAATAGTATAGTGAGATTTATAAATAGTACTGTAGGGACCGTTTTTGTAGCCCAAAAGATATGAGTTCCCCCAGACCCCAACGAACCCAGAACAATGAATTTGTAGAGAGTGGATTGAAGGTTTAGGCACTCGTCGGCCTTCATGAGGCATGAACTACTTTCCTTTTATTGAAAAATACTAAGAACAATTTACAACTGGGGGATGCTCCTCGGCCAGATTTTTTCTCCCCCCACACACTCGAACCCCCATTTACACTTTGCTCCTCTTTCTTATATATCCCTCTCTTCCTCCTCCTGTTGATCATCTATTGGTCTCCCTCCTGACTGTATGTCCCATCAGAGGTCATATCCATGCTCCAGTAGTTCACCCTGATCGATGTTGCTTTGTCAGGGGGTTACATCCCCATTAATGCGGCCAGAAGGGTTAGGTGAGCGTATTCAATGCCGATGTGACAGTTCGCCCAGGACTTGCCCCTTCTTCGTACTTCTGTTGCCAACGCGTGGCACTGGGCCCTTCTCCTCCTCGGATATTCAAGGAGTCCTGTGGTGGGGCGGCCTTCGTGTTTTTCCGAGGTCTCAGACGACCGAGGATAGGGTCATTCTCAGACCCATCAGGCGTCCTCGGCGTGGGCCATTTGGGCCTGGCTTGGAGTGGGCCAAGGCTACTCGATTTTCTGGCCCCACAATAGCCCCTCAAAATCTTGCTGCACGCATCCTCGGGCGGGGAGAAGGATTTTGACATCCTCGGCCTTATCCCCCCCCTAGTCAGTACTAGGGTCCATTCATCTGCCCAAGGCACGTCGCTGACGTTTCGGAGCACGTAACGTGCCCATTATTAAATTCAGGCGGCTCTGTGCTCCCCACGTCTAATGAGGCGTTACCCATCCAACGGTGGAGGTTCGTCTCGCATTTATGGGCGAAAAAACCTGCATGGTTCCTCGGTTTGGGGTATACATACCCGTACGAACCGCTTCTTCCTGTTTGCCATTTATAATCAAGGATTCTCATGCGCCCCTCCTGAGTCCAACCACACTCTCACTAGCACCTCCAGCACAAAAAACCTGTCCGAGGAGCTCCTCCTCTTTTCAGTAAGTTGCTCTATCCCTCTCTGAGCTCTTTCTCCACTCTTTCTTCTACTTCGCTTGTTCTTCCTTAGTTCTTTTAGGTGTCAACCGGGATGGGTAGGTTTAAGAAATACGTCGATACTGAGGAGGCGATAGAGAAATTCATCACCGACTATCGAATTCCCGGCAATGTAGGTCTGAGATATTGTGAGGACGGGGATTGACGCATATACAAACAGGAGGGTGAGGTGGTAATTCCCATTGTCGCCTTCCTTGAAGGGGGGATGACGATCCCCATGGGGCCGGTGATAAGGGACTACCTCACGCACTTCCAGTTAGCCCCCACCTAGTGTGGGATAAACGTCTTTAGGATTCTGAGCTGTGTGGACGCCCTGAACGAGAAGATGGGGCTGAGATTGACCCACCACGACGTGAACTGGTGTTACAACTTTCAACTTCTTAAGGGCAAGTCGTATTACCTGAAGACGAGAGACGACAGGGTGCGGCTCATTCAGTGCCTCCCGGAGTCTAGCAAGGGGTTCAACGAGGATTTCCTCATCATGTCAGGGGAGTGGCACGATGGACTTCACTGCCCAACAACAGAGGGAATACCAGGTGGGGCAGTGGGAAATATGAGGGGTTTCAAGTTCTTTTTTTTTTTTTTACTAACGCGGTGATGCTTTCCGTTTGCAGACCTGCACGCTTTTGAGCGTCACTTTCATTTGGTCAACCAGGAAGATTTGCAGAAGGTGCTGAGGGCGTCGGTGTATATAAACGAGGACGACAATCAGGTTAGGGCCGCCCACATAATTTTGGGGTATAAACCTACCCAGAAATCGTTCCCGGTTTCGAAGCACGTCATCCGAGCCAACGATCCTCGGCTTCAGAGGATTACTATGACCGAGGACGGATTTTCGTTCCCCAAGGAACCCTCCGACCAGGAAGCTGTCACACTAGCCGTCCCCTCCTCTTCCCAACCGTTCGCCGAGGAAGCTCCAGAGGGGGAAGGGGACGCGTTTGACGTTTTCGCTCAGCTTGATCAGTATGAGGACCCTCCCGGGGACTTGGGTGATCCCAATTTGACCGAAACAGACTTCCTTGCTTCAAAAGCCCCTCCTCGGCCAACAATGGGTTACAAGAGGAAGCCCACCACCAACTTGCTAGACCTGATTGAGGGCCAGCCGGGGAAGTCCCAACAGAAACTTCCCATTCCACCTCCGAAGACTAGGTCGACTTCCGCTCGGCAGAAGCTCCCTCCTTCTCCTTCTCAGACGCGCTCACCTTCTAGGTCCATGCCTGTCGGCCCCAAGAAGAAGAAGGATAAGGGTAAAAGGCTTGTGGAAGATAAGACGGTGTCCTTGCAGGAGAAGGAAACTACTCTGCGGCCGTCCTAGTAGCTCAAAATAGGCGACAAGGGCCAGGAGAGGCAGGTAGTCGACACCACCTCTTTCGAGGCCCAGGCCTGGCTCCCAGCCCCGATGCTCTGTAAGGAGCTCTTGAAGGATAACGCCTCCTTCAAGGACTTCAATGAGGGCGAAGGTGCGCACGTGGCCGACATGCTGGAGAGGAGCATGCTGCTCCCGGCAGACATGGCCGAGCTTAACTCTTTGACGAGCGAACAGGTCTTCCTCAGCCTTAAGCGATATGTGGGGATGGTAAGGGCTACAACTTCGACTCTTCTCGCACTCGTTTTCTTTTATTAGGCTTATAGCACATTGGTTATTCTGGCAGGCTGTCCAAGCTATCTTTATGTTGGAAGGGGCGGCAAACGACTAGAGGGAGGCCTTTAAACGGGAGAGTGATTGGCGCTTTCAGGCTACCCGGGCTCTGAAGAATTCTGAGGCTGACCTGGCTAGGGCCCGAGAGGATTTGAAGGCGGTGACCAGGGAGCGGGACAGTGCCTTGTCCGGTCTTGAGGGTGCCCAGAACTAGGCAAATGAGCAGACGAGGCGCCTGGGCGAGGCGAAGGAGCAACTGCAGATCGCGAGGGATCTGATCGCTGTTCTGCAGGCTAAGGTGACAAAGGCCGAGGGGGCCCAGAGGGAGGCAGAATGGGTCAGAGACCAGGCTCGGCGGGCTAAGGACGAGGCTGACCATGGCAGGGAGATGGCCGAGAGTGCCAAGGACGAGGCTGAGACCGCAGCCTACGCTGATGGGGTGGCCGCGGTAGAGGCCCTCTACAAAGTTCAAGTCCCTAGGGTGTGTAGGCGATACTGTTCCCAAGTCTGGGTTGAGGCCCTCAAACAAGCTAGGGTGGAGGCCACGTCCGACCTATGGAAGGTAGAGAGTGTGTATTAACCCCATGCTATCCGCGAGGCCGCCCCTGATGGCGCTAAGGCTGGGGAAATTGTTGAAGAGGTGGGGGCTGCTGAACTGGGGGAGCATTTGAGCGAGGAGGTGCCCCAAGAGATAGTGGAGATCCCTTCCGATGATCCAACCCCCACCACCGAGGAAGCAGCTGTTCTCGCCGTACCCTTGCAGGCCGTCCCCTCAGGCCAGGGCTCGAAGGGGTCAGGGGTTGCCCCTGTCCAGCCTGAGCAAAAGGAGTAGACTCCCCGGCGTCTCGGCTCGTCCCACTTTCACGTCGTTTCGTTTTATTTTGTTGTACTTCTCCTCCATGTACTGTGGCTCTTGCCATGAAACTTTCACAGACTCATTATAGTAATGCAAATTTAATTTCCCTTTCTATTTATTTCGATTGCTTATTTGCGTACACGCTGCCTGCTTTTCCTCTTTTCCTTTGATCGGCACGATTTTAGCTTGAATTGTATGTCAGCCAATTGCGCCAGTAATGATGATAAGGAGAGAGAACGTATGCATGGGCAGCCCTCTTACGTCTCAAGGGCTAGGCGGGGCTTGATCCTTCCCTAACTTGGGATATTTTGTAGTTAAGTCTCCCTATAGGCCTGAGTCCGAGGACCATGCAATGCCCCTGTTCTGTCTAGCGTCCAGGTATAGCTGAGCAATTAGTTTCCCCATAGGCCTGAGTCCGAGGACCATGCAATGCCTTGGTTCTATCTAACGCTTCCATTTCTCTGTAAGTATCTAGTTTCCCTATAGGTTTGAGTCCGAGGACCATGCAATACCTTGGTTCTGTCTAGTACCCAGGTATAGCTGAGTGGTTAGTTTCCCCATAGGCCTGAGTCCAAGGACCATGCAGTGCCCTGGTTCTGTCTAACGCTTCCATTTCTCTGTAAGTATCTAGTTTCCCCATAGGTTTGAGTCCGAGGACCATGCAATACCTTGGTTCCGTCTAGTACCCAGGTGTAGCTGAGCGGTTAGTTTCCCCATAGGCCTGAGTCCAAGGACCATGCAGTGCCCTAGTTCTGTCTAACGCTTCCATTTCTTTGTAAGTATCTAGTTTCCCCATAGGTTTGAATCCGAGGACCATGCAATACCTTGGTTCTGTCTAGTACCCAGGTATAGCTGAGTGGTTAGTTTCCCTATAGGCCTGAGTCCGAGGACCATGCAGTGCCCTGGTTCTGTCTAATGCTTCCATTTCTCTGTAAGTATCTAGTTTCCCCATAGGTTTGAGTCCGAGGACCATGCAATACCTTGGTTCCGTCTAGTACCCAGGTGTAGCTGAGCGGTTAGTTTCCCCATAATCCTGAGTCCGAGGACCATGCAGTGCCCTGGTTCTATCTAATGCTTCCATTTCTCTGTAAGTATCTAGTTTCCCCATAGGTTTGAGTCTGAGGACCATGCAATACCTTGGTTCTGTCTAGTACCCAGGTATAGCTGAGTGGTTAGTTTCCCCATAGGCCTGAGTCCGAGGACCATGCAGTGCCTTGGTTCTGTCTAACGCTTTCATTCCTCTGTATGAAGGGGTTTGTCCTCGGACCGTCTTATTGGAGACGATTCCTCCTTGGGTCAGACTATGATGTTACACGTGGCGTTGATCTCGCCTCCAGCTCAAGTCTCCATTTTTTTCATTTACGAGGCGTCCCTTGACCGTTCGCGCTCCGCGCTTGACGTTTCGGTGTGCGAGACGCGCCTTCATTAATGTTTCTCCACACTCTATGAACCTCCAACGCAGTTAGAAACACGTCCCTTCAATTCCTCCAAGCCCCTTTAATAACCCCGCCAGAGTTGTGATCGGAGTTGGCAGATATGGGGCGACTTTGGGCGGGTGTGAGGACATCCGTGCTAAGAGCCGTTGTAACCGCAACCCCCACTGGGCTTCCGGCGTGGCAGAGTCTAGGCGTAACACTGACAGTGCCGTACGCGGTGGCCAGGAGGGATGTCGCTAAAGTACCTAATGTCTTTCCCCGGAGCGCACCCCCGATGGAGGAGACACGCGAACTCATGTCATAGCTGGTGCCCGAGTGTTGCCGTCTCCAACGGCCAACGCTCGTGAGGATTGGAGAGAATCAAAGGAACATCACGGGAAAGGGTGTCTCGGTGCCCCTGCATCTGCTCCTCGCTTTGTTCAAGCTCCGCCGCACCGAGAAAGGAGTTGTTGATGGCCTTGAAGCAAGCCAGCCTCAGCCCCCTTCCCCCATTCTATTGTCAAGTTCTTGGTGTTGCTTTTAAAGTTTACAGACTCATAGACTAATCAATAAAAATAATCAGATCATTCAAACCCTCAACAACTACACCAAATCAACATTTTTACATTCAAATAGATATTCCTAGAAGTCCTTCAATGTCAAGGTTTTATAAAGAGATAGAGTAAAGTTAATTATGTTAGAAAGCATGCAAATATATATATATATATATATATGTTCTCCATTACATCTAATTGTGACAAATAGTTGCAGAACTCTTCCACCACTATAAAATGCACAGATGACCATTCTAATTCACATTATGTGCCAAATTGCGAATACCAAATTTTCTAAACAATTGAAAATGAAAATAATTAAAGACCCAATTGAATTTAGTAGCTAAAATGATGCCCACGACATTATCAACCATAACGTAAAAGTCAAAAGCAATGACCATAAGTTATCACAACTGATTCCTGCGAATGTAATCCAAGAAGCTGAATTCCAATTCTCTTTGGCACTGAATGTGCCCTCAAGACTTGTAGGCACTTCCAACAAAACCAGTAAAGCAATAGCGTACCTAAAGCCTAGTTTATCATCATACACGTATATAAGACCATCTGCACTTTCACCAAATTCACTAAGTTTATATTCAAAGTACCACTGAACAAATACAGTCCCTAAAGCATTCAGAGTAAATTTCACAAATTAGAGAGATGTCACTTAATCATTGAAAGGCTAGTATTTTCATTGATACAGTCGTAAAGAAACTATTTCTTGTGGAAAGCTGTAGAACATTCTTTTTTTTTTTTTGGCAAAGACAATAGAGCTGTAGAACATTCTTACATGTTGAACTCTAATTCTGTAGAACATTCTTTTTTTTTTTTTGGCAAAGACAATAGAGCTGTAGAACATTCTTACATGTTGAACTCTAATTATAATTTCATTCGTTATTTTGTTTGTTTGCCTTTTTGTTCTTTGATTTAGGTAGATTTTGTCCTTTTTAACAATCTTTTCATAAATAGGTTTTGAGTTTAAGATGTTACCCTCCAATTATATGTTTTGTGGAAAGTAATTTTTGTTATCATTATGTTTTAGGGCGGAGGCTGTGTCTACACTTGTAGGCCATACACAATGCGTATCTTCTGTGGTATGGCCACAGTAAGAAACAATATTCTGCATCACGGGATCATTTTGTAATGGGATGCCGAGACTTGCAAAAATTTGTCGGACATAGTAAGTGCAAATATCCTTCAGTTGTCTCTGTCTATCTGTTTCTGTTTGTTTAATTGTTTTAGGCAATTACATCACAAAAGTTAAAAACAAAGTCGCTAGTTTATCTGTGGTGGGAATGAGAGGGCGTGTGTTTGGTTATCAAAATTTCTTGAAGTGGGCTTATATTGAACACCTTATTTCCATGCCGATTGAAATCACTGACTGGTGGAAGGGTGATAGCGTAATTAGCGGTTGTGTTGTTATTCATACCGCGATAATTGAATTATGGACTTACAACTGTAAAAGCCATTCTTTTCCAAGCCTGTGTATTCTGATATTGTCTGCTCTCTCCACTCTTCATACCATCCTCTTCCGGTGTCAGTCTCATCTCAACTGTAGCGATAATCTGATGTGGTCCAGTCAGTGCAAAGTTCAGTACTTGCATTAAAACGAAAAAAAAATAAAAAAAAAATAAAAATAAGAGAGGAATTTAATCAATCACCAAGAGTATGAAGCACATGGATAAACCGGAGAACATAGGGTTTCCCAGGGTTAAAGAGGCAAGGGTTTATATGTACCATAGAAATTTAGACTGAATTTTGAATTTCCGCTAAGGTGGATATGATTTTTTAGACTTACCCACATTTTTGTTGACCACTGACCAGAGTGGTATGTAAGGTTTAGTACTGGAAAAATGGGATTCAGTTGCCTTTTGTTTAAATGGTTCGTTCCATTGGGTAGTTTCAATTGCTACCTTCCTTTGGGTACTGCATTTTAGGTACTACTGCTGACTATGGATGCAAATTGTTGTTGTTGCCTTCAGGTTTACATCCTGTGCCTTTTAGGAGCAAATTATCGAAACGTTCAAATTGACAGTAGTCGAGGATTTACTAATGTTGCTTTAATGTTGGGGCTTAATAATTTTTGAACTATTTGTTTACGTTTGTTGCTTGAGCTGTTAGTATAACAAGAGTCTGGGAAGTTTTTCCTCCAATCAAATGGTTAAACGTTGACGAATCAGAAGTTCACATGAAACTTCAAATAGAAAATAAAATTATAAGATCATGGTAAATAGAAAGCTGGAACTTTACTAGGTTGACTGTTTCCTTAGAGCAAGTGAGCAACCATCAACGAGAATAACTCTTTAAAGAGAATTTTTGCTGCTTAAAATGAGTACTATCTAGAACAAGAGTCGATCATCTGTCTCCTCCCTCATTGAACAAAACTCTCCATTAAAATTATTATTATTATTATTTTATGTAATTGGGCTTATTATTATTATTTATGTAATAGGGACATGAGAGTAAGTTTATACAAGTTACATATTTTATCATCTTATTTTTTATTCTCAATCAAACAAAAGAGTTTTATATCCCTTTATTTTTTCATTCTTTCAACTAAATACACATAAGTGAAACCAAAGGTCTTGTCTAATAACCATTTTTGTTTTTTGCTTTTTTGTTTTCAGAAACTTGTTTTTAGTAATAGAAATAAAAAATAGTTTTCTTCTATTTTCAAAGTCAAAAATTTAATGTAAAGATTTTGGTTTAATTTTTTGTTCCCACCAAGATTTGAAGCTTGGGCTTCACTTAAGTGCATAATTACACTTGTTTTCTCTGTGTTTTCAAGCTCCCTCGGAATCTGAAATAAAAACACACCTATTTGCTTGTTTTTAGTTTCCTTTGTAAATTTAAATGTGGAAACAATTTTTTTTTCCTATTTGTTTTCAATTACCAAACAAGTTGTCAAGTCTAGAAAATAGAAAACAGTTTTTGAAAATAAAAAACTGGGAAAAAAAAACAGTTACCAAATTGTGGGGATCAAAAATACAAAGCTACAATAACTAGCTTTGAATTCAAATCAACACAACTAATTTCTTGAGGATGGGAGATGAAAATCCACAAGGGGAAGATCACAAAGATAATTGGCAACAAATATAACTGAATTAAGGCTTTATATGCATAGAAACCGTATTCTCAAGGTACAAATAGAGGTTTTAAGGATAAATACAAGTGAAGACTCTTCTCACATTCTCTCTCCTGTTGTTCCTTTGATTTTTTTCTGGTCCTGTTGCTCTCCTCCGTCTTTTATAGCTATCCTCCTCTTCTTCTAGTTGTCCTGCTCTTAGTTGGATTTAGAGGGATATTTGTCACATCAACACATTTTTCTGCTATTTTTTGATCATGAAGATGGACTTTTGTGGGTGTTTCCATTGTTTAGGCTAGTCATTCAACATTTAATGTGGCTAACATTAGGTGAGGAAAGCCTTTAATGCAGAGGTGACTGTTACATTGGGTTTTGCGCTTTCTTCGACGTGTTTTTCGGGAAAGTAGGTGAATAAAGGGTGTCTTTAGCTTAGAGAATGATCGTTTCTCAGCTGGGCCATGTTTCCTCGAGAAGATGGGTTTCACAGATTACCTTTGTTGTGGGCCCAAATGGTCTCTTCTCAACGGGAGGCCTTTTGTCCCTCATCGACTGTTACGCTGGGCCTATTCTGCGGATGGGGTTTCTTGGGACTTCCTTTTGGACTAAGGTTTTCAGGTGGCAAATTTAGGTCCACTCCCCATACACAAACATACCCTAAATCTTTTTTTATCCCCTCACTATTTTATATCACACACACACTTTTCCATCCCAACCAAACAAAGCCTAAAGTGTCAGTCAATTAAGATGGCTAGACAATTTTCTCCATTACAATTAAAATTTGAAAACTATTAATACTTTAAGGATTTAATGTTTGAAAAAAAATATCAAAATTTCAATAACTATTTATGTAACTAGTCGCTAACATGTGCGATGCACAGGAAAGTTTTTAGTAACTATAATATTTTAGCAAATCAAATGCTTTAAAATTTGAAAATCTTATAGAACTTACATTAGCACTCATCAATTTGTTTACAAAGCCAATGCTAAATAGATCTACAAATTGTATTCTCATATCCTCTGTCAGTTGCAAGCTGACAGGACTCTTTTCATTATGGTTTGCATCCTTCTATCCTTCAAAAGTATTAAGAAGTGTCATGTGGTCACTGCATAAGAATGTGTATAAGGTTATACAAAATTCTGTCATTATAATCAACATCCTAAAGCTAATATGCAATCCAAAAATGTGTAACCAATGTTACATATTAGAGTGTTGTAGAGGGCAGAGAGTAGAGTAAACATTTTCTTACAACCACAACCATATGGCTTAAACCAAACTTCTCCTCAAGAGGGTCGAAGTCGCCATTTCTCGAGGGCCTTTCCTACAGTGGCATAGTGCCCTGCTTCTTGGGCCCATGTTTTCGCATTGCTGAGGGCAGCTTATTAGCATAGAGTTCTAACCATTATTCTAAGGAACCCAACAATGTCAATAACCCAAAAAGTATTGTTGTGATACATTTACTTTAGGACAAATAAATTTGAGCAATCAAAATCAAACAAATCTATCTTAAAATTACAATTTTAGACAAAAACCGACTATGAAATTCTATTTAGCCTGCGTTTGGATTCAGATGTTTAGGCTTGCATTTGCCATTTTTGCTTTTTTTTTTTTTTTTTTTAGCGCTTATGAACGATAACCCGCACTGTTCATGCACGTGGATTACACTGTTCACACATTTAAAAAAATTTTGCTACAGTATTTTTAATTTTCAATTTTTAGCAAAATAAGCTTATCCAAACGGACCCTTAAATTGTCTATCGCTTTCATCGAACTATTTAATTAATAGGCATACAAACAACACTTAGTGTAAGTAAAGCCAATAAAAGTCACCAAAAAAGGAAAACCATCTTGTTGGAAACATCACAAAGACCAATAAATTAGACAGAAATATAAAATTAAACAAACTCATGTACAAACACGTATCTATGAAATACTAAAAATATATAACAAATTTTCTTCTATCTTCATTTAATAAAGAAAAATGATAAAAAACTGTTATTCTAACTTTCATAAATTGCACTTATATCCTTTTTTATAGCCAAGCAAAAAATGCATAGCTCAAGTTGTAATAACAAAATTGGAAAATTCTTAATGGAAGAAGGTAAGCTATCTATGCATTCAGCCGTTAGGCATATGAAAGCAACAATAACACCAATTAATCAATTATCCAACCTAGCACACACTATCCTTAAGTTGATCGTAGGCACCTATTTTGGAACCCATGTTATTACAACAACAAAAGCACAGAAAAACCTCTCTATCTAACAGATCAAAAAACTCTACAGAAAAGTACCAAATTTAATATGATTTTTTTTTTTTACTTAACCAAATTTAATATGATATTACCTACTTTGGTTTAAAGAAGATCACAAAGACATCACAATAAAGAATGAGATGGAATATACTCCTTTAGTACTACCATGCTTCCAATCAGCTAGTCTTCTTTTCCACTCTTCCAGCTACGAAATCCATTGCTACCTTTGCATTGAGAGGAACTTAATAATCTATATATTACTAAAAGCTGAAGCATAGAATTTAATGTTGCTACGCTCACGTTGAGCCACGTCAACAGCCATGTCATTTCTATTTTCTTTTTTGTATTTATCCAATAATTGTAAAATAGTTTTTATCAATTATAAAATCCTAATAAACATAAAATAAATCTCAACCTTCTTTCCACCATAAAGCCCACTACTTATAAATTTAATTCCATCTTAAAGCCCAAACTCAAAACCTTTTCAACCTAAGGTCCTAAAGTGAAACTCTTTTTGTTTTCACGATTTCAAGCTTTCTAATTTTCCTTACCCTTTTTCCCACATTTAAATTCCTTCCCCTTCCCCACGTTTTTTTTTTTCTCATCAAAACCTTTGTCTCTCCTCAGTTTCACGGTTTCAAAAAAATGGTCTTTAATTTTTAACGTAGACCCTTTCTCTCCCCACTTTCACGGTTTCAGAAAAATTAGCGGTTCAGCTTGCTAACGCCAGGCTCTCTCTCTTCCAAAGACAACTTCAAATCTTCAGACTTCTGCTACCTAACGCAAACCTCTCTCTCTTCCCACCTTCATCTCTTCCTCTCCTCACAGTATATTAATACTGACAAAAGCCGAATGATTCAGTTCAGGTATTGCTCTTGACCTCTATTCTTCTGACTGCCCCGCATAATAATTCAATGTGATTAGATTAATAGTATTGTTTCTTTTGATTGCTGTTTTTTTTTTTTTTTTTAAATTTTATTACTACCTCTTTTGTGTTGTGGGTCATATACGGGTCTGTTTGTTTTTTAGTATTTGGGGTGGGTCTTATCCTGTGTGATTTCAACGACTATCTCTGACTCTGATTTCTTCGTGTAGTGATGTGGTGTGGATGATTGTTATGTTGCTTTTTCTTCCTACTTGATTTTTTTTAGGATGTTCACAACTAGATTGTGAAACGAATTTATTACCCGTGCTGCGTATGAGTAGATGGAATACACCACCTGTTATATAGCTTAAAGTATATTGGGCTGTTCATTTTCTTCAAAATACTGATGTTATTGGTTTCAGAATATTTATAAAGGGTAGCTTTGTGCAAATAATTGCAGGTTCTTCTAAAAAATATTAGAACTGTTAGTTGTGTCCTGATTTGCTCTTAATGTTGGCATTTTTCTGTTATTTTCGAAACCGATGTTCAACAGGTGATCTTTGCTATGCAATCTTCTAACTCCAAAATTTTAAGCTATGGACTTTTAGTTGCTGCTATTTTAATATTTTATGCTCTTTCTAACTCCAAATTTTAAAGCTATGGACTTTTAGTTGCTCCTATTTTAATATTTTATGCTCTGTTGGCAAGATTGCATTAGTGGAAATTCAATTTCATTCCAGCCAAGCTAAATAGGGTTGCTGTAATGTTAGCTAATTGTGCAAGATGAGGTTATCTTCATTTTCATGATTTCTCTTTTTTGTTTGTTACAACATTATGTTCAAAATCCTAAATTTCTTGATGTGAAACTAGCAACTTTACAACATTCCATCTCTCTCTTTGTGTCATTGCTTTGGTTTTTTTAAATTTTTTTTATAATAATAATGATTTTTGTTTGGTTATTGAGAAATTGTAGGAACCAAATTATGAATAATTTTGGGGTTTTATTTAGTGTGTTTGGGATTCAAGAATCTTTATATAGCTATTTTATTTGTTTTATTAGTTGGTTGGTGTCAATTTTTATTCATGGTTATTTTGTTCTTGACTTTCTATCTTCTGGGTATTAAATTTTCAGGATTGGTATGAAGAATTTGGATCCTTTTCTGATGTTGGACGATTTTTCATGTATGAAAAATTCCAATCTGATCTTTTTCAACTTTGAATTTTCTTTGATTGATATGGATTGTAGTGACTCCTCCCGGTGGATTTCCAAATCATCCACAAAGTGCTTCTGCACTCATTGTTGCTTTTGATGTTATTATGTGCATTCATTAATCGTGACTCATTGTATATAATTAATTCAGTATATTCTGATGTGATTTTTGTTTTACAAGTTTTGAGACTGTCATGCACATGTTACAGGTATACTTTGTCTCAAAGCTATATTACTTGATTATTATTGGGTTTAATTGTAATAAACTGAAGTTGAGTTTTTTGGATTTTAGGGAGGCATTACTCATCAAGATTGTGCAAGTCATAAGTGTACAGTTGGACCCGGTGATGTCCAGGTAAGACATATGAGTTGCTGATTTTCTGTTGATCAATAGGAATTAGAAAATTTATGTCAGAGCTTTATTATATGAAACTTATTCCTCTTTGTTTCATATATTTTTTTGTGCAGTGGATGATAGCAGGTAGAGGAATTATCCATCCTGAAATGCTTACATGAAGAGAAACTCAGAGAATATAGCTTTGGGTCAATTTATCCTCCAAAGACAATATGTCAGAACTCTTCTTTCTGTTGAAGGGGTTCTTAAAAGTAGAAGTTCTCAAATCAATGATTCCATCAAAAGTTTATTCTCTTGGGGTAAGTATCTGTGTCTAAACCTTTTTAAAGTGATAGTGTTCTATCCCCATTAACATCCATGACTTAGATTTGCTACCAAAAGAAAAAAAAAAGTTTAAGCCTGTGAAATATGTTAGTACGCTATAAGTTAAAGCCTGTGAATTTATTTATATAATCGTTTCTATGTGAATTTGTGATTAAAATGACTAATATTTTGGTAATTGATAATTCTCAAAGCTAAGTTGATTATATATTCTTTATAGGTCTTTACTGATTTCTTTAAGTTATAATTTTGTTTATATAGAAATGTTAGCATTTAGATGTATTTGTGTAAGGTTGTCTTTAGAATAAATAGTCTATGGCATTGAGAATTTACTTTTTGACCTAAGTAACTTATAGATGATGAAGCTTATTCCATTATAGTTTTCCACAACTCCATTATATATGACCTATCATCTATGACTTTAAAAGAAAATATTTGTGAAAGGGTTTTTCTTGGGGTGTTTGATGCTTTGTCAATGGGTATCATGACAATAATTTAAAATCTAATTGGCATGTACAAGTCAGAAAATTAATAGATGATGAAATTAGACCAAAAACATCCCAAAGAAGCCATGGATGAAGATTAATGTGAGCTTGACAGTTAATAAACCCAGTAGCACAATCACTTATTTTTATTGATTCCTTTGAAGGGATGGACAAAAAACAATGGTGTTCTTAAGGTAGTATCTGATAAGATGACTGATATTTTGGTAATTAAAAATTAACAAACCCAGCTACACAATCACATTTATTGATGGAATCATTTATATTATTTTGTGAAATCTTTGTAGTGGATTTTCTTTATAGCTATGTACTAACTATAACAAGTAGATATGTTATCTTTTTTGACTGAAGTAGATATGTTATCTAATAATAAAAAATCTTATCTCTAATTTGAATCCCATAGAAACTCACAAAGACAAACTTCTCATTTTGAGGTAGAGTTGGCTTCTTGATATGTACAATTTATATACAGTTGATCATGAATTTATAAATATATAATGAGTGCTTTATCAAATTGATGGTTCTTTTTAGGTGTGTGTTTCCAACTTCTTTCAATTTCTTTTTGGTTTTTTTTCCTCCAGTTTTACAGTATCTTCTAATATACTTTGCAAATTCTAGAATGGTAGTGCACATTTAGCTAGAAAGAGAAAAAAAAGAAAAAGAAAAGTTGTACACATCACTTTTAAGGATTCTAAAATCACATGCTACTAAATGCAAATTAAACTTGAAATGTCATATTTACATTTTTGCATGTACCAAATTAAAATTTTCATATTAAGTTTCCACATAATAACTTCATTACTCATATGCATATTAAATTTTTTATTAGATGAATGAATACTCATGCATATTGGTAGTATTTGAGAAGAGTTGATAAGAGTACTAAAGATTCGTAATAATATCACTTAACTGTTTAATATTGTTATTGTTGATGTGGTGCTACTTTAAAGTAGTGAGAATGAGAATTTGAATTGTGCATGATGATCTATAGAACAGATGGGGTTTGATGGAAGTGAGACCACTTCATAAACATTTTCATGCATGATAGCTTAGTGATTGACTTTGTGTGGATTGTAGAAAGGATTCATGTCTAAGATAGATATGAAAGCATATTTTTTAACTCTTTGCTTTCTCTGTGCCCATTAAACAATAAGTTTAGGGATATAAAACTTTTTTAAAGTATTAAATTCCTATTTTGCAGATTTTAATTTTAAAGTTAGATCAAGAGCTGTACTTATCAAGTTAAAAAAAAGGATCAAAGAGCTTCATATTGGAAAACTAATTCAATTCCAGGTTTTTACATTTCATGTTAAGTGTGTGCTCAGTACTTGATATATTCAGTTTCTTATTTGACTTGGCAATGCTTTAGATGATGATTTACAAACCACATGCTCATATCTTTTGTTTTTCATGATGGGAATGAAGGACAGTATGTGGATTATTGAAACTAAAGAATATGATTTTTATTCTATTAATTGGACATATTTATGTGGAGGTCTTTGTTATTGTCAAGGAAGTTAATAAGCTATTTTCTTTTTCAAGGCATATAAGCTGCATTTTTGGGAGATCTAGGGTACCATGGAAAATAAAGAACACTGCCAGGGGCTGAAAACAACTTTATGTTGCTCTTTGGGACTATGATTTAACTTTGCCTTGAGGTTAAAAATGAGATTACATCATACAAAAATACAATTGTATACAGTAATGAAGATTTTCAACCATGAGAAGTGGAAGCATACAAGCGTAAACAAATTATTTTTGTATTTATTTGTATGTGAGTTTTTGATGTTATATTATTGCAATTTTAATGTGGAAATTGTTATATGAACCTATGGTATAACCCTCAGGTGACTATAAACATTGATTTATTTGATCAAATATACTTTGGAGATTACATATATAATTTTATATCATGATTAATATGAAATTAATTAAAATTTTATTTGTTAGTGCTTAATAAAGAAAACAAATACGTATAATATATTAAAATAAAATTGCTAAACTTTCCTGTGCATAGCACGGGTTAGTGACTAGTAATAATAATAAAGCAAACAATAAAAATGAAACTATTCGTCCTTTTCATCTAATATGTAACTTAATAGATGGTCTCAGGCACTTTTTGCACATAGATTCTTTAAATTGTATATCAAATTAGAAGGAAGAAATTACATGTAAAAGCCAATTCAATAGAGAGATCTATCACACATAGTGATCAATAGTTTAAAAACAAAAGCCTTGTAATGTATCTGCCGTATAGTGTAATCATAGAAATATGTGCTTATTTAAGAATATTTCCATAACATACTTACCCTTATTTTAATTTCAAGAGGAGTGTGATCTTTTTGCCACTCAATTATTCAACTACATAAAAAACGATAATCATAATAACAAAACTAGTCACTATATTAAAATCCTATTTTCAGCTTCAAACCACCTTGCATCCCTAGTCCATCTCTCATTTTTGACCAATTGTTTTAGCATAGTCCAATTCAAAATGTTTTTCTTCTTCTATTCTTTTCATTTTATAAGAACTCTATTTTTCACTACAGTCCAATTAAACTATAATTAACTCAGAGATCATATGTTGACTATAAAATTGGTTCTAAAAATACAAAATTTGTATTGAAAGCAACACAAAAGACAATTCAAGTCTAATGAAACAGTCAAGACTAACATAGTAAGAGTCCAAAGCTATTAAAGATGCAATTTAAAAGCTATAAATACAGTACCTGATAATAATAAGGAAGTTAAAGCATGAAGCTGGTGGTTTAAAATCTATACAAAATTATAATAAACCAAGTGGGCCTTGGCAAATCTCTCACATATTAGAATAACATACCTTAGATCTTTAGAACTCAAGCATTACACAATACATTATACACACACACACACACACATATATAAACAGTAAAGGGATTCATACTTTGATCTCAATCAATTATTATTTAATACTGCATCAATTCAAGGGGATCCTAAAGTAGGAAGCAATTTGACACCCATTGATTTTAAAACTCCAAAAGCTGTTTAGGTAGCTTCCCCAGTGAATTAGGCTGCAATGAACAGCACAAACTGGCCTTGATACCAATTGTGCTTTCAATGTTAGATGCTCAGGTCTTTCTGAGAAATTACACTACCTCTTTTAGGTTTTTAACTTTGATGTAAATCTTTTTTTTTTTTATATATAAATAATTATGATAGGATTTTTTTTATTTAAAATTATGACGTTAGTTTCATGATTATAACCATTATCATTAGGCCTAGATATCAATTAATTTTTTGTATATGCAGGATTTGAATTCAAGTTCCTTGTCTAAGGACAAAAAAATTATGAGTTGAATTAAAGGGAGCCCACATCTTTGATCTAAAAGTTATTTTAGAACAACAAAAACTAAAAGACGGAAGAAATAAAGAAGCTTTCTTCTCCATTTTCTGATAGAATTAGGCCCATGTAAAGGTTCCTTTGCCTTCTTCAGCTTGGAACAGTTTGGTAATCTACCATTAAGGCCGGGTAGCTTACAATTTAGAGACATCCTAACCAAAACCCACCTATGTATCTTCACAAAGAGGCTTGAAAGCTTGAGAAAAACCCAGCTCCAGCAACCTCAACACCTAAATTTTCTCCCTCAGTCCCTCTTCACCAGCAAAAGATAAACATAATAAAAAAAATTTGTTTTCAATTAAGTCTTTCTAGGCCCCATACCAGCTCCCACCCCAAAATTTTCAAATTCATAAATAATAATAAAAATTTCCAACCAAATTCAAATTTATAAAATTGTTGAGGTTCAAAATTAAATGGCCACAAACTAAGGCCCAAAGAAGTAAAAAAAAAGTTGGGCCCATTTCACACAAAAAATAAATGAATAATAAAATTGGAAAGGCTGGGCTCTCACAAATAAGAAAAGAGAGAAGAAAGAAAGGAAAGAAGAAAGAAAGGAATGGGAAAAAGCCTAGAGGAATGGAACCAGCGAACCAAAGAAAGCCCAGAAAGAAGAACTGGGTTAGGATCCCAAAAGCCCCCAGAGTCAGGAGATCCCTGGACTCGCGAAGTGAGATTAAAGCAAATTCAAAGAGAGATAAAAGACAAAGGGCATGCGGGTCTCATGCTCCAGACATGCAGTAGAGCTAGGAGGTACGCGTAGGAGCCTGGTCCCAACCATTTGGAGAAAGTGACAAGGAAGAGTACAACTGAAAAAGGGTTGGAGCGCTGAGAAGAAAAAGGCAAAAACTTCAGACTAGCCAACAGAGAAATCTGGAAATAGAAAACTAACTAAGGGACTTTCACTTGGTCGGATCAAAAAGCAAGAAACTATGAAGAAAAAGGGAAAAGACATGACCCTAAGCAACCTGGCACGGCACGAGCTCTAAGGGGCAAAAGAGAAAAATCGTTAGTACCCCCAGAGCCCGAAGTTGTGCTATAAAAGAAGGAAGGGGTCCATGCTACGTGGGAGGATTAAGACGAAGGGATAGAGAATTCATTTACGATTAGATCATTTGAAGCGTTCACAATCCAAAGTCTCATAAAATTATAGAAAGAGGTTCTGTAAACTTAAAAGAAAACAGAGGAACCGTTCCCGGTATCCCAGAGGCAGCCGCTAGAGTACATGCTCAGATTCAACAAATTCAAACTTTGCAAGCCTTTGAAGCTTGAATAGCTATCAAAGTCTGTAACTTTTGAACTCAGTTGAACCTTGCACCACGTCTTAGTGAGCGCTGTAATCACAACTAAGGGAAATTAATAAAATACACCTCATCTTAGGGATCCCTAACTTGTTCTTGCATCATATTTCATTTCTTGTGCATACCTTTATTGTTAAAATGTCATTCAATACAGATATACTTGTTTATTGGCTATTTGTATTGTAGGAGGCTTGTTTTGTGCACCAATCGGTTCTTAAACAGCCCTTTAGCTGTGGTGAATCGAGCTCAGTCCACCAAGAACATTTTATTCAGCTTAAGATTCTTGGGCCATAGTGCTGGGAGAAAAAAGGCACACACACATTTTGGCGACTCCGCTGGGGACTAGGTAAAGAAAAGAAAGAAGCAATCCCTTTGCAAAACATGCCTTCGAGACAAAGAAACAGTAAAGGTGCTAATGTGCCACCCACGGCCTCTGAGCCTATAGGAGAAAATGAAGTGGCCTCCAGGCAAAGAGGTGAGATGCCCCTAGTAGAACAGAAAGCCGTGTCAGAACAAAGAAATGCAAGGCAGGAGCTAGATCTCATGGCTCAAATGATTGCAATGTTGAAAGACTTGCAACAAGAAGTCCGCCTTCTCAAAGAAGGCAAGACACAAGAAGTCAGAGACAATGCCCCCCATGTGGGCAACCAAGATAGAACCCAGCCAGAGGGAGGGTCAGCCCTGGGAGGAGGAGCTAACCCCCAATACCTAACATTGACAGATGTCAGTGCCCTCTTGGACCAAGAAAGGGAAAAACTTTCCGGGATCCCCAAGCAATTTTCTCAGGATCTCCCATTCCCACCAAAACTCCTTGGCAAGCCATACCCCAAGGGATATGAGCCGCCAAAGTTCCATCCTTTTGATGGAAGGAATGGAAGTGCAGTAGAACACGTAAGTTGGTTCGTCCACACTATGGGCCCCTACGCAGGAGACTGAGAGCTATATCTAAAAGAGTTTGCTAAGTCCCTAGTGGACAGAGTATACACTTGGCACACCACACTAAGACCTGGGTCCATTAAGACCTGGGACGAAATGATGGAGAAATTTTGTGCAAAATATTACCTGGTAAGGACAAGGTCACTTTCCAAAGCCTTCAGATGATAAGGCAGAGGCCTGGAAAGGATCCCGTCCAGTTCATCAAAAGATTTGAAGATGTGTCCCTAGACTATTATGGGGACCATGAAGAAAAAGAGCTCGTAAAGACTTGCATCTCTAACATGCTTTTCGATTACAGACTCAACCTCAAAAATTTATGTATCACATAGTTCGCTGACCTGTTACAGAGAACTAGAAGGACGGCACAAACTATGAGGGCAAAGAGGATGCCAGCATCCCAAGTCATGATAGCATCGGTGGGAGAAAAAAGGAAAAGGCCTGATGGAAAAATGTTCGAGTAACCACCGGTGATCCCATGTACCATAGAAGAATTAAACCATGTCCTGGACAAATGGATTGGGGATGGAGTGGTTAGGCCATTCACTGTGTCTAGGCCACCAGCCGAGGAAGAAAGGAAAAATCCTTTGTTTTGCAAGATTCATAATTATGTTAAGCATTCCACCAAGGATTGATGGACCCTCCATAGGCTCTTTCACAGGAAGCTAAGAGAAGGAACCCTAGAGCTCACCCAGAAGGAACCAAAAGTACAAAGGAACCCCCTGCCCAACCACAAAGGAAAGGGGGTGGTAGCAGTAGTAATCCATGGGAACCCGGCAGAAGCAGAAGAGCCAGAAGGATCCTTCCACCCAAACACTGTCAGGACCCTCCAGAAGAATCCCAAGTTCAAATCACTATTCAATCAGCTGGGATTTGGACCAGAAGCAAGGAGGATGGCCACAGAATCTCTCATGACTATAGCAGCAGATTTAG
Organism: Quercus suber; assembly: GCF_002906115.3. Classification (NCBI taxonomy): domain Eukaryota; kingdom Viridiplantae; phylum Streptophyta; class Magnoliopsida; order Fagales; family Fagaceae; genus Quercus; species Quercus suber. The sequence continues at coordinate 710,205 of NW_027069523.1, read as the reverse complement.
GAATGGAATGTTTCATAGCAGAATCACATACCAGTCAAGCTTTTCTAGAGACAACCAATGCCATAACTTTCACTGATGAAGACATGGAGGTTGAGCATCTAGACCATCGTAGACCTCTTTACCTAATGGCCACCATAAATGGTATCCAAATCAGAAAAGCACTGGTGGACACAGGGGCGTCACTCAACCTCATAGCACTGAGTACCTTGGAAGCTGTGGGCCTAGCTGGAAGGAGGATCCTGGGGGCTCCTATGGAGATAATCGAAGGAGATTGAAAATGTTGGCTCCCATGGTCGTGCCCTTGCAAGCTTTCTGTGAAATAGCTTGGATCTGCCTTTAAGAGAGTGTAGATGTTCTGCGTTTGGTGAATAATGTCGAAAGGAGAGATGCTGGGTTTGGTTTTGTAGAAAGGAGAGGTTCTGCCATTCTACCCTTGCACTATTGCTTTAGTGTTTTGGTTTTAGAATTATATCGGGGAAGAGTATTTGGATTGAGAAAGGAGAGTATATATATTTAATAAAAAGAAATAAATCATATTTAAAAATTTTAAAAAAATTATAAAAAAANACCTGTTACAGAGAACTAGAAGGACGGCACAAACTATGAGGGCAAAGAGGATGCCAGCATCCCAAGTCATGATAGCATCGGTGGGAGAAAAAAGGAAAAGGCCTGATGGAAAAATGTTCGAGTAACCACCGGTGATCCCATGTACCATAGAAGAATTAAACCATGTCCTGGACAAATGGATTGGGGATGGAGTGGTTAGGCCATTCACTGTGTCTAGGCCACCAGCCGAGGAAGAAAGGAAAAATCCTTTGTTTTGCAAGATTCATAATTATGTTAAGCATTCCACCAAGGATTGATGGACCCTCCATAGGCTCTTTCACAGGAAGCTAAGAGAAGGAACCCTAGAGCTCACCCAGAAGGAACCAAAAGTACAAAGGAACCCCCTGCCCAACCACAAAGGAAAGGGGGTGGTAGCAGTAGTAATCCATGGGAACCCGGCAGAAGCAGAAGAGCCAGAAGGATCCTTCCACCCAAACACTGTCAGGACCCTCCAGAAGAATCCCAAGTTCAAATCACTATTCAATCAGCTGGGATTTGGACCAGAAGCAAGGAGGATGGCCACAGAATCTCTCATGACTATAGCAGCAGATTTAGGAATGGAATGTTTCATAGCAGAATCACATACCAGTCAAGCTTTTCTAGAGACAACCAATGCCATAACTTTCACTGATGAAGACATGGAGGTTGAGCATCTAGACCATCGTAGACCTCTTTACCTAATGGCCACCATAAATGGTATCCAAATCAGAAAAGCACTGGTGGACACAGGGGCGTCACTCAACCTCATAGCACTGAGTACCTTGGAAGCTGTGGGCCTAGCTGGAAGGAGGATCCTGGGGGCTCCTATGGAGATAATCGAATTTGGAGGATTATCAGAATCAACCGAAGGATATATACAGCTAGCCCTAAGGGTAGGGCAATAGTAGCCTTGACCAGATTTCATGTAATCAACTCGGAGGTGTCAAAAAAAAAAAAAAAAGCTAATGTGGAAAATTGTGGGAACTTCAAAAGTTTCGGTTATATATATATATATATATAGATTGATAAGGTTTTGCTGCATACATGGTTATGTGGCAGCAAAAAGAAAGCAACATGTGTCTAAAGGTCATGTGCAATGCACATATTATTAGCTAGACCCTTAGATACTTATCCATTTCTTTTGGTTGTCACATAAACCTATATGCAGCAATTGTTGCATACAAGTATGCAGCAAAATCTTTCCTTTATTTAATAAGCAATGATGCATAATTGTGGGTACAATCACAAAATAAGGTGTCTACAATCATATCACTTCACTTGTCTATCATTTAAATCAAACATACATGAGTGAAAACTAAATTTTTTTTTTTTTTTTTCTGTCCCCCGCATCACGTCTGTCAATTAATCTCAAGGGACAAACAATTTTCTCCATTGCAATTAATGTTTGAAAACAATCAAAATCTCTAGGATCACTTCCGTAATAACCTATGTTATGTCACATTGTTGATGCCCACTTTGACGAAAGGGCCCAATGGCAAAAGAAGCCCAACAATATGAAAATGATGGGGAGAGAAAATAGTAAAGTAAAGACTAGCAAGCCAGAATGGCAGGAATAATGGTCAATAAACCCAAAAAACTAATAAGTGGCGAGGAAGATGCAAATGGGCTGAGGAAGCCCAAGCAATGAAAGTAGTAAACTCACAGGAATAGTAAGAGGTAGAAAAGAAATAAATGGGCAGGGGAAGCCCAAGAAATGAATTAATAAATTCATAGAGTTGACATAAAGGCCAATAAGCCGGAAAGGTAGTATGGATGTGGTAATTGGGTCGGAAAGCCCAAAGGATTTAGCAAAAACCCATAGGAGAGAGAAAGAAAAAGAAATGGGCCAAAGAAGCACAAGGAATGAAATGGGTCGAGGAAGCCCAAGAGATGGAATGGGCTGGCCCAATAGGAATATTGGCCAGTAAAGCCCAAAAGAAGAAAGAATGTAAGAAATGGACTGGCGGGAGCTTCAACTTGTAAGCCCAGAGGTAACAACAAAGTAAAAGGATAAGTGATGTCATAGTAAGAGCAGTGTAGTTGCATGGCAGGAGCACCAGTAAGCTCACGAACACAGGAAAGAAGGGGATATGGGCCAGATAGGAAGGAGAGAGAGCCCGCACCCAAGCAATGCCCAATCCAAAGAGAAGATGGAATGTATAGAATGAGAACCCAAAGGCCCATGTATCTTTCATGCCGCAAGAGTTAAACAGATACCAGAATGTACAGCAGAATCAGACAAACGTGGAGGCAATGGCAAATGTGTGAAGACCAAAAAAGTAATGGATTCAGATAGAAGTAGAGCATGCACACAGGGCTTAGGCACCACATACTTGTACCCAGCCAATACAAGAGAGGCGGGCCACGAGTTAGAGGTATGAGAGGGTGTGGTCTAGCGATGGGGAGAAGGGGGGAGCCTATTTTGAGGTTCCTACTCAAATTCTTTTAGGGAGATATGTTCTGCTGGGATGACACCTCACCCAAAAGAAGTAAACCTGAGCTGGAATTACTAGATGCATGCCATAGAGGTAGGTAAGGGAGAGGTTTAATCCTTATCTAGATGAGAGTATTAAGAGAAATGAGAGACAAAACAAAAACCATTTTTGTTTGTGAATGAGGCGTGGTGCAACCTACACAATGTAATGGTAGTGGCTGAATGGCTGACAAGCCAGTGGGCAGTCTTGGAAGGATGCCCACAATGAGCCAAAAGCGCTTAAAGGGTAAAAATGATAAATCTTGTCATGGCAGGTAGTATAAAAGGCCATAGGTGTGAATAATGAAAAAAGGGAGGAGGGAGGCACAACGGCAAACAAAAAAGAGAGTTAGAAAGAAAGAAAAGAAAGCAAAGTAAACAAAGAAACAAAAGAAAAAGGAAGATATAGAAATCCTAAAAGAAATGAAGAAACATGAGTGCTAGAAATAGAGGCATGTATCAATAGGCCACCCATTTCTCTCCTTCTCAATAGACCCACTCTCTGATAAGCTAAGAATTCAAGCTTAAGCCATCTAGGTCCTTTTTCCAAAGAGTGTAATCTCTACAATAGGAACTCCCTTTGAGGTTACGCACATTGGAGACTGGCTCCTTTTTGGGCTTGTGTTTGCTAAAGAGCTAAACCTATTTCTTTGGTAGACAAATCCTTTCTTTTTAGTTGATAAATGATTAACTCGTTATCTTACTGCTAAACATTTTGTCGTGATCTTGTTATTCGTAATTGAATTGCTCTATTCTCTCTTGCTGTGTTATTCATGTATTATTGTTATTAGTAGAAATGTTTTAGTTATCTTGCCGCATCATGCATCCTACTGTAATATCTGTAACAGTTATTCTTGCCATGAGCACGCGGTACATTCAAGGCTCCTGCTAGGGCTTGTCTATATGGAGATGGCCCAACTTGCGCACAAGCTGGCTTAAGGTGTGTTTCAATTAGACCAGTCCTAACTCAACTACCTCAAAATCACGGGTCATGGCACACAAGGAGAAATCAAGCCCAAAACACAAAAAAAGGCCCACCACACGCATCATTGTATTTTATATCAAATTTTTTATCAATTTATAGAATATAGAGCTAATAAATCTAATTTTTTAATAAAAGATCTAACATAAAATACAATAATGTGATTTATGGGCACATTCCCAAGCCCATTAACGTTAACATTTCCCTTAGGTAGTGTGATGTCATTTTGCAACCACCAATCACCCAGATCATATCTTGAGGGGTAGAAAATTCCACACTTTTTCACGTTTAAAATATTCCACACTTTTCCATCCTTAAATGGATAAAGTGTCTGTTTGGCTAACTTAATTTTTGCCAAATTATTTTACTATTCAGCTTATTTTTGCTACTATTTATGGATTACACTGCACTTTTTGGTACTAATCATAGGTTTCACTATACTATTTTAACTAACATTTACCTTTATCTACAATACTTTCAATAAAAAAATTTTAATTTTAGCAAAATAAGCGAATCTCAAACAAACCCAAAAGAATAAAGTGTCGGTGAAATATTAATCTTGAGGGGGCGGAAAATTTTCACCATGTTTTAAAACTTGTGAATACTTTTAAGAGTTTAGGGTATGTTTGGATATTGTTTATTTTGCTAAAAACTGAAAATATTGCAGCAAAATTATTTTAAAACGTGAACAATAGCTGTGGGTCCCAGTTTTAAAACACTGTTGTGGCTTTTCATTTGTTGGCTGAACAGTAGCCGTGAGTCCTAGTTTTAAAACGCAAAACACGTTAAATGTGAGTCTCAATTTTAAAACGCAAAAAATGTTAAACGTGCTAAGCAAACCAAGGATGGACCCAGGTCGGGGCCTAAAGGGGCCCGAGCCCCCCCCCCCCCCCCCCCCCTAGGGGTTTCCCTGAATCCACAAGGAGAATAAACTGGAATCCACCAGAAGAAAATTTGACAAAAGTCTGTGTTTATTGATAATAGTCTATTTTGCCTCTGACGGCTACAAAACATATAAATACTAAGAAAAAACGTTTAAAACCCTAATTCGCGCTAATTAAGCGATTAGGGGACAAAATTACCGAATTTTACCAAAAATGGCAAAATTGAGTTAACTGCAGAATCATAAACTACTGACCTTAAGGGTCGTCCCAAAACAGACGGGACCTTATTCTAACTTTTATACTAAAAGTTATTAAGGAAAAACAAATATTACTATAAATAGTAAAAACACTGTTATCGGGGCCTTAATGAAGGAATTCGCCTAAATTTTGGCGACGTTCATGATGAATCTGGATCAGAACGTCGTTTCCCTTCAACCTACCAAATTTCATGCAATTCCGACACTGTTACCCCGATGCCCCCTACTGGCACCCCCCTTTGATCTTGCGTTGTGACTTCCTGCGCCCCTGCTGTTCAAGGAAGGCATGTGCTGTCTGTTCTACATCATGGGCCCATTTCATACAAAAAATAAATGAATAATAAAACTGGAAAGGCTGGGCTCTCACAAATAAGAAAAGAGAGAAGAAAGAAAGGAATGGGAAAAAGCCTAGAGGAATGGAACCAGCGAACCGAAGAAAGCCCAGAAAGAAGAACTGGGTTAGGATCCCAAAAGCCCCCAGAGCCAAGAGATCCCTGGATGCGCGAAGTGAGATTAAAGCAAATTCAAAGAGAGATAAAAGACAAAGGGCATGCGGGTCTCATGCTCCAGACATGCAGTAGAGCTAGGAGGTACGCGCAGGAGCCTAGTCCCAACCATTTGGAGAAAGTGACAAGGAAGAGTACAACTGAAAAAGGGCTGGAGCGCTGAGAAGAAAAAGCCAAAAGCTTCAGACTAGCCAACAGAGAAATCTGGAAATAGAAAACTAACTAAGGGACTTTCACTTGGTCGGATCAAAAAGCAAGAAACTATGAAGAAAAAGGGAAAAGACATGACCCTAAGCAACCTGGCACGGCACGAGCTCTAAGGGGCAAAAGAGAGAAATCGTTAGTACCCCCAGAGCCCGAAGTTGTGCTATAAAAGAAGGAAGGGGTCCATGCTACGTGGGAGGATTAAGACGAAGGGATAGAGAATTCATTTACGATTAGATCATTTGAAGCGTTCACAATCCAAAGTCTCATAAAATTATAGAAAGAGGCTCTGTAAACTTAAGAGAAAACAGAGGAACCGATCCCGGTATCCCAGAGGCAGCCACTATAGTACATGCTCAGATTCAACAAATTCAAACTTTGCAAGCCTTTGAAACTTGAATAGATATCAAAGTCTGTAACTTTTGAACTCAGTTGAACCTTGCACCACATCTTAGTGAGCGTTGTAATCACAACTAAGGGAAATTAATAAAATACACCTCATTTTAGGGGATCCCTAACTTGTTCTTGCATCATATTTCATTTCTTGTGCATACCTTTATTGTTAAAATGTCATTCAATACGGATATACTTGTTTATTGGCTATTTGTATTGTAGGAGGCTTGTTTTGTGCACCAATCGGTTCTTAAACAGCCCTTTAGCTGTGGTGAATCGAGCCCAGTCCACCAAGAACATTTTATTCGACTTAAGATTCTTAGGCCATAGTGCTGGGAGAAAAAAGGCACACACACATTTTGGCTACTCCGCTGGGGACTAGGTAAAGAAAAGAAAGAAGCAATCCCTTTGCAAAACATGCCTCCGAGACAAAGAAACAGTAAAGGTGCTAATGTGCCACCCACGGCCTCTGAGCCTATGGGAGAAAATGAAGTGGCCTCTAGGCAAAGAGGTGAGATGCCCCTAGTAGAACAGAAAGCCGTGTCAGAACAAAGAAATGCAAGGCAGGAGCTAGATCTCATGGCTCAAATGATTGCAATGTTGAAAGACTTGCAACAAGAAGTCTGCCTTCTCAAAGAAGGCAAGACACAAGAAGTCTGCCTTCTCAAAGAAGGCAAGACACAAGAAGTCAGAGACAATGCCCCCCATGTGGGCAACCAAGATAGAACCCAGCCAGAGGAAGGGTCAGCCGTGGGAGGAGGAGTTAACCCCCAATACCTAACATTGGCAGATGTCAGTGCCCTCTTGGACCAAGAGAGGGAAAAACTTTCCGGGATCCCCAAGCAGTTTTCTCGGGATCTCCCATTCCCACCAAAACTCCTTGGCAAGCCATACCCCAAGGGATATGAGCCGCCAAAGTTCCATCCTTTTGATGGAAGGAATGGAAGTGCAGTAGAACACGTAAGTTGGTTTGTCCACACTATGGGCCCCTACGCAGGAGACCGAGAGCTATATCTAAAAGAGTTTGCTAAGTCCCTAGTGGACAGAGCATACACTTGGTACACAACACTAAGACCTGGGTCCATTAAGACCTGGGACGAAATGATGGAGAAATTTGGTGCAAAATATTACCTGGTAAGGACAAGGTCACTTTCCAAAGCCTTCAGATGATAAGGTAGAGGCCTGGAAAGGATCCCGTCCAGTTCATCAAAAGATTTGAAGATGTGTCCCTAGACTATTATGGGGACCATGAAGAAAAAGAGCTCGTAAAGACTTGCATCTCTAACATGCTTTTCGATTACAGACTCAACCTCAAAAATTTATGTATCACATAGTTCGCTGACCTGTTACAGAGAACAAGAAGGACGGCACAAACTATGAGGGCAAAGAGGATGCTAGCATCCCAAGTCATGATAGCATCGGTGGGAGAAAAAAGGAAAAGGCCTGATGGAAAAATGTTCGAGTAACCACCGGTGATCCCATGTACCATAGAAGAATTAAACCATGTCCTGGACAAATGGATTGGGAATGGAATGGTTAGGCCATTCACTGTGTCTAGGCCACCAGCCGAGGAAGAAAGGAAAAATCCTTTGTTTTGCAAGATTCATAATTATGTTAAGCATTCCACCAAGGATTTCTGGACCCTCCACAGGCTCTTTCACAGGAAGCTAAGAGAAGGAACCCTAGAACTCACCCAGAAGGAACCAAAAGTACAAAGGAACCCCCTGCCCAACCACAAAGGAAAGGGGGTGGTAGCAGTAGTAATCCATGGGAACCCGGCAAAAGCAGAAGAGCCAGAAGGATCCTTCCACCCAAACACAGTCAGGACCCTCTAGAAGAATCCCAAGTTCAAATCACTATTCAATCAGCTGGGATTTGGACCAGAAGCAAGGAGGATGGCCACGGAATCTCTCATAACTATAGCAGCAGATTTAGGAATGGAATATTTCATAGCAGAATCACATACCAGTCAAGCTTTCCTAGAGACAACCAATGCCATAACTTTCACTGATGAAGACATGGAGGTTGAGCATCCAGACCACCGTAGACCTCTTTACCTAATGGCCACCATAAATGGTATCCAAATCAGAAAAGCATTGGTAGATACAGGGGCGTCACTCAACCTCATAGCACTGAGTACCTTGGAAGCTGTGGGCCTAGCTGGAAGGAGGATCCTAGGGGCTCCCATGGAAATAATCGAATTTGGAGGATCAGCAGAATCAACCGAGGATATATACAGCTAGCCCTAAGGATGGGGCCAATAGTAGCCTTGACCAGATTTCATGTAATCAACTCGGAGGTGTCCTACCATGTACTGCTGGGACAGCCATGGCTCTATAAACACCACCTTATACCATCCACATACCATCAGTGTGTTAAGTGGAGATTGAATAGGAGGCCTGTAAGGATCCTTGGCAACCATAACCCTTTCATCCAAGGAGAAGTAAACTTTGTAGAAACAAAGTTCTATAATGAGTTAGAACCTGACGATGAGAGTCCCATGCCAGGGACCCCAGGAACACCTATCTTGGAAAAAGAAGAAGGGGGAGGTACCATGACTTGAGAGACCTCCTGAAGGCAAAAAGGTAAAAGAAGGAGCCCAGCACCTCAGGATCCCAGGAGTGTGTAGTAGTACGGGAACCCGGGGAAAGATTAATATATCGCTTGTGAAGGTGCGCGGGACCTGAGTGCATTATGTAGGAAGGTCCCGGACCCCCAGAATGTATGATAGCCCAGAAGGAAGTCCCAGAGGAACCAGTCAAAGAGACATAAATCCAGCCTGAGGAAGAATTGCAGGAAGTAAACTTGGGGGCTGAACTGGGATCCCAGAAGCTTGTCTTCATCAACAATCAATTGGCAACAGAGGAAAGGGGGCCACTGGTGGCTTTGCTCAAAGAATACACAAATGTGTTCGCATGGACCTATGATGAAATCTACTATTTTAAATTTGTTGCAGGGAAGGAACAACACAAACGTACAAAGAATTATAAATTGAACAGTTGTGAATTGATTTGGAGATAGTATTGAACAGCTGTAAAATAAAGTGATGTAAAAAAGAATAGAGAGAAAAAGGGGTTAGGAATTGAAATCCCTAAATTGACCCAAAAAAAAAAAAACCTAATTAAAGACAATGGGAAAAGAGATTATTCATGGATTAATTGAGAGATACCAATAAAGAATGCTCTGATATGGAGGCTGGGTCGGAGATTGAAAATGTTGGCTCCCATGGTCGTGCCCTTGCAAGCTTTCTGTGAAATAGCTTGGATCTGCCTTTAAGAGAGTGTAGATGTTCTGCGTTTGGTGAATAATGTCGAAAGGAGAGATGCTGGGTTTGGTTTTGTAGAAAGGAGAGGTTCTGCCATTCTACCCTTGCACTATTGCTTTAGTGTTTTGGTTTTAGAATTATATCGGGGAAGAGTATTTGGATTGAGAAAGGAGAGTATATATATTTAATAAAAAGAAATAAATCATATTTAAAAATTTTAAAAAAAATTATAAAAAAAAAAAAAAAAAAAAAAGCTAATGTGGAAAATTGTGGGAACTTCAAAAGTTTCGGTTATATATATATATATATATAGATTGATAAGGTTTTGCTGCATACATGGTTATGTGGCAGCAAAAAGAAAGCAACATGTGTCTAAAGGTCATGTGCAATGCACATATTATTAGCTAGACCCTTAGATACTTATCCATTTCTTTTGGTTGTCACATAAACCTATATGCAGCAATTGTTGCATACAAGTATGCAGCAAAATCTTTCCTTTATTTAATAAGCAATGATGCATAATTGTGGGTACAATCACAAAATAAGGTGTCTACAATCATATCACTTCACTTGTCTATCATTTAAATCAAACATACATGAGTGAAAACTAAATTTTTTTTTTTTTTTTTCTGTCCCCCGCATCACGTCTGTCAATTAATCTCAAGGGACAAACAATTTTCTCCATTGCAATTAATGTTTGAAAACAATCAAAATCTCTAGGATCACTTCCGTAATAACCTATGTTATGTCACATTGTTGATGCCCACTTTGACGAAAGGGCCCAATGGCAAAAGAAGCCCAACAATATGAAAATGATGGGGAGAGAAAATAGTAAAGTAAAGACTAGCAAGCCAGAATGGCAGGAATAATGGTCAATAAACCCAAAAAACTAATAAGTGGCGAGGAAGATGCAAATGGGCTGAGGAAGCCCAAGCAATGAAAGTAGTAAACTCACAGGAATAGTAAGAGGTAGAAAAGAAATAAATGGGCAGGGGAAGCCCAAGAAATGAATTAATAAATTCATAGAGTTGACATAAAGGCCAATAAGCCGGAAAGGTAGTATGGATGTGGTAATTGGGTCGGAAAGCCCAAAGGATTTAGCAAAAACCCATAGGAGAGAGAAAGAAAAAGAAATGGGCCAAAGAAGCACAAGGAATGAAATGGGTCGAGGAAGCCCAAGAGATGGAATGGGCTGGCCCAATAGGAATATTGGCCAGTAAAGCCCAAAAGAAGAAAGAATGTAAGAAATGGACTGGCGGGAGCTTCAACTTGTAAGCCCAGAGGTAACAACAAAGTAAAAGGATAAGTGATGTCATAGTAAGAGCAGTGTAGTTGCATGGCAGGAGCACCAGTAAGCTCACGAACACAGGAAAGAAGGGGATATGGGCCAGATAGGAAGGAGAGAGAGCCCGCACCCAAGCAATGCCCAATCCAAAGAGAAGATGGAATGTATAGAATGAGAACCCAAAGGCCCATGTATCTTTCATGCCGCAAGAGTTAAACAGATACCAGAATGTACAGCAGAATCAGACAAACGTGGAGGCAATGGCAAATGTGTGAAGACCAAAAAAGTAATGGATTCAGATAGAAGTAGAGCATGCACACAGGGCTTAGGCACCACATACTTGTACCCAGCCAATACAAGAGAGGCGGGCCACGAGTTAGAGGTATGAGAGGGTGTGGTCTAGCGATGGGGAGAAGGGGGGAGCCTATTTTGAGGTTCCTACTCAAATTCTTTTAGGGAGATATGTTCTGCTGGGATGACACCTCACCCAAAAGAAGTAAACCTGAGCTGGAATTACTAGATGCATGCCATAGAGGTAGGTAAGGGAGAGGTTTAATCCTTATCTAGATGAGAGTATTAAGAGAAATGAGAGACAAAACAAAAACCATTTTTGTTTGTGAATGAGGCGTGGTGCAACCTACACAATGTAATGGTAGTGGCTGAATGGCTGACAAGCCAGTGGGCAGTCTTGGAAGGATGCCCACAATGAGCCAAAAGCGCTTAAAGGGTAAAAATGATAAATCTTGTCATGGCAGGTAGTATAAAAGGCCATAGGTGTGAATAATGAAAAAAGGGAGGAGGGAGGCACAACGGCAAACAAAAAAGAGAGTTAGAAAGAAAGAAAAGAAAGCAAAGTAAACAAAGAAACAAAAGAAAAAGGAAGATATAGAAATCCTAAAAGAAATGAAGAAACATGAGTGCTAGAAATAGAGGCATGTATCAATAGGCCACCCATTTCTCTCCTTCTCAATAGACCCACTCTCTGATAAGCTAAGAATTCAAGCTTAAGCCATCTAGGTCCTTTTTCCAAAGAGTGTAATCTCTACAATAGGAACTCCCTTTGAGGTTACGCACATTGGAGACTGGCTCCTTTTTGGGCTTGTGTTTGCTAAAGAGCTAAACCTATTTCTTTGGTAGACAAATCCTTTCTTTTTAGTTGATAAATGATTAACTCGTTATCTTACTGCTAAACATTTTGTCGTGATCTTGTTATTCGTAATTGAATTGCTCTATTCTCTCTTGCTGTGTTATTCATGTATTATTGTTATTAGTAGAAATGTTTTAGTTATCTTGCCGCATCATGCATCCTACTGTAATATCTGTAACAGTTATTCTTGCCATGAGCACGCGGTACATTCAAGGCTCCTGCTAGGGCTTGTCTATATGGAGATGGCCCAACTTGCGCACAAGCTGGCTTAAGGTGTGTTTCAATTAGACCAGTCCTAACTCAACTACCTCAAAATCACGGGTCATGGCACACAAGGAGAAATCAAGCCCAAAACACAAAAAAAGGCCCACCACACGCATCATTGTATTTTATATCAAATTTTTTATCAATTTATAGAATATAGAGCTAATAAATCTAATTTTTTAATAAAAGATCTAACATAAAATACAATAATGTGATTTATGGGCACATTCCCAAGCCCATTAACGTTAACATTTCCCTTAGGTAGTGTGATGTCATTTTGCAACCACCAATCACCCAGATCATATCTTGAGGGGTAGAAAATTCCACACTTTTTCACGTTTAAAATATTCCACACTTTTCCATCCTTAAATGGATAAAGTGTCTGTTTGGCTAACTTAATTTTTGCCAAATTATTTTACTATTCAGCTTATTTTTGCTACTATTTATGGATTACACTGCACTTTTTGGTACTAATCATAGGTTTCACTATACTATTTTAACTAACATTTACCTTTATCTACAATACTTTCAATAAAAAAATTTTAATTTTAGCAAAATAAGCGAATCTCAAACAAACCCAAAAGAATAAAGTGTCGGTGAAATATTAATCTTGAGGGGGCGGAAAATTTTCACCATGTTTTAAAACTTGTGAATACTTTTAAGAGTTTAGGGTATGTTTGGATATTGTTTATTTTGCTAAAAACTGAAAATATTGCAGCAAAATTATTTTAAAACGTGAACAATAGCTGTGGGTCCCAGTTTTAAAACACTGTTGTGGCTTTTCATTTGTTGGCTGAACAGTAGCCGTGAGTCCTAGTTTTAAAACGCAAAACACGTTAAATGTGAGTCTCAATTTTAAAACGCAAAAAATGTTAAACGTGCTAAGCAAACCAAGGATGGACCCAGGTCGGGGCCTAAAGGGGCCCGAGCCCCCCCCCCCCCCCCCCCCCCCCACCCCCCCCCCCCCCCCCCCCCCCCCCCCCCCCCCCCCCCCCCCCCCCCCCCCCCCCCCCCCCCCCCCCCCCCCCCCCCCCCCCCCCCCCCCCCCCCCCCCCCCCCCCCCCCCCCCCCCCCCCCC